>NC_092204.1:28507920-28526255 GCF_043381705.1 Parasteatoda tepidariorum
GTTCTTTTAGTATTATAGTATTAGATCTTGGAGCAAGGGACAGTGAACTCTCCTATTTCGTGAGAATCACCCCGCCCCCCCCCACACACATATATATATATATATATATATATATATATATGAACTACATAAATTACATAGCTTTTTTTGTTACGTTTTTTCAGAAAAGACTCTTTTTACACAGTAAAATGTGACTTACTGTAATCTATTTTTTTTTTTAAAACTTCGAGTGCAATTTCTTATTTTCTCGTGTATTAAAACTTAATTTATTGTACCCATCGTTTGCTTTCAAATTTGCGTTTTTAGGTAATAGCATAGTTAGTACTTTATTCTTATTAAAATTTTGAAACATCTGAAAATTCTTTTAAGAAATGCTTGTTACATTCTCAATTAACAGCGTGAAAGTCCACAATGGCCCGTCGATCAGAAAAGGAAATATTTCTCAGGTACAAAATGAAGCATTTTACTATAAGTCACTTTAATTCCTGCCAATAGACAAAATAATTTTGTCACGAATTACATTAATTGGTGTCAGAACTTGAATTTCAGATCTTTGCTTTGCTTTTAAAAACTGCTTTTTTTCTTAAAAAAAAATTTTTTGCTCGACGGCATTTTCTCTACTTCAAGGTTTTCATAGTTTAAATTTTTTTCCCTTTAATTTACAGTTCGATCCCACACTGTTTTGTTTTCTGGTGAGCTTCTAATCCACGAGACGCAAGAGAAAGACGCAGAATGGAGTTATCGATGCCAGACAAGACACCGACTGACGGGTGAAATGGTGGTGAGCATCAGCGCTGGAAAGATAACTGTGACTGGTACGTAGAAATATTAAATGTATGTCGTTGGGAAGATTCTAATTGTGGGCACAGAAAATGTACATAGCATTTTCTCGTAAAAATTGTTCTTTTCAGAAAGAATAAACTAATGAATACAAATAAATTCTTAATGCAATTTATTCCGCATTTTTTAAAAATTATTAGTTGTTTTTACAAGGTTGTCACAGATAAACTGTTAGAAATTTCTGGGAAAAATAGGTAAATAACAATTTATTTAATTGATATTTTACCCTATTCAAACAAAACAATCAAATAACCATAAATAAAATGGTATTCAATCTGTTAACTGCGAGAAAAACCGTTTATTAACTGCTTTCACCTTATACGGTTCAACAACCAGAATTTTACTGCACCAACTAGGTCCACCTAATGAAGCAGCTGGGTACATATTGTTGTTTAAAGAGCTAATCCGTCTGTCTCATGATCTACAGAGTAGGAGCTTGAGCCCCAGCTTTAACACCATAATATTTCTTCTAAATTCTCACCCACAACCTAACTCCAATGCCTATTACCTAATGCCTCAAAGTTCAGTTAAAATTATTTTTCTGATTTTGAAACCATGCTAGTTATAAATAGTTTAAACACTACTTAGTTTTGTATTCATGATTTTTCAACCACACTAGTTGTAAACGGTTTCAAACACTTTAAGGTAAAAAACGTTCTTCACCGTAAATTTTACGGTTAATAGGATGGACAGACTTCCGCCGGTTATTTTACCATCATTTTAGAGTGAAAGTTCTAACAGTGTACTAAAATTTATAATAGTGGTATTCAATTGAAGTTGTACGAATTTGGATTAAAAAAAAACACTTTATTGTTTAGTAATCTGAATACGAAGAGATCAGCTTAAAATTTATGTGTGTAATATTCTTCGCCAGAACAACCCAAAAATTCAGGACTATGACACGCTATGATCATGCTAAGTATTTAAAAAAGTAAGGAAAATAAGTACGAAATGTCTCGTTAAATTTGAATTCAACTCTACAAAGACGCCTCCTGTGTTTATTATCTTAAACACGCCTCTTGATCTGTATCTATCTTCTTTAAAAAATCATTTCGAGTTATTGCATTTTATATCATTGTGGAAATAAAGAGCTTTCCGACTATTTGTTTTCAAAATTCTTATTAAAAATGCAGTCAGAAAATCTATTAACTAATTAATATCTATTAATATATAATAGGAGTAAAAAAACCTTCATCAGAAATATAAGCGTTATTTGAGAAGTCAGTTGCATTTAAAGTGTCATTACAATCCTAATAACATTCCAAAAGGAGATTATCCGTAAAGGAAGGCATTTCAGATAGGTGTGAATCAAACCTAGTTTCGGAAATTTTAATTCCATCTTTATTGCACTTACATATTTACGTTTACATATTTGTTACAATTGTGTTTCATTACATTTTATAACTGTTTTATTTCATCCTAGTTAAAAATTAGTTTGAAATATTTTTCATTTACTCACAATTTTGAGATAAAAGTTTTTTATATTTAAAGATGTAGAAGAAAAGAAATGTAATTATTCAATTGTGATCAATTAAAACTGAACTAATAAAAGCCGAGGTAAAATACAGATTCTAAGTTAAACAGCTTTAAGTTTTGTACTGTAATTAAAATAGTAATAATCCAAATCCCTGACTGTTCCAGTAACAAAAAAGAAAGGAAGAAGAAAACTAACTGAATAGAAATTGATAGAATAAATATATATATATATATATATNTATATATATATATGCAACTGCATTTTTATTTTTTAGTGATTAACATATAATAAGGAGTAATTTTTATCTTAGGATAATCATTCTTTACTCTGAAACATCACATTTATCGCAAAAGATGTGTCCTGATGAAGACCTTTAGGTTTTCTCATTAAAAGTTTTATTTTATTTTATTTTGTTTTATTCTTCTTCTTTGTATGTATATATATGCACCCTCCTTCTTTTGTGATTGTGCTTCCTTCTTAGTCCATTCATTAAGTAAAAACTAAATGTAGATATATGGTGTATTATTGACTTGCTCTCAATAGTTAATTTCCTGTTAAATTTCTCAAAATAATTCATTACTTTTCATTATATTGTAGTTTGTATTCTCTATGAACGAAAATTATGATAATTCATAAATATTCTAAAGCAAATATGAACTCAATATAAAGGTTTTATTTCATGCTTTTGCAAATCTCACAAATATACATTATTAAGAAAAAGAGTAAAGCCTGCGTCGACATCTATATACATTCGGTAAATAAATTGTTCCTCTAGAGAAATGCAGATGTTAAAGAAGAAGCGATAAATATTTGTATCTTAAGCGCAAAATCATTATTTATGCAAGTTAACGTTCAAACGCGATATTACGTTTTGTTTTTGCAATTGTTTACTATATTCAAATCTTAACACAGTTAAAGGAAGTTTATCATCTGACTTGCAAAATATCTAATTATATGTATCTTAATTTGAGAATTTGGACTTAGTTATCATTATTAATGGATCTAATTTTACAGTTTACTAATTACTAATACAGTTTAATAATTACTAATACGGATACTAATTTTATTTATTATCATTATTAATGGATCTAATTTATATATTTTATAAAGTCACTCACAACAAAACATACAGTTTTTGGATTTATTTTTATCAATTAGTTAGATACGCGTGAATGTTGCTTTGAAAAAGTAATGAGTAAAAGTGCAATCACGTACTTTAAGTGATAGTAACGAAGAAAAATTATAAAACATAGCGATTTTAATGTATATTTTGAGAAAATCAAAAATTTAAATTACCGTCATTCACTTTGTGCAGCGGGGGCTACTTTGTGCAAATTCGAATTTGGCATTTTTCAAGTGCTGCTATTCAGTATTATGTTTATTTCACGTTAAAAATGTGTGGAATTTGAAGATAGAAGTCTCTTCTAATACTACAAACATTTTTTCGAATTTTAAAACAATCTCAAAGTGTGTTTTGTCTATAAAATGTCAACAACTTTCCGAGGACATCGGATGTCGAAAAGTGTGCGTGGAAACTTTAGCTGTGAAATGCAAAGACGTTGATAAAACAATTGTCGTAAAAGCAAAATTTTTTATTTATATATTAATAAAAAATTATATCATGTTAGTGTTAAAAAATTTTGAAAATTAATAACAAATAAACGGAAAATGAAATAAAATGCACTTTGGGGCTACTTTGTGCAAAGTTTCATTCGTTTTTTTTTTCGACAGAAAAATGGTCAGGCATTATAAAAAAATACCTGGAACGATAAACTACCGTTATTATACTTTAGAAAAGCTGCAACAATGTTTGCAAGCAGTTGCTGGTAGTATGTCGATTGCAGAAGCTTCTCGGAAGTGCCAAATCCACAGAAATACTATCTCTAATAAAATTCACAAGAAACACATGAAACTTCCTGGTTAACTATTATTTATCTTCTACAAAGATTTTTCTAATGAATTAATCTAACGATTTAACACATAAAAATATATTTCATGGGACATCAGGTGATTTTGACAGAAACTGAAGAGCAAGTTCTGTCGTGTTCATTCAAGGATGTTATGTTCAAATTTAACAATATTATAAATGTTAATGAATATGTAATAATTATTATTTTTAAAATTTCATCCATTTCAATGCTTAAAAATGTATATGGTTTCCTTTTGTTTAAACTCAAATGTTTTGAAATAAACATTCCTTTTAAGAAAAAATTCTTCAAAAAAAATGGTTTTTTAATGCTGAAAATTGTTTTAAAACTTTTATCTTTACATATCTTGATGTTTTTGTCTTTAAAAATGTCAACAATTAACTTTTTCAACAATTTTATATCAATATTTTACTAAAAACACGATTATTAAACAAACTGAATTCCTATCGCTGCACAAAGTAGCCCCATTTGGGAGCTACTTTGTGCAAGGTATGTTTTGACTTATTATTCGTAAATATTACATACAAATAATGCCAATATTGATCAAATTCACTCGTCTGAGTCCAGTTATGAATATAATATTGATAAATCTTACTAAAGTTTGAATTAACATAGTTTTTTTACATGTCAAAGTTCAAAAACTGCGAAATCCTGCACAAAGTAGCCCCGAATGACGGTAACCTTTTATTTTATTTTTTAAAAAAATGTTGAAACATATTGTAAGATTTTGAACTTAGTATGCCTTAAATTTTTGTTTAAATGCATTAAAATTTTTGATAATTCCTTGAAATAGTGAACACTAAAAATATTTGGAAACCAAATTAAAAATCAAAATTCAAAGTGTGCATTTTAAGAAGTATTTTTATTTATTTTAATTTAATGTAGAAATTTCGGTAATTGCCGAAACTTAATAAATTAACTTGTTTGGATAAATTTGATACTCTTTTTTTACTTTCGTCTAAAAAATTTATTTATATGCTTGAAACTCTTTTAAATTCACTAAATCACAAATTAAACTTTGTTTTTAATCATTAGAAAATTTCTATTATAAAATTTTGAATGATGGCAATTTTTCTGAATTTGTGTTATGGGTGTGTTAGATTGAATATATTCCTAATCAAAAACTGTGCTAAAAAGTTACTGCTGGCTTTTTTGTATAATTTGAAAAAAATATATATATACATATATTTTCATACAAAATTGAAAAATAAATAAATAAAGCTCTAGAATTTTTTAAATGTGTACTATATTTCAATCAAATAAAGCATAATTTTTATATTGTGTAGATTAAATTCTAACAATTTTTTTGGTTGTTTTTCAAACAGAAAACTATTGATTTTTTTAATTTTACTTACCTTCTTTTTTAAAAAAAATCAAGTCTCTAAGATACTCCCGTCCTGGCAATAGGCAACCAACTTCATCCTATGATATTCGTTTAGTTTATTATGGTATCTATGGTATTATATGGTATAAATATTTAAAAATATTCAAAAAATTACAATAATAAGAATTAAATAAATAAAACACAGTTTTTTAGAAGTTATCATACAAAGACATGAATAAGACGTCTAAGATGCATCGATTTTGTTACTTAATCAAACTATTTTCTAAAAGGAAAAAAATTGTGCCCCCTACCAAAAGAAGAAAAAAATAGTTCTTCCTCGCCTATGATAGTAGGCAATACCGGCGATTCAAAGTTTCAGAGTGTTCAAATGAGCCTATCTTTCAAGAATCATCAAAAGCGTTCCGAAAAGAAAGTTTGCTCTTTTAAAAAATATATAATAGAATTAATTTATAAATTAAATAATAAATTCATTTCAAAACTTTCGAGAAAAAAAAATTGGGGGAGAATAACTTTTAAAAAACTCCAAAAAAGTAGCGATTTCTTTCGACATTTTCGTTACAATTACTAGTATTTTGTTTCCCAAAAATTAATTAAAAGAACAAGTAAATGTTCTAAATTTTAAAAGTAACGAAGTGCAATTAAAAGTAGTTTTACATTCTTTACAAGTAACGAAAGTAAAAGTTTTGTCATGTATGGTTGATAAAAAAAAGCATTTAATAAGAGGCTTAATGAAACTAAATAAATAGAGTAAATGTATAATGGAATAAAAGTTTTATAGAACAAAATTCAATAAATAAAATCGCGCAAATAAAAGCAGTTATTAAATAAATGAGAAAATTCCAGACTTAAAATTCTTCTTACATGAAAGAAGTAAAGCCCTAATTGAATACAACACTTTTAAGTTTCATGGGTCACATTGCTTCCAATGAGTTCTCAAGTCATCATGGTATAGGAAGATTTTATGTAAGCCTCTTTGAGTTTCTCTGAACTACCCCAAAAAGTCCTAATTTTTTTTTTAACGCACAGGAACACTAGAAAGTTTGGATGGTACCATTAACTGCGTTAAATCAACTTAGAAATTGATCACGAGTAGAAAAAAGAAATATAAATTAATACCTGAAGTAGAAAAAAGAAATAGTTTTTCTTTTTTTTTAATTTTTGGGATAACAGTATAAAAATATACTCACATGATATATCGTGAATACGATAAACACCGAAGAGTAATGACAGACGATAATAGTCAATGCTCGATATATACCGACACATAAAAAATACCAAAAACTATCGACAATACGTGACCCAATGAGTAAAATACCTTTCGGTAAAGAAAGAAGAAAACCATAACTATCATAGGAATAGTTGGAGTAAGAAAACAGGCAATGGGTGATAAATTCCCCACGACCTGCTGAACCAAAAGTGTTATATTATGATCGCTTTTAAAATACAGGAGAAATGCATTATAGGCGCATTTTTGAAAATGAACATTGCCAAAGGTGTAATACTAATTCAGCCAACCTCATATCTCATTTTAATATTTGAATAATTTGGCTGAAGATTTAAGGCCAAAAAGTTCTTAGGAAATTAAAGTAATCTTAATAACTTATAAGCTGATGCTTAATGTTCTCCAAGAAAGAAAAGTTAAAAACGATTTTGATACTTAGTCGTCGAGACATTGAATAATAATTTATTATATGCTTTCAATGAAGTATGAAAGTTAGCCATTAATTTATTGAGAATAGAAATATCTGAATTCTCTCTTTATAAAATTAAATTAAAATTTATCATCTTGCTTATTTATTTAAAACGGGGTATTGAATGATTAAGTTAATAAAATAAAGGAATTTTAAAATTTATTAAAAGCATATAATATCCATATTAACTTCATATATCGTAGAGTAAAATTATTAAAAGCTGCATTTTTTTAAAAAAAATTTAAAACAATTTTTAAAAAAAAGATTTAAAAAAAAGAATTTTTTCGCAAATCAATCTAAATCGGGGACCTAGTTGAAAATAGTTTCAGTTTTTTTTGTATTGAGTTTCCTAAATACTTTTAATTTTTTTAAGATAAGAAATACTAATAATGATTCAATTAAAATATTAACTTAATGCACAAAGTTAAATGTAAATGCTTCGAGTGATATTCACGTCATGCTCTACGTTTTCCATGTTCACCCCTTAGCAAAACTGCATTTTCAGTTTAATGCGTAAATCTTTTTTTTAATTGTAATGTAAAGTGAGAGAGGTGACTTTTGTTTAAACATAAATCAAACTAGACTCCTGATTAAAACTTGAAAGTTAGCAAAAAACTTATATATTTATTTATGACAGTGAAAGAGAATGATTTTCCGAACTAAAAATGAGGAGCAGCACTCCAAAATTAATTCCAAATCTAAACGTTCTTTTAAAAAAATCAATAATTGTTAAATACTAAGCAGTTAGCAAAACATGATGGCGTTAGTATCACCTTTATTTTAATTCTTTAGATTTGTAAAAGAGAGGTCGCTATAATTCTACAAAATTTAAGTATAAAATTTAAAAATATTGACAATAAATGTAAATAATCCAATAAAGTAGAAAAGGTAATAGTTTGATCTTTCTTACCTTAACAATAGCCTGGAATATATTAATATTCTCTGCATTGATTACAGAAGTAGATCATACACAATCAGCTTAAATACCGAATAGAAGATGACCTAAAATAAAATTTACGAACGCAAAATCGGAAAGATATGCATTTAATTAAAGCATTTTTACCAATCTGTTTGAGAAAATTGCGTCAGCATGCTTGGTGCCAATTTCGCATGGTATTACAGTGTTTTGTCTAATATTTAAGAGAAATGTTATGCTAAACAATTTTGCTTTCATATAAAGTCTCTCTTGTCGTCAAAATATTCTAAACATTTTCAATTACTCAATTCGTTCCGATTGCAATCCAAACTTATCTTTCAAAATATTAAATCATGTAACGTAAAGTACAAAATTCTTCCTGTTCCACTCTTAGTTTTGATGACAAAATTCTAATTACCAGAAGCAAACTTCGGTCGAAGTTTAGTTGTCACTAAATTCTTTATAATCTGAAGACAGATCAGATTTAAAGGAGGAGGGAGAAGAACATATCATCGGCTAAAAAATATCTTCTTCGCGACGACTTCATCTGGATGCCGAGGTCTCCCCCGAGGACCGTAAAGGCCGTTCAAAGTGGATTGAAAGGAAACATTACGTCTGCAGGCGTAAATCCTATTTACTCCAGGGAGCCCTATCTTTCAGTCACGTGACACCGCTGAAGAGATAGACTCCTTCTGTTTTGCTACCGCTAACTCCACGAACCGAAAATGGTTTAATTTTAATCACCTTTCTAAGCAGGTTCTATTTGTTACGAAACCCAATGACTTTAGTTGTTTGAAGCACGGAGGCATTATCTTCGTGACGCCAAGGCATTTCCCTTTGGCACAGTTTTAATCAGGATGGATCGGAACTTGACTTATTTGGGTCTGCGTACATTATCCAGTTACAAGCCAAAACTGCTTAAAATGTTTATTGGGCTCTCTTTTTAGTAACTGGCTTTTCTCCCGGTTAATATAAACCCGAGTTCTTCAAATATTTTATTAAAGTTTCAATTATATTTTTATCGTCATGCATTATTAATCTTGGTTCAGTACATTACTCTGAGGATTACTTGAGGGATATTTAAACATTCCATTTCATTGTGGATTATTTTAAGATTTAAGTTCTCTATATTTTCTCTATTCTTGCACCTCGTATAACATGGTTCGAAGTATTCATTGCAACACCAAGTCAACAAAACAAAAATTGAATGTCTATTTTTTTATACATACTTTTTTACCGATTGTTTAATTCGGTTTGCTTTGTATCGAAAACTGACAAATACCTGTTTCGAACAAGGTTACGGGTATAACAAAAAGCCTGAAATGCTGTTCAGTTTCGGTTAACTTCGGTTATCTGAATAAGAGAATCAATTGATTGCAATACCATTTTATTTCTCATCTGTGTATTGAAAGTACAGGGCTATTGAAATTACACGTCGTTAACTGAAAGTGGATTTTTTTTCTTCAGAAAAACAAATTTAATTGTGTTCAAAGTGCTATTTTATTAACTACAAGGTTTCATACAATGACGAAAACAATACACAATCTTAATACAAATCATAGTTTCACAAAAAATTATGTAAAAATGCTGTTTTAAAAAGATAGGAGCACTAAACCAAATTTCCAATAAGTGCTTAATTAATATGATATTGGTCCAACTTTTGTCGGAACAAACTTTTTAATACTATTTAAAACAAGTTTCTCAAAGTTTTTCTGAATCATTTGTCTCAAATTTTGCCACTTAAAGGGAAATAAACGTTTTGAAAGTCTGTTATGTAGTTGGTCAACATATACTTCCCTCTCGAGTCTAACCATCTGTTTTCTATCAAATTATAACTGGGGTTGCATAAGGTGTCCATTCTGTACACTACTATCCCGGAACCATAGAAAAGTGGGCTCCGCAGTAAGTATTGCCCTACCAGAATAACGGATTTTCAATGTGCTCTCTGATAACAAAAAAAAATTATGTTAAGTAGCTGCTGATGGCACACAGCATTCAAGCGGTTGCTGAAAGACATTAGTTTTTTATCGTTTTTTTTTTCTTTCTTTTTGCTCTATCTGAATCTAGCTCGAACCATATTAAAACCACCATTTTTTTTCTTCAAAAATCACTAACAATACCAGTCATCTAGACCATACAGTTTGAATTTATTTTTCTTTTCTTTCCATATTTAACTATCGTATAATACCAACATTCATCATCCCTTATGAAAGTTTTCTTTGGGTTTGTCGATCATAATTTGAGAGCCTCTGTCATCTTAAAAGAAAGATTGGCGAATTTTTTCACCATTGGACAGTAGAATGTGTTATTGAAAGGTTTTGATGACTGAGCAAAGTGGTATAGAGACTTATTTCGAGATTTCAACAATATAGTGCTATTAGTTTTTTATCTTAAACTATTGTTCCATTCACTTTTTTCACTATGCTGTCCTTCAATGAGAAACATTAAATTTTAAAATAACCCTCCTGAATAAAATAATTTAAATTTTTGAATGATTTTTAGAGTGGAGGACTAATTCCCAATAGCACACAGTGTCCAAATTTCAATTCAGTTAAAAGAGAGACACTTAGACAAACTCACACACTCTTCATTTAATTATAAAATTCACCCAATGAAATTCACACGCGCTTTTAAGCAATTCACATTTCCCAGATTCACCTACGAAGATTTTCTTTATGCAATTCGCAGATACTAGTAAATACCCCGACTTAAGGAAAAAGATTAGTTCTGACTTCTATCATGTATCTCCGTGGCTCCCCTAAGACCCTCCATCCTACGAGAAGTAATAGACCCCAAACATATCTTGCAAAACACGATGGTCGAGGGTGATAGTGTGAGTAAATCAATTTTTACAAAAAATAAATGAATACAAATTGTTCACAGAATAGATTTCGATAAAGTTAAATAAATTTGAGCCATTTATCAAAATTTATTTCCTCTGTAGAAATTCTTAGAAAAATAAAAGATTTTTTTTTTTCTTTTGAAGTCAGAATGGGATATTCTCTTTGTATTATCTGTTAGCCAAATGTTAACAACTTCCTTTTGTAAAAACTGATCATGAATTAAAATTAGTTTTAAAAGTTTAGTATTTAATGTAAGAACAAAAACGTCACGTGCTTTATGGTGAATACATTAAGAAGAGTCAGCAGGGAATAAATCAATAATGTTAAAGTTGACTTTTTTCGATGTACTTTTTGCTAAAAACCACTTATGATATCGCTTTGAAATTTTTTGGGATTGGTTGGCATTGTATCAGTTGTATGCTGTGATGTTTTAGCGTTAACAGGAATAATTTTTGAGTAATAAAAGATTTTTGCTCAAGTAGGATAAACTTTTTAACAACTTAAAAGTTTTTGGTTCATAATTTTTTTTCAAAAAATCTGCCAAAGATATGCATAACAGTTATCACAGTGTAAATGTGTATATGTAAATATTCTGCGAAAAAAACTGAAGCAATATTTTGTTCAGATACTGAGAAAAGGTTCATTAAAAACTGTCAGTTTTAGTATTATTGGTATATACCCTACCGACGTGAGAAATTGAGAAATGTTCCATTTCTGAAAAAAGAAATTTATTGTTTTAACAAATGAAAGAAATATCTTGATGGGGTAAACTACAAGAGAATTTAAATGAAACATTATTGTGATAACTGATAAGTTTGACACTATGATGAAATAAATCTTTAAAATGACTACATTAAAACTGTTGGGGATACTGATATCTTAGAAATTTATATAAAATAGGGATAAAATCAACAATCAGAATTAATAATGATCTTTTTCACAGCTGATTTCCTTTTTATTTGCTTTTAATAATTTATTTATAGAAAAAAAGCAATTTTATCGGCGAATTAGTTAAAACATTTTAATTCAAATAACATCCAAATCTCTAAGGATGTTTTTACTTCAGTATTTTTAATGCATAAAAAAGATGCGCGATTCATACTTCTGTTAGTATTGTTTAAAACGGAATAAAGAAAATATCATCAAAAAAGCATATTTTGAAGCATTAAAGAGATTAGATATCGAAAGTTTGAAAAAGCAAATATTAAGAAAAATAACATAACTATCATAATTCTGCGAGAAATAGATAATTTTATAAAACATGATTACTTTCAGTAAACGCTATTTGAACCAAAAATATTATCTTAAAAAAATGCTCATTGAAATATTATTTTCATTAATTTTGTGAAAAAAGAAATTTTTTTTCAAAGATGACATTTTTTTCTAAAAAAAAAGTAACGAATTTCATTTTGTTGTAAATACTTTCCTTCCGAATTGTCTCAGGAGAATTTTCTGCCGGAAAAAAAGTGTTTTATAATACAACTGAAACAATTCTCTTAAAATTGTTTTTTTTCAACTACTAAAAAGCAATCTGAAACCTTTAGAAAATATATTTCACGGAAAATCAATTTATTTGTAACAATTGAAAACAAGAACAAATTAGAGAAAACGTATTTTTAAGTGCATTTAATATATATTTCTTAAAATTTATTCAAAAAACTTCTTTTGTTACAGTATTATATTATGCGAACCTAAAGTTTAAAGAAAAGAGTTTCCGATTTTAAAAAAAAACATTTTGCACATTTGAAATAACAAGAGATAAAAAGAGTGAAACAAATTATGTATTGATTAAGCAAAAAACATCTTAAGAATTTCATACTTCATTTTCAAAATTAATAAAAATCAGTGTTTCAAAAAATGTATCGCAGTATTAAATCTATGATATGTCAAGATACTCATTGCAATACACATATCGTAAACTAATTACGTAACTCGACGCTTTGTAAATAGACCGCCGTCATTTTGTTAGGTGCCAAACTAGTTGGGAAGTCTCCTAATCAACATGACACGTTTTAGGCTTATTGCAATGAGTCCAAATACATTTATGCTAATTAATCATCCATTGCTCAACTAGCTTAATTCAAATACAGGCAGTCTCAGTAAGCCAATTGAGCGATCTATCATTAATAGCCGCGTTAAATTCTTCTTACATTTAGCCAATGGAAAATAAACATTACATATTTTTTTTGAACTGCAGAGCTTCAAGGGATAGAGAGCTCGCTTTCCAATTTGATGCTCCAGCTATGGACTCCTGCAATTGCTGGTTGCTATGAATTCTGCCCTCAGTTCACCCAGACCACAGCACTGCCGTAAAATATCCTCAGTCAGGAAAACCACGAAGACTTCCCTTGGTTATCTCGATGACAAAGAGACAGATCCATGATCCATCTACTATTGAGAATATTTTTCGCTAACACTGTTTTCGGTGCGAACCGGGAGCAGAATTCGTATCAACCATCCACCACTAGGATTCGAACCTGGGACAATTGATTAAGAAGCAAACTCGTTATCTATCAAGCATATTAAAAAAGAATGAAATATTTTCGAAATAACTCAGCACACAGCTAGGGACAAACATTTACAAATAGCTAGATTTTTCAGTTAGCCTAATACACTTTATTTCTGGACCTGTTTTCGTGTACCTGGTTTCGTGTACCTGTTTTCGTATCTTCTTTTCACTCAAAATTGTTCAATTTTCAAATCAAGTTATTTTTTCGATAACTATGACTCACTATCCATAATAACTATTTTTAGTTCAGATTTTTGAAAATTTATCTTCTTCATTTCAGTGCTATTTCTTACGCAAATTACCAACGATAATTATTTTTCATAAATTATAGTTATAGGGGTTGAAAATAGTAAACCTTTTTTATCAATACATGTTTTATGAAATGTTATGGACCATAATTGTTTCAAAAGAAGCTTTAAATATTTATTTATTAACTAAAACTGAAAAATCTGAATAAAATAAGGAAATAAGTTTGAATCAGTAAAACGAAATTTCGACAATAATATAATTTTTTTTTTGGTCCTCAACCTAATGTTTAGTAAAGTTTTATTTTCTTTAACTTAAAGAGTATTAATTATTCATTAAGAAATTAAGAAATTGTTAAGTAATTAAGAAATTATTCATTAAAAAAATATATTATTTATTCCGAAACACCAATATTTTATTTGCGTCTGTAAAAATGCTTCGAAAGATGAAACCGTTTGTGTTCTTATTTCATATTAAATGCGCAATACAATCCACTGTGTGAGACAAATCAATGCGATCAATTTAAGCGTTTTTGGACTGTCCAGTATCTATCGTGGCCGAACTGAGCTTAGTCAATTCAGGTGAAGTAGTGAGTTTAGGACATGAGTAAAAAAAAAATAGGCCGAGTATTAAATATTTCGTGCCATATGCAAAAAAGATAAATATTTATCCGTCGCATCATGAACAGAATATATGTAAATTATGGACACGTTGTCTTATGATTAATAAATGAGAAATATTTGGGGCCATGTGTAAAAACAAATATTTATTCTCTGTATTGCAATTCAGTTCTACGTAAAACAGGAAAACATTGAGCAATAATGAATGAATGAGGAAGACTTGGCATTGTGTTCAAATAAACATTTATATCACGCTATTAGGTTGCATGTAAATTATAGTCTAATTTTTCATTCTCTTTTTTTCTAAAACAGAAAAAAAGGGAATTTTTTTTTCTTCTTCGTGAAAAATGCTGGGATATTTCTCACTGTGCTGTCAACAATGCATCCATGGCTATTTATTTTAATTAAGTGCAGCGAGAGGGAGAGAGCAGTAAAAATTTTCATTTTATGAATCGAGGTAGTGAAACTGTTCAGAAAGCCATAAAAATCTTTTCCCTCTTGAAGCATTTCCATCCATTTTATACTGAGACTCATTGTGGAGTTGAGAAGAAGAAAAACTTCTGTCTTTTATGAGAGTTTAAGTAAAAATAATCCGACATAAATTTGGCTTTTATGGTCGGGCTCCAGAATTATGTGGTTGGATCACTTACGAAGTTAAAGCCTTTAAAACATTTTCCCTTCTTTTTTTTCACCTCCTTCGCTTTCGATCTTCTTCCATTTTCAATTTCAAAAGTGAAAAAAAAGTAAATCGATAACTGAATATTTTACCCTACCAGTGTAAATGAGTGTTAAGTTTTAAGGAAAGCTTTTAAGATAAAGTTAAATTGGCCTGGTAACATAAAAATACTTATAAATGGCTTTGGAAAATGTTCTTTTTTCTCTAAAATTCAGCACTCTAGTTTCTTTTATGGTAAATTTTCGTTATCTCTTCATTCAATTTCGCTCATTACTTTTTAATTAACGTTACAATTTTATGAGTTTAAGGAATGTTTTTAAGATGGGTGTAGGTCAGGGGTTCCCATTTTTTTAGCTTTGGAACCCTAAATGATTTATCATCTTTTAGAAGAACTCTGATGTTCATTAACGATGCTGAACAAATCAATCAAAGATAAGCAACTAATTAATTTGAATATATTTAATGTGAAGAATACATTTTTCATCTTTTTATCAGTAAAAATCTTAAAACTAAATTTTTTATCAGTCAAGTTGTTAAATTTAATCTTTTTTATTAAATTTTTTAAAGGAATTTTTTTTGATAAATATTGGTGGAGAATAGTATCTTATGATCAGGAAAGGATATATACAAGAATTTTTCTTCAAAAATAGTCTTATGATCAGGAAAGCATATTACTAAAACTAATTACTGATTAAAAAAAAGTTCCAATCCTTGGTTCCCCTGTGACCTTTCCTCTGAACAATGGGGTTGCGAGTAACACCATTCTGGAACCCCCGAGTCTAGTAATTATGTTTTATTATTTGTTTTCTTTAAATTGCATGAATTCTTTTATTTTATTATTTTCAAACACTGATTCTTCTAATTTTTATTATATCTGAAATATACGTTTGAATGTAATTAATATGGTTTAAGAGGAATTCATTTGCTTTTACTTATATCATTTGCAAAAAATATTCAGAAAATAAAAGGTTCCAAAATGCATATTTTTAATATTCTACTATTTTTTTCTTAATTATAGGGCCCTTAGGAGCCTTAATTTTTTAAAAAAACGCAGAAAACATTTAGAACTGTTAAACATTCTAAGTAAAATAAATTAGAATTCTAAGCAAATAAAAATTGCAATGAGTTACAATTGGGAATTTGGCACCTTGAAAGCTATCATATGGTAACTATATTTCTTATATCGTGAAAATGAACACGAAAAAAAATTTTATTACCTCAAAAATACGCAGAATTCGGCATGCATATTATTAAGTTAAATTGACATGCAATTTGAATAATTTAAGTCTTAATTTGAGTGAAAATGATGCACCTATAATAGTTATATGCTATTATGAAACTTTGTTTTAAAAATTAATATATTTTAAAATGTATAACGCGAAAATAATTTAATAATTTCTTGAATATGTAAAAAATTTACGAAAATATTATAAAAGTGTTAAAAGCAAGTACTGTTTAAATAGTTATAAGTTGCTATAATACAAAGCGCTGAAAAAACTTTTGTTAGCGCATGGAATGATTTTTGAAATCGTACACGTAAAACAAAATTAAGAAATTTATTTACGTTTTGATAATTTAAAATTTTACAATTCATTTCTCGTAATATTTATTTTTATCAGCTTGTACTATATTATGAAATGTTATATGTTTACTCGTTCTTTTAATGGTCCTAAAATTTCTTTAAATGACAAAAACTTTTCTTTTTAATTTCATCAACACAAAGCAAAATATAATTTTTGAAATACCATTTAAGCTTCATGCAGTTATCTACTTTAAAAGTTTACCAAAATAAATTTAAAAATATATATCTTAAAAAGTTTAAACGCAGTTAAATATGGAGAAAAATTTAAACAATATCTTACTTTGCATTTTAACTAATGGAAAGGTTTTCTTTGTGCATTTATTCTTTTTCAGAGCTAGTTTAAAATATAATCAAAAGCAATATATTTTCTGCAATAATTTAAAGGTCATGAAATGTATATGAAATTCCCTTATTTTAAATTTCCTTATTATTTCCTTAATTTCCCTTTATTTGGCTTAATATTGAACGAAAATATAGAAATATCTATCGCAACTGGTGCTTAGAATTGATACTTGTGAAAAGTTATTAAATTTAAAACATTGAAAAACACAATTAAATATTAAAGTAGCAATTATTCCTTTGTTTATTTTTTAACTGTTAAACAGTTAAAAACTAAAATAGAGGAAATTTTATAAACAGAAGACCTCAAAAAATTCAAAATTATTTTTATAAAGGGCTCCAAACAGTAAAAAAAAACAGTAAAATGAAAAGTTATGCAAATGGAACTAAATTTCAACATTCTTCACTTAAAAAAAATTAAGCAGGAACTCACTTAAAAAGATTAAGCAGATGTCTAAACTAGTAAAATTAAAACTATACCACTCAATCTTTCACATTCACATTTAAAATTCAACTTTTATATTTATTTTTTTTTAAAGCGCAGCGAGAGGATAAACTTTTTTAAACTATTCTTTTAACTAAGGAAAGATTAGAAAACAAAACATCATGGATAAAGTCTACCTGGAGCAGAATCTTAAACTACAGCTTTTGATGAAGTTTTCACTGAGCTCCGTTTTACTAAAATATGCTCTTAGCTTTGTTACAAGTAAATCAGAAAAAAAAGGATGAGCTAACGTTTTATAATTTTTTCTTTATAATTGCAGTTTAAGGGAACGCTTAGTCTTTAATTCAGGATATTTCGGATAAAAGGAATTTGGAGTTTTTATATGTCTTTTTATATCGGACAATATAATTTTCTTGTCCTAGTGAACAGTTTTATTTGGGTGCTGCCTCAAATTTTATAGGCATAATAACGTTATTAAACAAGCATTAACTGGCAACTATTTCAATATTTTATTTTTAAAAGAAAATAGTAGATAATATCGCTTAGAAAATCTGTATGAAACAAGTTACATATGAACAACCTAAAATAATAATTTATGGTACAGAGAAAGAAAAAGAAAGCGAAAAAAATCAGAAAGATCTTTTTTTATCAAATTGTCAGATTTTCCCTTTTTAAGGTCAATTTTTTACTTATATTTATAATCTTAAAAATTATAAATCAAAAACGCTTTAAAAGATTTCGTTTCGAGACTTTAAATGTCTACTTTACTGCTTAATTATCATATTCAAAGTCAAACAAGGTTAGCATATTCAAGAATCTTAAAACTGAAGCACTCCTATAATTTCCAGTTGTCGATTTTTTATATATATATATATATA
>NC_092204.1:28526268-28598562 GCF_043381705.1 Parasteatoda tepidariorum
TTTTTGTATATATTAATTACTATAGAATTCTAATGCTTTTAAAAACATTTTTAATCAAATGAATAGACTTAATAGAATATAATTTAATTTAGTAATGTTTATTTATCAAAAAAACCAAATAGACGAACTCTTTCAAAATTTGATAAAAGCAACGGATACCCAACAAAAGTAATTAAATTCTATTTAAAATCAATGAGTTAATCGTAAGTTATTATTAATAAATTTACTAAAAACTTTACTAATATATATGTTTATTTCCGCTTTGTTATTTACTACTTTGTTAATATATATGTTATTTTTATTTTGCCATGTGCAAATCCAATTCGGGCAAATCCCTGGTTAAAAATCTATGCAAAACAAACAAATCATATTTAACTCTCTTTTTTTTAGCTAATAGGGGGTTAAGCCCTCTGTTCGCTACCGCTCACCAACCCCGATGATTGCTTCGCAATAATTGTCTTTTCTTGGCGGAAAACAGTTTTTCTACGAAAGTTGAAATTATTCACTTGACATATATATACTAAAAGAAATTCTGTATGATTACGCTTGTAACTCTACTTCCCACGTCCAAATATTACTATCTGTTAGTATTATAAACAATTAGATATATTGGTGAACAGAAGTGATTTTTCGAAGTAGTCATTTTTTAAAATAACATTTATATTCCTATAGCATTATATTGTTCAAACAAATTTGATGAATTCACAACCATAATTTAATATTTTCGCCAATAATAGCAGTACTGGAAAATAACTTTAAATTAGGGATACAAAAATATTTAAAGGAAAACAGTACCTTTACGACTTTTGCAATTTTATGCTGATGACAACCAAAACAATATTGTAATGAATGAGCAAAACTTGATCCACTCAGCTTTAGATGGTAAGTTTAGTTGCAACATTTTAGCAAGCAGCATTATTGAAAATTATTACCTTTTCGCACACATGCATTCTCAAATTTTATTGGCTGTTTTGTGCGTTACTAACCGCAAGTGATCTGTGATTGGGTATTTATCATTTCACTCTCTTCTTATATTATATAAAGAAATGTTAATTTTCTAACATCATTAAAGTTGTATAATTAAATATCAACCTTATTAAGTATAAACTTCTTGAAATTATCCAGTATAATATTATTTCCTTACTTAAATTCATTTTCGGGACAATCCTTGGGAACTATATTCTTTGTTATATTCCTTGATAAATATAAAGCGCTTCAGTACTGCAGTAAGAACACACCATGAAACAAAATCCTCGATTTACGCTTTTAACTCCGTTTGCGGTTCTGTTTTCATATTTTGTTATCTGGCAATCTTATTACGAAAATATTTTAAATCATTCTTGAAAGATTCCGGCATGCGTAAGTTTATTTTAGTTCGCCATTCACTTTATAGATTACGTTTTGTGTTCTGTTCTGTTTTTTCTTGACATTTTATTTTCTGTTTTTGGAGTGATTTTTTTTTACTTAATGTGTTTTATTTTGTTTCAATTCTTTTCAGTGCTCCTCACCCTATTGTATTGATTTATTTTGCTTTGGCTACATTGATACAATATTAGAAAATATCTACTCCTTACTGTGGATATATTCGTGTGAGCTGATGAAGCTGATTATCTTTTCATTTCTTTTGTTTTCCAGCTTTTCAATATATANTATATATATATATATTATTTTATAATTTTTCATTAATCTTTACTATTTTCCAAGCTTTCTTTATATTTTCAACTTAATAATTATCCTATGATAAAAATTTACTTTTTATAATGCGTATGTATCACTAAAAAATAACAATGCAATTAAAAATGAGTTTGGGATAAAAGAAAGAAAGCAGAAGGCAAACTTATCGACGTGGAATAAAAGTTTAAATGCCTTAAAAATAGATATACTCATCTCACAGTTCACTAATAAGAAAAATTTAAAACCGTGCTTATCCCTTAATAACAAAATAGTGACAAAACCTTTAATAAAAAGAAAAATTAGTAATAATATTATTTCCTATGTAATTTCATAACTTTAAATTGAACACATGTGACGAGAATTATTCATCCTTGATAACAATCACCCTTTAAATCCAATTTGAATGGCCCCATTTTTAAGATCTGTTCTTTAAACAGAAAAATCCCTTTCTGCTTCTCATTCGTATGAAACCATCAAACAAAAATTTCGAAAAATTTAAATCCATCCCCCAATATGATCCATGCTATGAAATGAAGTCGTAATCTTCTCGACATGTGAGATCTGGAGTTAATCAGTCTCCTCTCTGGCAGAAATAAGCTGATTTGCCACTGCCGAGTTCATTCTGGAATGGGATGAGAAAACAGTTGATAGGGTTTTACTATATAATTAAACAGACTCCTAAAATAGAAATCCTAATGTATTCCGTTTAACTGACAATAGGGATTAACAGGACAACAGTAGGGACATTTAGGGACAACAGTGAATACTTTATTATTGAAATAAAAGAAACAGTCGAGTTGAAAATAGTCGCGTTTTTAATTTCTCTCTTCATAATTCAGTATAAATCAAATTTTTAACTGTCGTTTCCGATACTACTGGCATCGCATTACTATTTGAAGCAGATAATTAAATATGAGATATTCTTATAGTACAATAAAGATTTAAACGGAGTGGTTTTTGTAAAATGTAAAGTTACTGATATTAAATGTTTGTCTGTTTGTTATGGAAAAATTTTCAACATTATAGTTCTTATTACCTCACATTTAGTAAAACTACAAAACTGAAAATTTTATTTAACGGTATGGATGGTTTTTATTTGCAGCTCTAAAGCGGAGGTAGGGAGCCTTTTTACCATGTGATATTTAAAATGAAAGAGGTCGTGCAAGTTACCAATTTTGTGTTGTATAGTTTCATAAAATATATAGCATTTCATTTAATTTCATATAGTTTTATAAAATACAATATAATTTTTTTTACATTCAAATAAGGCTAATAACTTGTCGGAATTTAATTCTTAATTTAATTTTTAATAATTCTTGTCAAAATTCACTTTCTAAATTGAAATATTTATGTTCCTTATGAGTCAAATAGTATTTATTTGCAATCGCCTTCTTTCAAAGAAGTCAAAACTATATTGCACAATAAGCACGGATAGAGTAAAATCTTAAGAATTTAAAGCTATTGTCAAAACTTTTAAAATTAATTCCTCTTTAAGAATGTTAAATCTTTAGTCATTTAAAAGTGATCGAAATAAAAATAATTTAGATTGAAATAAATGTCATGCTGTAGAAAAAAGAGTAGAAATAAAACAGAAATTGTGCTTTAAAAAAACTATAACAATAAAGAGATTCCCAACTTTGCTAAAAACACAATAAAAATTTCTTAAGTTCGAGCTATCACTGTAAAGCTGTCAAATGACTTTAAATATTTGGAAGTTTCGTGACTGTCATCAACGCTTTCCTTAACTCGTCGAGCACGCTTTTTTTTATTATACGTAGAAAGCGTAACATCTCGACTAATACTCATTTTTCAATGAATATTTATAACACTAAATTTATAAAATCTGTTATTGAACCTGCATAAGTATACTTAGAACATAATATAAAATATTTTATTGATATGAGGTATTCGATTTTAAACTTTCAATTCTTTCTGACTTATCGAAAGTTTTTTTTTTCACGTTTCTGATATTCACGCGAGAAACGAATTTTCATTCAGAAATTTGTAAATATATACCTTTGCGCTTTTATGCTTATGACAGTTCACCCACTTGATATTTTAATTCTTTGTTGCCAATGCAAAAAAATAAATGAGGGCTTACTTTCTCGTCATGAAAGAGAAATATAAATAGATAGATATATGCATGGTTTTGCGGTTGGAGGCGAGCCCACAACCTCCATTTTACTGTACTGGACATTTAAGTGGGGATAAAGTTACTGATTTAGTACAGCCTTTTATAGAGATTTCTATACTTACAAATATGTATTTTGAAAGCCATAAAAGTTTGTAGATGTAAGTTTATTGTTAACATAGAAATGAAAGCTCTTAACTGTCCCCAACTAAAGTTAACAAGCGCTTTCTAAATAAAATAGAGGCTATCAACCAGAACATTTTTATGTTATCTCAAATGTTACTAGTATTGGTAAAATTACCTTTTTTTCTGGTAAAATTAACAACTCTTTTGATAAAATTACCGAACATTATCTAATTTGCAACCGAATAGCATGATAATAAAACCATACTTTATTCTTAATTTTACCAAAAGTCGTTATCAAAGAGCTGTTGAAAAAACTAGCGCACTTTTTGTAATACCTTTAGAGTAAGAAACACTGTGAATTTTACCACATACTGGTAGTTTTGACCATGCTTTTTTTCTTAATGCGGAAATAAACAAATTAATACATATCTCATGAATTGCAACAAATTTGAATGCATAATTTCACTTAAATGACAGGTTCCGACAAAAGCCAAATCAACTGTTCGAGAATATCACTTCGTAAAATAAGCTATGATAAGATTTATGGCAATACTTCTCTACAACCTTCCATATATTTTTGTAATTATTTATAACCTTGTTTTTAATGAGTTAACCTTGTGTAAGATAATGTAGTTGACAATTGACGAATTTATATTCAACGTGGTTCGAACGTAAAACCATAAAAATATAAATCAATAGTATAAGAGCTTAGAAAATTTCCAAGTCTTCTCGAAAATCCCACTTTTCACATAAATTGGAATTGCATTCAATTAAAAGATTTCATTTATAATTTTTCTTGTACTTATAGAAAATCTTGTACTTATATTTTACCCAAAGTTAAATCTGAATGCTTTTTAAAAACTAAAACTTTAGCGGAGGAAAGAAATAAACTTTTTAACTTGAAAAAACTAACTACATACATATTTTAAATCTAATTTAAATATAAAGAGGTAGAAAAAGTTACTGCTTCCAATATAGGGTAAAATTACCGGTAAAGTGACTATATGTAATAAATGGTGATTAAACTTTGTCTGCCAAGTCGCCAGCAGTTTACTATTTGTTTGTCGAAAACGCATTTAATACGAAGTTTATTATTGTTTTTTTTTAAATAAATACGAAATTAGGACTATTTTATATTGTTCTAAAGATAACTGTATTTTCCGATTATTTCCTAAAATATTTCATCATTTTAGAAATGAAGCTCATAATGTTTACTATATTTCGAAAAATGTTTCAAAAGAAATGTTTTACATTAGCAATATCAACAGTTTTTTTAATCGTTAAAAAGTTTACATTTTTGAAAATCTTAGCCACATGTTCTAATAAGCGGTCGATCGACCACTGGCATAAAATTTCCTAATTTTGTCTTGTAGTGATCAAAATAGCACGAACTGGTTCCTAATCATCAGAGAAGTAACCAAAAAAAACTGATATTGTTCATCCAGCACAGAATTTCACTTCAGTTTAAAAAGCTTTAGCCTAAACAGAAAATGGAATAGAGGACAAGTACTTTTTGCCAATAATATGTATACAAATTCTCACCGTAGCCATCAGAAAATGATTACAGTTACTTTAACATCAAGCACGGATTTTCAATAGAAATCTTTATTTAATTTTTATCTTATTAAGATTATAATAAATCTTTATTAAGATTTTAACTTCACAAGCACGATGTATGTAGCTGCATGCACAGTTGCATATAAACCTAGTACTAAAATATGATGAAAAAAATTAAAATATATGACTTCCATATATATACAACAAGTACCCGTTCTGTACAATGATACAGAAATAGTTGCTGTACATATTGTTTGCAGCTTGCGTACAGCTTTGATGAAACTATTTTGTCAAATGAAAACTGTCTGACATTCGTAAATTAAAAACAATAAAATAAACAACTACAACAGAGACATTTTGTATTTAAAACTAGTTCATTTCACTTCGCATAGATACGTACTACTACTAATCAAACTGATTCGCCATCTTGAAAAATTTGTTCAGAACAAAGCTCTTATAGTCAAACAAATTATTTATTGATAATTTCATTTCTTGATTTTACACTTTTCCAATTGAATACAGAGAGTCTTATTAAAGCGTTATTTTAAAATAGTTTTAACAGTTCTAAATACGAAACAGCTTTCGCTTTATCTCATCTAAACGTAAGAAAAAAAGTTTGAGCTTTATATTTCCTTCGACAAGAAAAATGTGAAATTGAAGCAGACAAAATCTTGCGTATCATAATGCTACTACATTTTGCCAAAAGCCCTTTGGAGCCTTTTCGTATGATACCCTCAAAAAAAATCCGAAAAGATCTGTTACTGCTGAAGAATTGAATAAAATACATGCATGCGTAAAAGTAAAAGAAACTTCTGGAAGTAAATTTTAACTTTTGAAGCATAACAAGGCTGTAGTTTTGAAACTGAGTCGTCGTCTTTTACTTGCAGTTATTACTTCAGTTCAGTTCGCAACAATAACAATGTTTTTTTGTTCAATCTGAAATTCTTGAGACATTCCGTTAAGAAGATTGGCAGCAACATTTGTTTTTTCCATTTCTTAAACATTTTAAATCTTTCTAAGTTTTAAAAAGGCAGGAAGATACTGAACAACAGGAAATCTTTTTGTTTTATGATATAAAAAGATATAAAAAACTTTTATTTGTTAATTGTTTATCAAAGCACAAATGAAATAAAGATTGCTACAAAGTTATGAGTTAAAAGCGATGAAAATTCATTAGTCCACATTAACCGCTTGAAACCAGCGAAACATTTTCCTGCTCGATATTGGTTTACTTTAATTTTAAATCTTAATAAAAATACTTTTTTTGTAGTAACTGTTACTTAGTGTGGTTATTGGAGTTAACTCTAAGCTTTTCCTTTATTTTTCAAAAATAGTTATATGCATTTTAATCCGCACTTTAAGAATATCTTTATAAAAACTAAATAATTAAAGCTAATATTTTTCTAACTAAGGTCGATCCTGAGTTACGCTTTTCTTAAAGATTCTTTCCAGTTAACGGAACATTGTGCCTTCTTGGAACATCAAAAACAAACGATTAATTGTTGCTGTAGAGTAGAGTGGTAAACATTCCACATCATATAATTTAATGAGCCGACCTGGTGGCCCAGTGGTTAGCGTGCCTGACTGCGAAACCACTGGTCGCGGGTTCGAATCCTGCTCTGGGCATGGATGTTTCTTTTTCTCTCTGTGTTCTATGTCCTTTCTGCTTTGTGTGTGAGTGTGTGAATGTGACTCGCCCTATAAACGGGTTTATGGTTGTGTGACGTGGGCAACGCTGCTCCAACGCCGTGGTTTTGCCACAGGTGCCCACTGGGTAACGAGAAGAGAGTAGCAGTTCTGGCATTTCTGTGTCCAATGGGACAACCCCCAAGTGCCCTCCATTAAAAAAAAAATTATTGTTTCAATCATATTTTTGTTCACTTCTGTATGGTTTTGTTTACAGTAAAAAAATAATACTTATCTGTATTCATAGATTTTTTGTTTCAATTCAATAATATTTATCAAATTAAGACATGACTTAGAATAAGACATGATAAAATAATTAAGACATGAATTTCTGTACATACTTAAAAATATCTAATCTTTTAACCTAGATTTCAGTTTATTTATTCGTAACAAGTATTTCTGCATATTTTCAATTACTTACTTATCACTTATTTCTATTACTTATTTCATTCTGTTATATGATATATTTTACTCTGAACTGATAAAAAATCAATATTGATAATTTACTGAAGAATATTTATGCACTAAAGGTAGGCAACACTTTTATGTATTTATTCTTCTTTCCGTTTAAAGTGATGAATGATTCATGTCACTGATATAAATATGTATTTTATTCAAACAAGAAATAAATTTAAGAACAAGAAAAATAGTGAAAAATTAACACATTTAAATTAATTACTCTACGAAATGTATTTTTATCTTTATCAACACACAAAATTTCTAAGAAAAGCATACAAGTATTTTATAAAATTGAAATAAAACTAATAACTAAACAATTAAAAGTAATTTTACAAATTTAATAAAAAATTACAAAAAAATGAAAACTCGTCTTTTAAAAGTAATTAATAATTTTTTTCTTACACTAAACCCATTTGTTTGGAAAGTGTTGCCATTTTGCTACATTTTTTGAAAAAAGCATCATCCTCTTTAATTTTTAGCATTAGAATGGCAAATCTAATACGTATATTTCTCAATGATTCTGATCTAGTGGTGCTAATACGAAATCTAATTGGTTCCAAAATTTAACTTTAATAATTTATGTAGTTAGTATTTTGTGCAGAAGATGCAGTTATTAAATCGGAAAAATGCTCTTTCGCTTTATACCGATTTGGGCTCTTGACTTTTAGAATATGAGGATTTTGTATATCAATCTAGAAAATAAATACCAAATAATTGAGCCAGGAGAGAGATTGAAAATTACTCTTTTACTCTTATTATTACTCTTATTATTAAGAAAATTACTCTGAATACTCTTTTTCCACAATTATAAAACTCGTTTACTCAAAGATAGTACCTGGCAAAAAATATTGTTTAATAACTATTTATTACATTTTAATATTTAATTCAATAATAATCGAAAAAAATTTTTTACTTGTGCTAACTGCTCTAATTTGAGCGAGATCTCCTGTGATGTGGAAAATCAGGAAGGTACTCTTCTCTGATGTATAAAACTGAG
This sequence comes from Parasteatoda tepidariorum, assembly GCF_043381705.1. NCBI lineage: Eukaryota > Metazoa > Arthropoda > Arachnida > Araneae > Theridiidae > Parasteatoda > Parasteatoda tepidariorum. Next base: position 28,534,899 of record NC_092204.1, read on the forward strand.
ATCTTAGAGCCATTTATAAGATTGTTCGAAGGTATTGCTGGTCACCAGTTTATTTTTATGAATAATATAGATTATTTCTGATTATATTATTTATTAATAGGACAATTATTTTCATGTATTTACGACTGTCACATAGGGCTGTATGGGATTAGAAATTAGAAAGAGATTCAGATAATAGAGTAACCAGCCAGATGTCCAAACTTATATCACGTCTGGGATGCTGTTTGCAGCTCTCTTCTCTTTTCACGGAAGCCTCCAGGGACCAAACATTGCTTTCATGAAGCTTCCTTAGTAATATTTATTGTTTATTACCCCCAGACTTTATAAAATCCCTCGTAAATCGATGAATAGAATGAGATTTTGTTGTGGGACCTGCAATTCCGTCGAAAGTGATATTACCCAATATTAAAACATCCACTAGTGCCATTTTGCTACATTATTCTTGGATAGTTTGTAGAGTTGGACAAAACGAATCATCTGAGTAATTCGAATAACTAATTCGAATCACTTATTAGTTAGGTTTGATGTATATTAATAAAAAACTTCATTTGGTTCATTAAAAAAATTTCATCTTTATCAAGTGACCCCTAGTGTGTTATACCATACTTAAGTATTTCCTCAAGAATATTGTTTATCATAACCTTGTTGATTGGAACGTGTGTTGAAACCTACATTTCACTGGAATACTAATCAGTTTATTTTATATATATATTTGCAGAGCCACATGCTTCCACCTTGCCAAGAGTGACATTTAGTCAAGGACAGGTGAGGACAGAAGAAGGTTCAGCCGCACAGCTGTCCTGCGTCGCACAGGGAAATCCTCCCCCTGCCTACAGGTACAATAATATTTTGTTTCATTTATAATGGGAAAATGTAAATCCGGAATTGTATACAATGCCAAAAACCAACAGACAATGTATGAAGCATATATATCATGAGATTATGATTTGTGTGTATCATTTGATAATAATTTCTTGGTGAAATAAGTAGAATTAGATTTCATTTTAACTCCTTTTAGTTGCTAGAAATGCTTCCCCGGGACCGCACGTTCCAAAAGTATAAATACTAAAGAGTACTTATACACTCACACGCCTAATATGAGATGTAATAAGAGAATTAAGTAGGTAATTAAGTAATGTATAAATTTCATACATTAATAATAATAAAATAGCAGGAATACGTGAGCTGTTCCCCTTGTATACGCTTAGAAAACCAACGTTTCTTTAAGACCAATTGCTTCTTCATAGTCTGTTTTCCTTTTTTCTTTTTTTGCATTCGTGCTCTTTTTACGTTGTTTATCTTTATTTATTCATATGCATACTATTCAATAAAAAAACAAGATAAAATAAATTAGTTTTTAGTATAAATCTACAAGTGAAGATAAATGCCGACAGTCTTACACAAATCAAAGTCTGATATTTTGTATCAAATTCTGAATAAATCATGTAAATTTAAAGCGTAATGTGGCAACGAACATCTAAAATTACCCTAGTAACGATTCAATTATTTGGAAATTGATTATTCGATTAATTACACATATAAGCATATGAATGACTGGTACAGCTGAAGAAGAATATTGTATATTGATATTAATTCTAGATCATGTTTAGGACTGGGCTATAAATCGATGTATCGAGACATATCGATTTAACGCATATATCGCCAAGACGATACAGCGACTTTCATTCAAGGCGATGCATCAGAAATCTGATTTAAGCCGTCGAGTAAAGACACGCAAGGATATAAGAAAACGATATAGCGATATAAGACTCTTCTTTTACGTTCCGATGTCGACTCGCGCTGTGGAAGACGATGTTCGTTTCGTTATGTTGGAATGGCCTCGATTGGTGAGCTGTAGAATCAGAATCAGAGTTTTGAGAACACATATCGTTATATCGCATGTTCCTTTTCGCACCTCTTAGCTTTTTTTTTCTTTGTCGCGACTTTTCTTGTAGATTATTTTCAGTGGGACTAACTTCGTGATCGCCGATGTTACCTTGTTCTGAAGGCAATCTATTATTGAAAAGAATATATAAAGAAGAGTTTCTTCATTAATTAGATAATTTTTTTTTAAAAAAAACTTCTTTTTATTTTTAAATGTGAAAATTATCGGCAATCTAATTTAGGCGCCCATAAAGAATTGAATTTGTTAGGTTATTTTTTTACTTTCTTTTAATTTATTAAAAACTTTTTGGATGAAACTTCTAATAATTTAATGAGTTTTTATTACTGATTTTAAATTTATAAATCTTGTTGTTTTTATTTTTAGAAATAAAGTTAAAACAAAATTTATTTTTGTCATTTGGATTTGGACATAAGTCAATCAACTTTGTTTATACAAAAAAATTTGAAAGGTTTGCGTATTTTATTCATTTTTTTAAATCATTTAGCACTTCGTTTTATTAGAGAGTATAATAATTTTTTTTTAAAAATATTCTTTTCATATTATTTGTTAATTATCTAAATATATTATCGAATATCAAATTTTTTTTTTTTTATGAAATTAAATCTTACTTTGTTTTTCGTTCATAATTCGGTCATTATTTAATTTAATTTAATTATTTATCTGAAATGATAAAGTCCCGCAGTTGACTGATCGTTAAGACACGGTTCACTGCAGATCACCGAAGTCAAGCATCACTGGCTGCGGTCAGTGTGCGGGTGAGTGACCACTTCGATCAGTCTGCGTAGGGACCGAGGGTGTGCGGTATTGGTCCTCGTTAAACTGTTCTACCGTAAAGTGCTCGACTTCTCGTGCAGGTCGTCGAACTATCGAAGTGGGGGTGCCATCCCATCTGCAGAGGATCAAAATTGTGATGGCATGTCTTTGGATCATCCTCAGGGATGTTTCCCAGACCGTCGCCAACAGCCCATTGTGCAGCTCTAGTGTGACGTAAATGAACTATAATAACTGAAATGATAATAATAAAAAATAGTGTTTTAAAAGCGTTTTTTTTATCTAAAATTTATTTAGCGCTTTGTTTTAAACATACAAATAATTTTTAACGTTTCATTTAGAAATTGAACATTACGATCGAACTTAATAATTATGTAATTATTTATGCGTAATAGTACAAGAAAATATTAATTTGTAAAAAATGCTTTAAAAAAAATTTTTAACACATTGTTTTACGCGTATTATTAATTTCTAAATAAGCATTTCAATAAATATTTTAAGTAAGATTTGTACATTGTAGTCAATTTATTTAATATCTTTCTTAAGCAAAACATATGTATCTTCAAATTTATAAATTGATTTAAATCAATCTGACTATGAAGTTTTGATAGAAATCTGACTTTCTGTGTCTTACAAGTAAATGAAATTCAAAAATACTACATCGCGATACATCGCTATATCGTGATGCAAAACTGACGATGCATCACGATACATAATTTTTAATATCGCCCAGTCCTAATCATGTTGAATACAATAAGAGTTTAAAAAAGATCTAGTGACAGACGATTCATAGATTATGGTACCTTTTATTTCTGGGACAAAGGAGATGTGATTAGGTAAATTTTCACTGCCCCTTTTTCTTTCAACTAAAATATTTCCTCCATGAATGCGATTTTCTCGCAGTTATTTCTCACAATCTTCAATTATGAAAATAGTATTCAAAATGACAAGCTCATAACTTTTTTTGCAAAAAATCGCGAAAGGAAAATTTTAAGTTTATAATAATAAAAGGGAGAGTTTGTCTGTTTGTATGTATGTGTGCGTCTCTTATAATTCAACTACGCTACTCAATTAATTGATTATTGTTCTATCATCTTGAAATTTGGACAGTAGTTGCAAGGGGCAAATCTAGCCCCCGATATAAAAATTTGTTTGACTTTTTCAATTCGTTCGGTAGAGCATTATGAAAAACAGCATTTTTTCATTGACTTAGTGACATAAACTTCACTGACTCATCGTTGATAAAAATGACACTGCTACAGACGATTTGTTTTCTTTCAAATATTTTAAAATTACATCAGTGATAGTTTATAGCTTAAAGCTCTCATTTAAGATAAGTTTTTAGCAACTTATTTAATTTATTTACTTTTTAATCATTTTGTCAGATAAACTCAATGATCAGCATGAACATGATAGCATTCATGAATTACGCCACTAAATTAGTATTTTTGAAGTTATTTGAAACCACTTGTCTATTTTGTTTATAGTCATGCTTTTAAAACTTGAATCTATAAAATTATATAAATGAAAATCAACTCTAATTGAAATTTAATAAAATAAGTTAAGTATCGAAAAGCAAAATTAATGGAGGAATAGTACTTATTTTTAAAGGGAAAGAGTACTACTATTATTGACGCCAAAGATACTTGATTACATTTATTGTTAGTTAATAATTTAAATAAAAAATAGGGTATGTTCTAAGAAAGAAAATTAAAGGAAAGGATGGTACTTATTCTTTTAGAGAAACCATAAAAGATTTTACAATAGATTGTTGTTATAATATTACTTACTCCAATGATGCTTAATTAATTTTGGTAATCTGTGCAAATTGAAATAAAAAATGAGCTGTGTACTAAAAAGAAAAAATAATAGAAAACCGGCATTAAATCGCTTAAGGAAAACGTAAAAAAATTGCTAAATTATTATTGGCACAAATGATGCATTCAGCTAGTAAGTAGTAAAATGACTTTGGGGCACAATATTTTTTCCCCAATTTTCAGCACTGGATGTTACTATCAGTAACAAATCTTTTCTCAGACTACCAGGATATGGTGAATTTCACAATGAATGGATTTAATTCTAATGATCGGGTTTTCTCAAATTAAGTATCAATCTTAACAATTCAAGGAGTTGACCTGAAATATGCAATGTAATTTAATATACACCGCGAAAAAAAATATGGTCAAAACAACCAGCATATGGTAAAATGTGCCGTGTTTCTAGCTCTATAGAAACACCAAAAATCTCGGTATTTTTGTTAACGATTTTGCTAAAATTAACAATAAAATATGGTTTCGTAATATGAGGTAAAATTTGATAATTTTACTCTTATACCTTAGACCATGAATTTTCTTTGGGTATAATACCTTAGAACCATTTATTAGGTTAAACTTAATTTTTCAGTTTTCTATTTTTTACCAATTGTGTAGTAAAAAGAACTATAATTTTTATAACTAGAATTTTCGGTAAATCGTTACCATATAACGGAAAAATTACCAAGTGAATAGGTTATTTACCATATATTTTAGCTTTAAAACCAAAATTTGTCTTAGAAAAGAAAGCGGAAGCACGGTAAAATAGGACAATTTTACCAGATTTTTTTCAGCATGTATATAATATATATTTATACTATCAATTCGAACTTTTTTAATGTGATATCTATCTCGCTGGAAATGCTATGTGTAAATCCTGTTAAATAATGGAGAAAAAAAATTGAGTCAAAGTATTAATTCGGAACTGATGCAACACAACTTAAAAATTACTTCGAAAACTTTACAGAATATGTTTGTTCAGAAACACTGAGATGTTTTTTTAGGTGCATCTTAGAAATTCTAGGAAATTTTCATCCTGAGCCATTATATTGTGCAAATTTATTTAAACGTTATTAAAGTTTAAAATTCTATTATGTGTCCTTGAAATATAGTAGTACTGTGGCGTAACTACCACTATAAATATTAAATACCAATTCACTAGTATATAAGACATGTTAACTTGATTCCATCATGAGGTACCTTTTGATAGATGAAGGTTGGCATAGTCTAAGACTAAACTCCCCACAGTACCATGTCGACTAGTTTTACCCTTCAATGTGGCACCCTTTTAAAATTACAGCAACTGGAATGATATTTCATTTCAACAATTTCTGCTCATTGGTGGCAGAGGCCGGCAAGAATTGACCACAATGCGTCATCAGTGGTAGATGGATCATGAGTTGCCCTTGAGCTAACCATGGCATGATTTTTGTGTTTTCCTCTCCATGTGACGCAAATGCAAGTTAGTTTCATCAAAAAGTCTTCCATGAATTCTAATTTGCCCCCGCCTGATCCTGAAGTTGCATTGTCTTCTGAGTTGAACTCAAACTTACAAGGCTTCGAACTAGAACTTTGATAGTCATCAACTCAACATTGGGTCTGTTGTTCAACAATAGATATAAAATGAAATTATTCTTTTAAATAGCGTATAAATTTCAACTCCCACGAGTGGTTATGTGAGTAGTTGCGAACGTGTGCTCCTATAGGATTTTTTAAATTATTTTTTTGTATGCCTGATTTATTCTCTCATTTTGGTTTAAATTTTTAAATCGTCCCGTATATTTGGAAAAAAATCCCATACTACTTTAAACTACGTGAAACACTCAAAACTTCTTTACCATGTCACTCTCTGTAATTCAATTTTGAAGTTAATCTAGGGGAAAAAAGTCTTTAATACATATCGATGATTTAAAGTTTTCTTATACACTGAATTTCATTGTTTGAATAAAATTAGCTGCATTGAAAAGAGAAATTCAGTGGCAAGGTACTGATAATCACCAGACTATGCTAATGGACAAAAATGTATCCATCATACATTTTAATTAGTTTGTGAGAAGAACCATTCCTCTAGTTAATACCCACTTAATCCTGAAAGATTAAATGATATAGGGTATGCTAATTTAGTTAAAAATTTATCTAGGAAGCTTAAAATAAAAACTCACCGCAATTCACTTGATTCCACTTTTAAGGTATGAGTGATCTCATTGGTGATTAAAGCTTAAATCCAGGATAAATTACAGTGCGGAGCGTATATCCTCAGCATAAACTTGATTCATAAATTTAAGAAAAAAAGATAAATATTTAATAAGCAGACAGGGAGCTTAATTGAATTATAAAATATGAAACGGAGTAAGCAATCTAATTTTAAAACTTTTGTTCTGTGAGTAAAAAACTCTTAAAAGGTTAAGGACGCGACTAAAAATTGTATTGAGTGCTATTTTCCCAATGTTTAAATATGAATTTAGTTTGAAAAATTATTATGAAATCATTTGATAAAATGACTGCCTCTATGTTTTTTAAATGATTTACACTAATATTTATGTATATGTTTGTTGATGATTTCACTTCATATTAATAAGCAGCATTCAAATTCTCCTTTTAAAAGAAAACGAATTGCATTAGGTTATCTTTATTTGGTAGGTTTAATGTACTTTTATATAAAAGAGAAATATCGATAGTTATTTAATAACGTTTTTTGAAGCTTTTTGAAGGCACAGTTTAAATGCCTTACATTTGAAGCAAAACTGTAATTTTTAAAACGTTATGCTATGCGTCGTAAAGAATTATAGGCGTTTTGAAACTAGGAAATGACTTTGTTTTAAAGATTATTTTATTTTATAACCATCATTGAGCATTCGACCCAATTTGTGTTTCCGATTACCAGTGTTCAATTCTGTAGTTTTGTAGTTTTGAACCCAACCCGGAAGACAAGGAAACTACTGGACCAAGTATTGGGAAAAATTTGCCCTCGTGGAGGACAGGTTGATAGAACTAATCCTCAGTTAAGTTACATGGAGAAGAAAACCACAAAAAACTTTCACGGTTATCCTGATGGAAAGAGGATTCTAACCCATGACCTGTTTACCACTGATGATATGTTACGTTAACGATGTAATCGGTGCGAGCCGGATGTGGAATTCGTATCTACCAACTATCCCTGGGATTCGAAAACGGAACAGCTCATTGGGAGGCAAGTGCTTTATCTCCTGAGCATTTAAAAATTATTAAACTTTTTAAATAAATCTCCACTATGGCGACTTTTTTCCACCTAGATACATTAAATTATAGAAATAAATATTATAGATATAATATATAGATATATACAGAGAGAGAGAGATTGATAAGTAGATAAATATTATTAAAATTAAAGTATACTTCTAATTTTTCGTACAGTCATATGAGCCCATCAGTGATAATGCAGCCTTTAATCGCTTTTTTAAATATTTAAGAAATTAAATTCCAATGACTTTCATTTTTTTTAAAAATATATTGGCTTCTTATCCTATTTACTCTTTGCACCATTCACGTAGAGGAAGTTGATTAAAGATAGAATTTACTTGTTCCGTTGTTGTTGTTGTGGCTTATCCTCCAAATGCCTGACGAAATCAGACAAGGTTCATCAGACCGTTAACCCTAATAAAATCGAGGATCAAAAGGGGGTATGAGTATATGTCTTCTCTGGAAAGTCCCAAATAGTCCAGGATATAGTTCGGGAGAAGCCTGCTCAGTTTGACATTTGGAGCAGACCTCGAAGATTCTCCTGCCTTTGAAAAACGAGAGACATTTTATGTGACCACTTGCTAATCTGGAAATTGCGGTTTTAGGAGCCATGTCGCAATTGAGGGCTAATGAAGAACCTGGCTCTTTGCCTGCATACCAGTGATGGCAGGGAGAAATCTTCCACCCCTTCGATATTTCAGAATTAACTATAGATTGATGTTCTAAAAAGGTAAGTGTTGAAGAGAAAGGATTAGCGTGGTAACAGCCCTCCTTGGCCAGTCCATCCACCTGGTCATTGCCCTTTGTGTGGGATGGGATCCACTGAAAATAAACATCGTGGAATTTTGAAATGAATTTCCTGCCTTGTCGTGCCGGTGAGGCTTTCATTTACCAATGACCCTGAAGGCTATGCCGGCGGAAGCTTGCTACCGGTAGGGTCTCCCAAACCGGACAGGCCGAAGGGTAGATGTCAGGCGAAAAGGAACACCAACACGAGTCAAGACAGACTTCTACCTATATGGTGCTCAGATCCCCGGATCAACAGAAGTTGCATCTCACCTCCTCCTTATGACTTCGTTATGACTTGTTCCAACAGTCGTGAACAACTGTTCATTATTCGATAAAAAAAAGTGTTATTTTATATGAAAACAGAGAATTCGACATTGAGCCTATCATTGCTTTCAATAACATAAAAAGCTTAAGTTTGCAGTCCGAGTAATTTTTAAATTAAATGACTGACGATTTCCTTTAACAATAATACTGCTAGTCTATTGATGTATTTAAACATCTGGGGCAGCAAGAGAAATGAGCACGGAGCGATCAGATTACGATAGCTGTCGTAAGTAGCATTATCAAGCGCTAGATAGTTTATCTCCAGTAATTAATGTTTTAATTTAAATAGAAACTATATTAATTATGTGAAAAAATTATATGAATTCAATTATAACAGTGCACGTACATTGTATTGAAAATTAATCAGCTATAAATCAGAAAAAAAACATATTAAATTATTTCAGTTAAAAAAATCTATAACAATTGTTACATTCAAAAGTGCAATTTAAGTATAAATAATAAGAAGTATAATTTTTTTATAGATGTACAAAAATGCTGAAGCTGTTAAATTATCGTAGATATCTTAAAATATTATATATATTTAAGCGCTGTTTGTTTCATGAACTGTTGCCTATAATTATAAAATAATACAATTCATAAAGCTGCAGGCTTTAGAATTTACTGGTAATTTTACAAAGTGGTTTATTTACTTAATTTCTGCATTACTTGGGTTTAAATCCCTTTTAATGGTGTCCTTTTATCAATCGAAAATTGGAAAATAAAACAAATGTGATGCTGTAATTTTTTTCCCCTAATGAAATGATGTAATCGTTTTTTTAAAGTGTAATACTCTTAATTTTGCAGTCTTATGTTAACTCTCTGGCAGCAATTCCTTTTTTTGCCATTTATAAATTACAGTCACAAATTGATTACAATTAACAGGAAATTCGCATCATTACGAAAATGTTAATGAAGTTCCTAACAGGTTTTAAACTTTGAATTTTTGTCAACTTTGAACTTAATTTTACGCAGTAACTCCTCGTCTATTCATATTTTTTATTCAAATTGTCAGATTTATCCATTTTTTTTATTCCATTCAGATCATAATATATGCATATGTAGATATTTATCATCGTGATTTACTTATCCTTTCGTGTTATGAATTATATTGTGATGCAAAATTTGTTTATGTAAAGGGAAATACGGCTGCCGACTTAAGAAAAACTATTATCATGACAAATATTCAGTGTATTGATGCCCCTTCATACCCTGTGTGTGCATTTCTCCAGAGCAATTTATAAATTTGATTTATGAATTCTTTGTATACTTGAAGATGGGAATCAACTGGTAGTGATAAATGATACTTCTTTTGAACTTTTGAGATTCAAGGTCGAATAATAAATTGATTTACGATTTTTAATTACACTTATTATCGTGAATCAACAGTAACATGAAATTCATTTCCTAATGAAACCGATGACTTAAAGTGTATAAATATTTTTTTTTTTTTTTTGCATTATGAGAGCACAATTTCAGTTCGCTATCTTTTTAAGCATCTGCTTTATTTCTCTCACGTGAAACTTCTGATAGCCGAATAATAATTACTTTTGATGCGGTATAGCAATAAAGAAAACGAAGGAAATAAAAATATGACCACCGAAGCCGACGTTCTCAGGGGGTACCGGCCTCGGAAGCCATAAAGCAAAACCTTTTCTATTGAGAGAGAGGCAAAATTAAATGCCAAAAGTAACTCTTTCAGTACCCCGAAGGTTTTGTATAAGTCCAGATTGAAGAATACTAGATTTTTTTTTTAACAGGGCGCAATTCAAGTCTTAACTGAGCAGCCCCAGTTAAGCATTATATTATTTGTTACGTAATCTTCTCTTTTACTTCTCTTTTTTTTAATCTGCGTATTTTAATAGAGGGCGTTGTTTTCTTTTGTTTTAAGTGTTTCCTTTGCATTTAGTTTGCTTGTGAAATCGCTGTTTGACAGGTTTAAGGTGAGTTTTTATTTTCTCAAGTTTTTGTTTGAATTTCTTTTCTGAATTGGTTTTGTGTATTTCATGCATTTTTACTTGGACTTATACAAAACTTTCTGGGTACTGAGAGAGTTACTTTTGGCATTTAATTTTGCCTCTCTCTCAATAGAAAAGGTTTACTGAATAACTGAAACTCAACTCCAAATATGTTAATTAATAAGTGCAGATGATATTTTAAGTTACGAAATCGGACACAAAATGGTAATTTCTCTGAATAAACATACTTTTTTGACGGATTCTGATTTCTGACCCCCGAAATATAGGGAGTAACCGCAATCTGAGAAATATGGTCCCAATAGTTTAGTCAAAAAAGCACTCCAAAGTTTGGACTCCTTAATATTAATTTTTAATTTTTGCGTATTTTGCTATATCTCGATAACTTTTTTTGGGAATCGAAACATTTTTGCACACAATTATAAAATTTCTTGATCCAAAGATGACTAATGTTCAACTCCGTAGCCTTGTAATTTTGAACCTAATCCAGAAGACAAGAGAACTCCTGGATCGAGTATTGGGAGAAATTTGCCTTCGTGGAGGACTTTTTGATGGAGCTAATCCGCATTTGTGTTACATGGAGAGGAAGACCACGAGAACCTCCAACGGCTAACCTGACGGCAAGGGAACTCTTACCCATGATCCGTCTACCACTGAGAATATTTCACGTCAGTACTGTGGTCGGTGCAAGCCGGATGCGAAATTCGTATCCGAGCCATTAAGATTGAGTCCTAGAACGTAAATTCCGATCATTAGATCAAAAGTTATTCAGAGTGTTCCGTTTTTAATTTTACGCAATGTACGTTTCATCATCCGTTAGAATTTTCGAAATTATGTGGTGGCCACCATCATTTGGCGATTTAAGGATTTTTTTACTAATTCTGGCACGCGCCTATTTTTTGTCCTCAGTTAAGTTATTAAGGAACCTTAAGTCAAAAAAAAAATTTCATACGTAAATAATTTTATGCATCTTAATAATCTTAGTGAATAATTTTATGTATGGCCATGCGATATTAAGTATCTTCTGTATCATTTGGTCGGTAAAGCAATAATCATCGCTTAGCATATTTCGTACGACAGACACGTTATCCGGGATTACTGATGACGATGGCCTTCCTGTGTGTGTGTAAATACCTTGAGAATTCATCTTGAAGAGAATTGTGACCTCGGTGAAATTCTGTAAACCACGTTAATACAATAGCAGCAGATAAACATTTATTTCCAAAAGCTAATTGTAGCCATTGAAAGCATTCTTCTTGATTTAATCCCACTTTAAAATCATTGAAAATCATGGCACGATACTGTTCTCGCGTCAGCTCCATTTTCTCTTCGATTTTAAAATTTTTTTTAAGCTAAACAACTTGATGCCAATGAACGTTTGTGTGCTTTGTTAAAATCGTTTTTAATTTACAATTAAACCATTTTTTTTTTTTACTACTTCTTGTCTGCGCATATCTCAAACATTTCAGAGAGCCCATTCTATTTTAATATTATGAAATGATGTTTCGTATTTTTATCATACATATTTTTTGACGTATACCAAGTTTGTACTCCAAACCATTATCGCGACCGTCTCTTTTTCAGGTATATTTTAATAAAAAAGAACCACATAAATTACCGTAACGAATAATTTTTGATTTTATTTCATTTTTGCTTTTTTATGAGGTAATAAATACCTTGAGAATAAAAGAAATATATTTTAAGATATAAATTTTTATTTTGAATTTTATGATCTGTATCAGACTATTTCTGAGAAAGATATTCTTTGAGGAAAGCATTTCAACAGTTACTTAGATTGATACTTTGGAAATACTTCAGCATAAATACTGATTTAACTTTATTTCACAATTTAAATTTTTTATAAAACACATACTTTTCGAATAATGCCTCCACCAATACTATTTCCTTTCAAAAGATTATTTTTGTACCCGAATTTTAAAAACGTACGACTTCAATGCAGAAAAACGTATATTTTATTTTGTTCATTTTTTTTAAATCGCTCAAAAAGTATTTTCTGACAAATTCAACACGTTGGCTTTGTTCCAAATGACGTTTGAATCCTGTTTTCTCTCGCCGAGTTTTTTTTTTTTTTTTTTTTCAATTTACTCTCAGAAAACGATCAAAGTACCATTTTACGAGCAAAAGTCGAACAATAGTTGAAAGAAAGTGAAAAATAAATATTTAAAGCCTTTTCTTTCCAATGTATTGGTGCTCAAAAATTTATAGCGAAAAAGTATTTTTTTGACTTTCTCCTTTTTACATTATAAGTAAATAATCGACATTTCAAGGAGCAGTATTTTTGAAATATAGCTCCTATCTTATTTGTAGTGGAGTAAAATAACGCAAAAAAAGAGAGACTGTTTACGAATAATAATTTATTTAATTTTGATAAAAAATTGCGTTACCCATTATTCATAGTTTTACCTATTGCAAAACATTTTTTTCTTCATTTTTCTCATTAATTAAGCGAAGATAGTGTCCACATAAATTACTTGAGATGATGCATTTTTAGAAAATTATAATCCCTTAAGTAATCATAACACATTTTAAGTAATAATAACAAGTATATTCTTACGTAAAAAACTGATGAAAAAATCAGTTTGAAGACAAATAATCAAAGTCAAATTTGGAAAAGCATTGAAACTTTATAAGCTCAAAATGTTTTTACATTTGTAAAAAGGTAGATAATTATAATTAAATTTAAATAGAAAAGTAAATTGAAAACGATCACATAGAAACATAAATGCAATAAGGACTTCATTTGAATCTTATATTATAGCTTTTACATGCATTTTTTTCCGAACGGGGGCACAGGTACTCGAAAAATATTCCTTTAGTTCTGTTAAACAGTTATTCACAGAATAGCTACCCCATGAACGCAAACAGGGTGTACATGATGAAGTCCTGTATTGCTTTCATGCTACTTTTGATGTATTTTAATTTACTTTTCTTCTTTAATTTAATTATAATTCTCAAACTTTTTTATTAATTCGTACTTCCTGCATTTTAAATACTCTTGCATTAATATATGTTTCCTTCATAGTTAAATATATCGTTATTCACTCATTGTTTTTGAGAATATTGAACTCATGCTGTCGTTTACAGTTACTGCAACTTTTTAAGACGATTAAAAGTCAAACCACGTACGTCCTAACATTCTTATAAATCACGAACACTTTTCGACCTAATAAAGCTGATAGAATGGTTCAACTTAAAGAGAGACACGGTACTGTGAATGCAACAAATTTTCACTTTTTTTAAGACATGCTACATTTCTTTTATTTTTGTGTTCTCATGTTACAAGATAATGATATTTATAGTATTATGCTCTTTGCAAAAGCATCACAAGTTGACAAAATTCCTCTCTTCATTCTTCACTCTCTCCGTTGCCATGGTTTTTGAAAATGGTGCTATTTTCCCACTGCAGTGAGTTTCAGTAAAAAAATTTAAAAATACTTGTGTGGGAAAAAGCAAAACGTGCAAAACCAAGAAAACTGAGAGGGTAAATATGTGGAGAATGGGAAAATCGTGGAACCTTGTGTGGCCCTTTTCTATTTATAAAAAAAAAAGGAAAATAATTTGAGTTTGCGTGATAAAGGGTTAAAGTAAAAAATAGCTACATTAAGCACAAGTTTTAATGTTGGGTAATCATGTTAAATAAAAGATATTGTTATAAATTAAAAGATTTCAAACCAGATATTTTGAAACAAAATTTCTGGAATAATGTGTCAAAAGTAGTACAACGAAGCAAAGCTTCTAAATTCAATTACATCGTTTAATTGATAATATTCAAGCATTAATTTCGAATTTATTTTTATAGTTTAATCATGTCAGTAAAATACATTTTCTTTTGGATATAGCAAAAATAATGCAATAGAATTAATTCAGAATAATTTTTCAATATGAAATGATTGTAAATTATAGAAACAATTCTATGTAAATTGGATTATTTTTATTCTAAATTATGCTGTAGGAGTAGAATTAATGTATGAATATATTTTATAAGGTTATTTCTAGAAAATATTCCAATTTTCAGAAGAAAATTTGAATGATTACACATTAATAACAGGCAAATATCATTTTTAAAAAAGTGTTTGCATTTATAGAATTATCTATTAAGTAGGTAAATTTAGTTTTACACTATATTTATAATTTTACAAAGCCCTCTATTTTAAATCGGTTAAAAACAATTAAACCCACTGGGGGCTTAGCAAATGGGCAAAATTGGGAGAATGTTTTTCCCCAATACACTAATTACCTATCTCATAACATGAAAAAATCCGGTTTTGCTAGATTCGGGAAAGATAGCTGATTAAATTACGACTTTTACTATGTAGAACTTACATGTCGATAACTTTTAAAGCTACTTTTTCTAAATATTTAAAATTTTAGTCACAAATTCCAAGTTCAAGTTTATACGAAAGAACTAATAATACATTCCATTTATTACAATTGAATTGTTTTATCTTAAGAGAGTTTTTAAATTATAATTTTAGTATCTAAATTAAAAACGGAAAAAAAAACACTATTATTGTCGAATACATTTTAAAATATCTTTTATACCACGTAATAAAAGGTGCACACACAATGTAAATGGTATTTGCTGATTAAAGTATGGAAATACGTAAAGTAGTATCGGCTTAACGGCAATTTCAAATACGCAAATTAAATATAATTAAAACTTAAAGCAGCATAAATTGTGCAAAAGATTCCATTACTTTCGAATATATTTTAAAATTTCTTTTCTAAAGCGTAATAAAATGTGCACACAACGTAAATGACACAATATATTTGCTGATTAAAGTACGAAAATAACTACAGTATTATTAGCTTAAAAGCAATTTAAAATATGCACATTAAAAAAAGTACAATTTGAATTTTCGTATTTTCGAAATAAAGTCTACTTACAATCCAATATGTCTTATACACATTCTCATAAAATAACTTTAAGTTGAAAAATGCATCTCCAGTTTCAATTTTATAAATTTCATATCTTCAACAATAGAAACTGTCATTTTGCGTTATGAAAAGCAATTTAAATTGCTCCTCTCTGTGTTTGTGAGGATGCATTTATACGTTTCTGTTTCTTTTTTTTTTCTTCCTTTTTGTGCGAAGAATTTCAAATTGCATGCATATCGGGAATGAAAGGGATTTCACCCCTTCCCTTATATTCATGCCTTAAAAGCGTTTTACTCGGTTTTCATAAAATGTAAACACGGTGAATTGTATCTCGTTTTCTCTGAATATGTAATTTTGTTTTTTCTCTGGCAAAACGAAAACTCAAAAGTATTTGTTGATTTGTTGCGTTAAAAGAAAACATTGGAGTTGAATTTTTCGCTCTTTGATAAAGACTATATAGAAAAACTATAATAAACAAAAACTGTGTTGCATTACAGTGGATTACAGAATTTTCAAGAATATTTTATGCAAAGTTATTTGAAGCGAATTCAATCCTGAATTCAATATATTTTTGTTTCAGTGTATGATTATGAATAAATGATTAGTTCCCACTGAGTAAATTACAAATATTATTTTAAAGTTGTTTGATTTTCTGCTTTTCAGATATCATTTCAAAGCACGACGCTGAAAGTAAATAACATTTTAAAAAATGAAATTCTGATATAAAAATTAAAAAAGATTTATCTTTGTTTCAAACTAATTGTCTAAACACCTTTTTATATGTGATATCGCATAATCTCTTCATATAAAAATAATTGTAAGCAATGTCACCATTGCTGTTTTGATTTTCACCTTAACCTCCCTCGCTGCATATCTTCGGATTTCATGGGGCAACTTATCCGCAGAGATGCATTTTTAGCTCTTTTCTCGTTTATCTTTTCATCTTGATTTTTCTGAGATGCACAGTTGTTTATTCAGAACTAGATTAACAAATGGCGAATTTATATTTCTGCAAAATATGCAAACATGTTTTGCTGTAATTTGCGCCCTCTTTTTAACTTGTGCTGCTTATTGCTTAAAAAAAAAGGAAAAAAGACTAACATTGGCGAAAAGTTTTGCAAGGAAACATGAACTTTGTGTGAAAAGATTGCGAGGCAGGATTTTTCCTCGGAACTTGCTTCGAATTGTAAGCAAGGTTTATTATTCTAAACTTCATTTCTAATACATGCTTGAAAGTATTTTACATATTTTCATCAGTCAATACGTTTTCCTTTGTAATTCATACTATAAACCCTAGTTTAACTAGATTAATTTTCAAAATTTGACTTCCTCATGATTTTTCTTCAGTTTTAATTTTTCTATAACCTATTTCATGATCTAATTATATATTAAAAAAATTACAAAATCATTCCTATATCGCTCATGGGCTGCAATAGCGGCACATCTCAAAAAAGTAAGTTTTAAGATAAGTGGGTTGTAAGTTTTCATTGCTGAGCAAAATTAATAAGAAATGCTTTAGCTTGATTAAAGAAAGATTACATTCAAGTTGAATTACGAGTTGTGCTAGTATTGCTGTTGAAAAAATTTGTATTTTCATATTTTACACCTGTTCTTAGTCCAAAACGAGTGTGTTTCTTGATTTGTGCCACTATTGCAGCCCATGAGCGATGTTTTAACTCTAAGTTTATAATTAAAAATATTTATACGTAGATTTGAACTCGAAAGTATTTTAACTCTAAGTATAAGTAGATTCGAAACATGTAATAAAAGTTATTACATTTTTAAACACATTTTGATAATAAATAAAAAGAAAATTACTCAGTGTTAATGTCAGAATTTTTTTGACGTGCAAAATATTATGAGGGATATATAATCAGGGTTATATTATCAGGGGAATAGAAAAATCAACATCGCATAATCAGTCCCTGAACTATTAAACCCTTAATCATCTATTAAATTTGTAATAAAAACTATCCGGCTGTCCATTCTGCAGCATGCAGAAGTGTTACAGTTTGACCTGTTGAATATGCTTTTTATTCATGAACTTTGCATGAGATTCGAATTCTAAATTCCAATTGTAAGTGCTCCTTTTATTGCTTTAAAAAATGAATTCTCATGCATTGTTGTCTAATATTTTATTTATATCTCTTGGGATCTTTATTATAAACTTATTTATTCAATATCTCGCTTGAGTTGATGTCTAAAGAAGCAAACAATAAAAGAAAAGGAGAGAGATATAACATCTTTATATTTATATTGATAGTTTTAAAAATACGAAAAGCTTAATTTAGGAATTCGAGAAAGATAGAAATTGTTTAATATATGAGTTAATTTAATTTTATGAGGTTATTATTACATATTATTAACGTTAAAATGACTTTGGAATTTTTTAGGTTTTCTTCGGTTCTGTTCGATTATTTATATTTGGTAAAGATCTATAAGATATTCTCTGTATAACGAACACAACCCCTCATATGTGTATAACAAAGCAATAATTCTTTTATCATTCTATTGTTTCCTCAAAAACTTTCTTTAAAACAATAAAATACAAGTTATATCAACATTTTGGGTAATAAAATATAAGAAGAGAGAAAACGCATCGTCGATCTATGAAGCCATTCAAAACATATTAACCCACTGGCGGTTTAGAAAATGGGCAAAATTAGGAAGAATGTTTCTCCCCTATACACTATTCCCCTATCTATCAACATGTTAAAACCTTTTTTGCTCTGTTCCCTTACCGTCAGGCTAACCGTGGGAAATTCTCGTGATCTTCCTCTTCATATAACGCAAAGGCGGGTTAGCTCCATCAAGAAGTCCTCCACAAAGGCAAATTTCTCCCAATACTCGATCCAGGAGTTCCCCTGTCTTCTGGATTGGGTTCAAAATTACAAGGCTACGGAGCTGAACATTAGTAGTTGTAAACCCATAAAATTGGGTTGACTGTTCAACAACGGTTATATTATATTATATTATATTATATTTATTTTATTATATTCCATCGNATTATATTATATTATATTATATTATATTATATTATATTATGAGGAGAAAACTGCAGGTTATAATACGATTTTTACGTACAGAAACATCAGTGGGTTAAAGAAAGCCTAATTTGTAAAATTTGTTTAATTCCTCTTACTTTCAGAACTAACGAACATCTTGCCAAAAATAAGCATTTATTCTAAAACACTGCATAAAATTTTTAAAATACGAAAAAACAACTCAATCGAAATATATTCACCTCTTCTCGATTTCCTTAAAATCATGCAACCAGGCACAATAAAACTTTCGCCTTTATGGTAAATGGTAGAAAAACGTTGTAGATTGACTGGATAGGTAATGGTAAGTGACCGTCAAAAAGTGTTCAAGTCACTCACCGTAAAAATACTTTTTTGACCATAAAGCTTTCATAACTATAAAAATACAGGTCTAGCCGCAAATTTTTTTCTAGTAAAATATTTGTCTACTGCTCTTAAATCAAAATTATGTAAATTCAGGCCTTGACGTTATTCGAAAATCAGTAGATTTATTTAATTTATTTCGTCGAATCTAGGGACGCCATTGACAGAATTATATATTTCGTTATAATTATGCATAATTGTTTTCGTCAAAGGTGGGAGCTGGCTGTACGGTCAATCGTACAGTTTTGCTGGAGATAGTCATAATAACGGATACTGGCATTTTATCTTATAGAAGAGAGCTTGCCATACAAATTGAAGGCTAATTCATCGAATTTTATCGAAATTTCTGAGAGTACAAACTTCTAATTTTATAAATATTTAAATAAAGAGAAGTATATAAGAATTTTATGGGGATGAAAAGAATGTGAAGAAAGTGTGAATTTAGCAATTCCTTTCTTAATTGAAATTTATAGTTAAAATGTAATAATGATACTAACGTACCTCATATTAAAGCACATAAAATTGGCAAAGAATCCGTTGCTTAAATTTCGAGTTTCTAATTGTTGAGGAATGGAATATGCCCGAGGCTTATAAGTTTTAATTAATCTTTGCAAACCCTTCAGGAACTTTCACTAATTTACTGAATTCGAAGCGTCTACCTAGATGCCTCCACTCTTAACAAACTCTATGCTGTATTATAAAACACTTTAAATTGCTCTTTTTCTCCACCATGATTCACATTAGTTGAGCACACTCTAGTAGCAGAATCTCCATTTCAATCCTGATTACACTTTACGAACCATCAGTCTCTTTAGTTGGCAAGGCAGGACGCGCACTCGAAAATTAATTTCACGGAGCCATACTAATTTAGCTTATTCAGTTAAAAGATCGTCCTCTCAGCCACATTGCTGCTCAACTCACCTCTGCGGTTTATCTGACAGCCCCGTACTCTTGTTTATTAATAACTGACCCAGCGGTTTGTAAATGCGACATCGAGGTGTTTACCTCGTCATTAAGGAACTCGTAATTGGAGTAACGGATATTAAAATTTTCGGGAAGGAGTTTCGTTAAGTTCGTTTAAAACAGTTTCGTGCAACTACTGGCAATAGCTTTATTTGACCGTTTGTTTCAAATTGAATTTTGAGAAAAGTGCATTGCGGAATCGAAGTAATATTTCTGAACGCTTAACTTGTTAAGGAAGATTTATAGAAAGCGTTATCCATTATAATCATAATTAAAGTTGTATATCACAAGATTCATTTAAAAAATTTAATGAAAAATACCGGTAAATAGTAAATGTCTTTTAAATACGCTTGCAATTTTTATCTATTTCCGCAAACAATTATCCACTATACTAAGCGAAAATTCATTGAAGTGTTATATTTAGAATTCTAAAGCCATATTTTTGAAAGTAGCTATATTCCATGGGGAAAAATAGCCATTTTTTCATTAAGAAGCTTGTTTTTGTTGGGTTAAAAGTTAACATCTTCAAATACAATGCTAGACTGAATTCATCAACCATAATTCAAATTTTATCTTAACATTTTAAGAAGTTTATCATAATGTTTTGCTTTGACAGTTATTATCGTAAATACTAAGCATATATTTCCTACTATAAAATTATACTAAGTATAAATTTGCTTTTGTAAATTTATACTAAGTGAAGAAAAGTCATTTTATTATTTGAACGTTACATACACACATTTCAGTCTGAGAAAAACAACGTTTTTTGATTATTTATTTCAATATAAATCTATTTTCTCCAACTAGATTGAATAAAACCAGATCCTTACGGACTTATAAAAAATGCTTAATTAATCTTTCAAAAATTTAGTTTCTCATAGTAAATATTCATTTTTGGAAGATGAAGGCTAATTTATCATTCAAATCAAAAATTAAAAAAAAAAAACACTTTTTTGAGCTGCGCTATTATTTTGCATTTAAGACCTATGAATAAAAATGCCTCGTGTGATAAATTATAATATGCTTATGATGCCACAATTGTCCTTACATATTTCCTACCTTTTAAAATATCTTTAGTTACTTAAACTTATTTTATTAATCGAATTATATTTAAATTAAATCAAACAGTTAATCTTTTAAAGCGAACATAAAATATTTTATTCCTTTCTTATAGATCAATGCAACGACTAACTTTTATATTTCAATTCTAATGCAGACTAATTAATTCCCTGCCACGCCTAATCGAAAACAAAAGTATATTTATAACTCTTTATTATTAATTTCAATCCTCAAATATGTTTCAGTTACAGTTCAGTCAATTCCCACAGTTTTGTTGGCGACTCATGATTGCCAAAGTATTTTCAAGCCCAACATTGATTATGCGGGGTCGGCTTTGTTTTGGCTATGTTATATTTTGATAATTCGCCAATTTTGGATCTCCTATACATGCTTCTCCTGTGTCCATTGGGAACAAATACATTTACTTTCAATCAATAAACGTCAAATCAATAATCAATATAACGAATATCAGTAACGAATATCAGTAACGTGAGTATCAATAACGTGTAAATCAATATAACGAATGAAGTTAAATAGTGTACTTTATGCAGTATCCATAGTTTAATAAAAAAAAACTTTTTAAAGCACCCTTTTGTGAGAAACAAGTAATTTTTTCAAGCAAATTCTATCAATTTTAATCGAAAGTCATTTAGTATATAACTTTTTCTCTTTTTTTTCGTACTTCCCACACAATCACAAATAAATACTTATTTCTTTTAAAAAGGAATGAAGTGATGTTTTTCTTCATTGAAATAAGATAAGTTGCATACGTTTAAAATAAAAAATTATAACTAAAAATTAATCGGGCTAGCAACTTCGGGGATGACAACAATGTGATGACAACAAAAAAGACTTAAAATAAAATAATTTGTTTTTATTTTCATACAACATGCATAGGTTTTTAATAATGAATTACAGAACAATTATATCATTTTACTGAATATTCAAAAAGTTTAACTTTTAAAGTCTTGTTAAACATTGTACTGCTAGTCTTTTTAACGGACTTATATAAATCGTCATACTGAGTTGGTGTTTTTCTGTCCCTATGTTTTGTTGCTAATTCAAATCGAATGGCAACAGATCTTCTCGTTACTCATATCTTTTCTAATCAATTTACAGAGCATTAAGCATATCAATTTGCGAACTTTATCCATTAAGTAAAATGCAAGCTCAAATCTTCGAAGAAAATTGAAGCAACGTGGGAAAAAAGCGAAGAAAAATTTCCAAGATAAATAAGTTAGAAACCCTTTGTTAGCAAAAAAATAATTGCTTTTTGGATGTTTTCAACGAATGCTTTTGATAATACAGAAAATTAATTTGTTAATAAATAATGTACCGGTAATGAGTTACGAAAAATTCATGAACATTGAAAAAAGATAATAACTTTAAAATAATACAAGAAAGTTTTTTGATGAAATGGAGTGATTCTTAATTTTAATTTCATTTTCTTCCAATTATCTTCTCTAATATTTATTTGTAATTAAGAATAAGTTGTTTTTGAAGCTCCAAACTTTCTTGATATAAGAAAATATAACAAATTCGATTAACTTAAGATTGAGCTTAATACCAGATTAGTTTGAATTTTAAAAAAATACAAATTGCCTAGAGCAAAATTCGAAAGCAATTTGTTGCGCAACGACTTGTGATTAGTAATTTATTCGGCCATAATTAGCTACATATTGCAAATATATAAAATATCTAGTTGTGCACGTATAATAATACTATGTTTACTGTAAATGCTTTTAATAAATTTTTGCGTTAGTAATACAGAGCTGGCTTGTTATGATTCTCAACTCTCATAAATAGAGATGCCCAAACAAGAGGCTGAACTATATCACTTGAGTGGAATAAATCAATCAATAGTCGTTTGCACCATTCCTATTAGACGATTCATATTCCAATCTAAATAGTAACATATCACTATTAGTTGCTATCTGTAAGTGATTAATCTTATATGGATTTCCAGTGAAGTGAAGTGATGTCAGCTCGAACATCTCAATACAGGGTTAGCATAAATGATTTATCCGATTACACAGGATAGTTTATTTACAAGTATGTGACTTACAAAGAAATTATGGAAATATATATACACTCCCCAAATTTCTAGTACGTTCTACAAACATGCAATGTGCCTGGCCTAGGTTAGCTAGCACTCGTCGAGATGTGAAACAAGCTCCGTTCATGTATCAGTGTCTCTCACAGAAGTAGTTATTCTTTCTTATATCGCTTGCAGTATTGTTGTTTTTGGGAGTACATGAAGTTCGTCTTTCACATAACCTCACAGAAATCACGCAGTGTGAGATCTGGTGTCCTTGTGGGCCATAATTGTAGCGAAATATCCATTGATGTGGTAGCTCTCTGTAGAGAAAGGTGCGGATAAATTCTATCACAGTGGATTCCATTGACACGTGAAGTATATACTACAGAAATATAGTGAGTATCAGTATCTCATGTATAGGCCATATTTAAAGGTCGTATACCTTTGAATGCACATTACTTTGAATAACCCTGAGTAATGACTCTATTTGAAAAATATTTGAAACTAGTGGGGTTTGCTCCTGTTCGTCCATAATAAATTGCAATGCAAACTTATATTGTTTGCCTTGCAAACCATGCTCACTTCTCTCTCGAACAAGTTAAACTCAATTCATATGTTTTCTAGCATACAATTAATTATCAATTGCTAAAATTTTTAAAACTAATTCCTCTTTCAAAAATTTAAATTTTTAGTAAATTGAAATTAAAAAATAAGTTGAAACAAATGAAGAACTAACAGAAACAAAACAATAAGTATGCTTTTAAGAAACAATTACTATTAAGGATTCATAACTTTGTTAAAAGCAACATCAGAAATTTCAGAACTTTAAGCAATAAGTGTATAGATGTTAAATGACCTAATTATTAGATATTAGTTAAATTGAAATAAATGACATGCAATAGAAGAATTAGCAAAAAAATAACATTAATTATGCTTTTAAAAAGCATAACATCACAACTAATACTGATTTTTCAATGAATAACAATAACAACCAGTATAATTACTATTATTAACCCTGTATAAATATAATTAAAACATAATATGAAACACTTTGCTTATTTATATGAACTATTCATTATAAAACGATTTTTTTAAAAAAAAATCATTTATTAAGCATTGTCTCAACGCAATTAGTGTAATTATATGAATTCAGAAAAAATATGGAGCTGCAAAAGAGTCCTAAAAGTTTTGTCAAATAGTATGAAGAGAGTAAAATTCCTTCCATGAACTCTAAATGAATCCTTCTACTTTATTTAATATTTTCAAAAAAGATATCAAATTTCACTGGAATGAACATATAATTACTTTTAAATTTGGAATAATTCGATCAATGATGCAAATTAAATAGGACATAAATTCATACATTTGTTAAAGCGATGTTTTTCTTCTGGTGCTGTTTTCAAAAGCTTTTTTTTTTAGGGGATGGCTCATTTTTGTTGGTTTTTTCTCTTGGAATCATTTTCGTGTCCTTTTTTCTGTTCCTTTTTTTCCTAGAGCATATTTTTAAGAAAATCAGCATTGTATTTTACCTGCAATAGCTTTTTTTAAAAACTTTAAATCTTAAAATACCTATGGAAGGGAAAGAGAATTTGCTTTGAAGAATTCTCCTCGAGATATAGCATCATCTTAATTTATTACCCGTCTTTTATAGAATCACCAAAATAGAATCTGAAAAATAGCATGAATTTAAATGCATATGAAATAGCTATTTAAAAATATTGAATTGTGTCTCGTACATTGAGAACTACTACTTTGGGATGCACTGTACATTGTTCTAAGTTCTATCCAATGTTTCCCAAATATCAGCGATTCCATAGTAGTGTTGTTTTCTTTCAGATGGATGAAGGACGTGAATGGTGTTTTGAGTAATGTCAAAGAAGACGGTAGAGTGTGGCTAGTGCAGGGTACACTCAACTTCAGGAAAGTACTGCGAACGGACGCGGGCAAATACCAGTGCATTGTTCGTAACAGCATAGGAGAGAGGCGGTTCGAG
This sequence comes from Parasteatoda tepidariorum, assembly GCF_043381705.1. Lineage (NCBI taxonomy): Eukaryota > Metazoa > Arthropoda > Arachnida > Araneae > Theridiidae > Parasteatoda > Parasteatoda tepidariorum. Next base: position 28,560,048 of record NC_092204.1, read on the forward strand.
AGCGCCCTCATTGTTACAGGTACTCTTTTTCATTTAGCTCCTTCTTTTTCCTTTATTCCCTTTTAAATATTACCTAAAAATAAAACTGAAATTCTTAGAATCATTAATATTATCTGTTTTACATGTACAGTACGCCAAAAAAAATGATCACCCTAAATAAGTTTTGATCTTATAATCGGGTCTTCCCATTTTAGGACTCATTCTACCTTCCTCGAGGAGATGATTATAAAAAATAAAAAAATTATGTGTTACTCAAAATTATTCGTGTGCTAAAAAAATCATAACTATTCATAGAAACAATTTTCATAAAGAATCTAAGTTTAAATGAGGCTTCTCTCGATTAATTATTTAAACGCAGGCCAATGGTGACTCTTAAACCACTTTTTCTGAAAGAAACCTGAAACCGCAAGGCTTAAAGGCTTTATCCCCAAAGCAAATTATCATTTAAAGCAATCTATACCATCAGGTCGACAATATTATCTGAGCTTTAAGACAAGCGAAAAGCTTTATTTTTTTTATTAAAAAAAATTCTAAATTTGAGAGTATTTTTTACCCAAAGAAAAAAACAATTCTGAATAGATCTCAATTTTTCACTTTTTATGCACCAGCGTTGAAGTCACTTTTTAACTAATTAAATTTTTCGCTTTTCATTCCTTACAAAACTGTAACTCTTCTTCATATTGAGATTTTGCACCATTTTCAATACCAAACAGAGAAAGCATTATCCAAAACTTCACTTAAAAATCATAAATGACTATTGCTAACTCACAACAGTTATGTCAATTCCGCTGCCTTTTCTAACGTAAAAAAGAAATATCGAGTTATTAGATACTTCTTTTACAAATGATTTTTGACCATTCTCAGAGTTATAAGTGAGAACTATCAAATTTTCGTGATAAAAACAAACAATAAAGAATTATTTGTATTTTTTAAGCAAGGGGTCTTAATTCTGTTAAAATAGATTCCGAACCGAAAGACGGGTGAACTATAACATTAAGAACAAGCAACATACTGACTTGAAATAAGTTACTTCATATTGTAACGCTAAGAAAGTTAAAATATTTTTTCGTTATTTTACATATCTTAGCTTAAAAACATTGTCTAATATCTCATTAAATTGTTTTATTGTTCACAAAAAGGATAGGCTTCCTCATATTTTAAATTTATAAAGTTCAAATAGTATGCCTACATCTCCGAGCCAAAAAGAAATATTTATCACTCCAGGCGGAAAAGCAGAATTATTTCGGCATTGCAGTCAAAATAAACCAAACCAAAAAAACAAATGCAGACAGAATTAAGTTAAACTAAAAATAACGATCTCTTTTTTAAAAAAAAAAAAATTAAAAGTACGCAGTGATTGCGTGAATGCACTACATTGGATTTTTTTTACGAAAATTGGTAAAAGTGAAACACAACTTCAGCTACACTTTGAAGTCCAAGAAATGCGAAAAATTTTGCAATTTTTACTTGAGTTCTATTTCAGTTTGTCGTTCTAAATGCAAATTGCCAGCCAGCACTTTTAATTACTCAAGTATTAGAATTTTTTAAACTTGATTCACTAAGAAACTTTTCTGAAGGTACTCGGTGTTTTGTTCATTTTTACTTTATTTTGTTTTTAGTGTTGATAATTCAGAAAAATAATCGTAATAGAAGTCAAATTTACTTTTATTTCAATTTAAACAGCAACTGAATTTTTCCCTTTTCACTTAATAAATTTTCAATTAATTAACTCCAAATATTTCATTTAGTATTGAAGCAATTTCCTCATTTCACTGTAAAATATTTCCGTGTATCTGCCAAAAATCACGGTACACCTGAGTGGTTATTCACTGACAGTTTTACCAAGAAGTGTAGTGAAAAACCACCATTTGCCACCATTTTTTGTATTCAGATACACTGAAATTAAAAATTAAATTATATATATTGCGTATTATTTTACATATGTACTCTATTTATTATATATTTATTATATTATATATACTATTATATTTGAATACAAATATAATAGCACATATTCTGCAGATAAATTTTATAATTTTTTAATTTAGAGGTTTATGCTACTGTGTATGCAGGTAAGAATAATCTAATTTTGCATTCCAGAAATACTAAACAGATTATTCCTTAATTTACGGACCAAACTATAAGGGCCACATCAATATGATTAAGAATTACATATTAAACCATGACTGAAAATGTAATCTTATGCCTCTAGGGAGGATTTCTTTTATGAAGTAGCTCTTCGTGCGCATTTGGTACTTTAATTTTCCTAAATTATCATTATTTAATTCTAAATTTTACATTTAGCAATAATTATTGTCAAAAATTGCACTCAAATAGACTCAGAAAAGCTTTTTATCGTGTTTTATCGATTTGACAAACATGTAGAGAGCTCTAATTTAGTTTCAAACCAGTAAATTACAATAAAACAGCTGTTTTTGAGATTGTTCAGAAGTAATTCTAAACACTATTAGAAAATACAAATATTAAGATAGTTTGATGAACAAAGGAGCCATTTCAAAGGCTTTCTACAGGAAGTTTATAATAAGGAAGTGCGACTGGCTGTCTAATATGATATTTTCATTCATGGATTGATATGCAATTCTAATGATGCGCCCGAATAGTTTGGCTCATAAATTCAGCGACAATTCATTTAATGATTCTGGAAAGTTAAATTGGATTATTCTTACTCGTAGGTCCTTCAGTAGCTGAAGCATTTGCAATAATCTGCCACATCGTTGAAAAATCCTAAAAAGTATCTGAGTTGCCTTTGAATTCTCAATCCTCTCCAAGTTTTAAACCGCTAAAATGAATCATCCAGCTTATGCTTATTGACCCAAATTAACGAATTTGCAATTTTAAATGAGATCAAAAATCCCTCACAAAAAGAGACAACACGGCTTGCATATAAAATGAAGTATGAAATTTTGATGCATAATGTTTTAATTTACAATGTTTTAGTTAAAGACTTTTTAACTATTTTAATTTATTAGCTACGAAGAATGGAGTTGCTCCTCTCCCTTATCCCTCTCCTCCCCAACATATTTCAGTTGTTGGAAGTGTTGTAAAAGTAATTATTAATGCTTTTACTAAACTTATAAAGTATTTGAGTGGCAGCGGTTTTAGTTGTGTAAAGTGAAGTAAAAACAAATGTCATGTTCTGTAAAAAGTAAAAAGTGATACCATACAAAGTAAAACGGAAAATTAATTATGTGCATGCTTAAATTTTTATTTGTGTTGCATTAAATGTTTTGTTTACAAGAATCTGTATTTTTTTGGTTCTTAAACCACTGAGCCAAACAAAAGTTTAAATGATTGTTATTTAATTATTTGATTTTTGAGAGTGAAATACTGAATGAAAAGAAAAGCTGCTGCTAAATTGTTATTTCATACAAGTCAAACATTATCTAACAATACGTATATGGTCATCCATGCATATCGGTGGAGTTGGGATTATTGTCTGGGGTGTTTTCATAGGACTCTTGGTCCAAACCTGGTGTAGACTGGAACTCTTGGTCTAAATACATGATAAACCCAACGCCAATACTTACTGGATCCTCCTCCTGTATCTCCCGCGTTGTGGCAATTTTTTGAGCTAGTCTCATACTTACAGGATGATCTATACTGCACTATATAACTCTAGTTGCTATATTGAGAGGTCCATCTATGGATTGATAAGGAGACAATGGGGATAACCGAAAGGAGAATGTTGAAAGGAAAGAATGTATTCAACCGATTTCGCTCAAATTTTAATCTTTTCTCATTTAAAATTAAATAGTCCAAAATAGTATAAAAATCTGTAGACAACTGAATAGTTTTTTCAACCCTTATTAAAGCAAATGAGCCGTAGTGATCGAGGCATTATTCTGCCATTGCGAAGTAGTTGGCGTTATTATTCTGTCAGTGGCGACTCAAAGAGATCGAGGAGTGCCAGCCTTTCTAGGAAGTAAATGGCAGCGTGGCGCAATGTTGATCGCAGAGTCACAAGCATTCCATTGGGCACAAAATTGGGGAGTCATTAACCAAACTGGCCCACAACTGGCTGTTGAGGGAATCTTGCTTTTACTAAATGAAATAATAAAAATGATTAAAAAATTAAAATTGATTTCTTACAAGAAATTATTTTTGGCTAAAGGGATTTTACAATTATGCCTCAAAATTTTTTCAAACTGCTTTAAAAATTTCTGTAACATAGCTAAATACACAAAAAGAAAAATTAACAATAAAGGGTCCAAAATTAAGGGGTCTGAATCTTGGTATTAATTATTGGGACCATATTTTTCGAGATTGCAGCTACTGCCTAAGTTTTAAGAGTCAGTAATCAAAATTTATCGAATCCAAATATATGTTTCTTCAGACGAAATAGGTTTTTATGTGCGATATCGTTACTTGAAATCTGCACTTCTTTAATTAGCATATATAAGATTAGCATTAAACCCTCAAAAATTCAAAATTGAGTTGGTTTTTTTTAATTATCTCTAAAGTTTGAAAAAAAATTTTATGACCAGATTTTCACGTTTTAAGACTCACTTTAAGTGTCCGAGAGCTTAACCTTTAATATGCTAAATAGTTAGTACAGACAAAAATTATGTTACAAAATCAAAGACAATAACGTACTTTCACTGCATTAGCATATCGTTTTTCGCTAAATATTCGGACTTTTAACCTTTAAAATAAGGGGAGGGAGCCACTGTCTCGAAAATTCGGTTACAATAGCTAAGCAGGAGAATGGTCAAAAGTTTGAGCTTTGTAATATTAATTTTAGTTTTTGCTTAAAGTTTTCATATATAATAAATGTTGACTATTTTCTATTCTAAACAGTTCAGAAACTATATATATATACGTTATATATACATAACTATATGATAGCTAGAACTATAGAAACTATATATATAACTATATGATAGCTGTAGATTACATTGTTAATTGAATCTGGTGGATTTAACATGTCCTCAAGTGTAGTTTTGATGATTTCTTTAATAATTCTTCTGCAGGTCAAATTTGAGAATAGTTGATGTTCTGTTTTGTCCTGGAATTCCGTGCCACGCTGTGCATGAAATTTTTGGCAGTGGCAAATCAAGTGTATTATATCTTGTTGAGAGTCACAATAAGTACAAATTGAGGTTTTTCTCAAAAATCTTGCTTGATGGGTGCCAGGTGGATTATCGGCCAGTTAAAAGTGCATAATTTATCGTTCTTACAAAAAAAATAAGAAGTGAATTAGCTGGAAATACAGAATTTATGACATTTTTCTCCAAGAAGTATTTCGAAAAACGCAGACGATGCAGTGTATTTAAAACAAATGTCTTAAAGCACATAACAGCTTACTACAACAATGCAATATAGTTGTGGAATAAAAATTAGCAATTCAATATACTATTTATTTCACTTCGTAATTAAAGGTAAAAGTAAAATTACCTTACCTCTATTTTCTGTGGCGATTCTTCAAAATACTATTTATCCGAGGGAAGACAGAACGTTTTTCTTTCGGTTCTAAAGATTGCTACTCTTGAAAATAAAGATGTCATAAGTAAAAATAAACAACGTCTGACATTGCAGGAATTAACTCCTTTCCATTTTTTGGAAACATTTAATATTCAAACAAAGATCGTAACAAACAAGATTAGACGACACATTAATATTTTGAAAAGGAACAGCTCATTTCAGCGTCATAACTCGGAGGTAATCATTCAACTTCTGCTGTAACCGCAGTTACGGTTAAATTTTAAAGTCAAATAGTCCCTCGGAGTTTCTCGACAATAGTGTACTTAAAACAAGTAAATTTTTGTTTAAGATATGACTCTAAAATAATTCTTTGACAAAAATAGATAATACAAGGGATTTAATCATTGTATGTATTTAAACAATATATTATTTGTTTACTTAATTATTATTGTTTGTGTACTTAATAATACAGTGCTACAAAGCAATATATACTGTAGTTACATTAAAGAGCCATACAAAACAAGTAAAATGATGTTTAAGACATTACTCTAAAGGAAACTTTTGACAATGTGGTGCACTTAGGGGTCACAGTACCCAAAAAATGACCAAAACATCGGTAAAAAATTTATTGCTTATAATAAAACTTAAAATTATTTCAAATGCACTGAAAAAAATCATATCTCTATCTACAGTTTTAAAAAAGTTATGAATGCTTTTACATTTCCCTAATACAGAAACTTGCACAGCAGACAGGCTTTAAAGTGCTTTTTCTCATCGATGATAATTTTGGGTTTTAATCTTAATTAAATTCCTAAGGAATTTTTTCTATTTAAGATAAAAATTTTGAAGTACTCTTTTTGTCTTAAATATAATACATTTTTTTAACCTGTGCATGGAATAAGCATTTTATGAGATATTACATTTTTTACTGCATGTTACATATATCTAACAGGAATTTTTAACCTTTTTCTGCAACTTTTTTACAGAATAATCAATAAAAAATATTCTAATTGTTATTTCAGCAAATAAATGCACAAAATTGTGAGGTTAAATATTGTAAGCACTAAGAAAAAAAACATTTTTTTAAAAATATGTTAAATTAAAAAAGCCTTTGGGATTTAAAAAGATTGAAATTTTTCAATTTTTTTTCTAAATTTAAAAAAAATTAAACAGTTTGATTATTTTTTGAAGATAAATTATTGATTATGAGTTAAATGTGCATGTAAAGCACCCACAAAATGAATGATTATGCCTTTATTTTAAAAAATCATTGCAAAGGTTCTGTGACCCTTTAAACCAAATAGTGTGCTTAACGATTTAGTAATATAGTGCAACACCACAATATCGTGTATTTAAAACAAGCAGACATAAAAAAACAAGTGAAATGTTTGTTTAGTAATTAATAATATGACCTTTTTAATTCGCGAACAGTAAGAAAAACGTTAATGTATAAAATATGACAAAGCTATATTTGGATCTTAAAAAAATATTTATATTCGACATAAAAACGCACTCTGATAAACACATGTAAAAAGGCCCTTTAAAAAATGAACATGCATTTGCGAATGTTCATTTTTTCCCTTTTTTTACACGAACAGCGGATTCCAGCATAAAATGCATCCGCCAAAATTTATTATGCTATAACTCTTCTTTTTATTGACTACGTGAAGGAATATAACAAGTATGCACCCTCGAAAAAGACGCAAAAAGAAGAAAAGAGAAGTATATGCTCCTCTTATTAAGGTATAAATAACGCGTGTTTCCATACTGGCATAAAAATGACGTGTATTTCTCATATCAAATATAAGTATTTTATTTCTATCATTTTTGATGGTTTAATTCCAGTAAAGATATTTTATTTCGGATTTATGTTGGACCGTCTTTTGTTCTTTTTTCTCCATACATTATGAAGGGTCACTGAATAGTTTCTCAATATTTTGTGAATTATAAATGCAACATTTCGTCTATTTATGAAGCTCTAATTGTAATAAACATTTTACAATGCACTCCCACAATTTTTGCTCTTGATTGGAATGAATTCAATATTTCTCATTTTTTTCACAAATGTTATATACAATTTGTTACAAATTGAAAAAATTCCTTTTAACTAGTGGGCTGTGCCCCCTGCTCGCTAACGCTCGCCGACCCCTGAAAATTGCTACGCAATCTTATATGGTTTGCTTCGCAAACCAAGCTCGCTTTGCTCGCTACTAAGTTACATTGCAAATGCACAAAATTCTAAGAATTCAAAACAATCATTCAAATCCATATAACAATTTTTTTTTAAAAATTATATCTTTTTAATAAATATTAAGTCATTAAAATAAATTTGAATTCAAATAAATAACATGTAATTTGTTAAACCTATTAGAAATGTGCTATAGTATAAAATCTTAAAGCGTAACGGCACGACTGAGACTCAATTTTCAATGAATAACTAATAGCAATAATAAAACAAATAAATTCGCGATATAAATCAAAAATCGTCAAATAAATTCGTAATATATAAATTAGTGAAAAAAAGCGCTTTCGACAAAATACTAAAATAGAGATCTATCGACAAAGACTACTCACTTCTGCCTAGCTTGATAGTATGAGATTGCCGCAGCTGATAGAATGATCTCTCTGGTTATTTCAGTTTCTGTTTTTAAAAGCGTTATATGTTGAGCCACCTATGCTAGATATGGCACGTGACATTTTTAGCGGCAATCATTGGTCGATTTTCTAGCTTTGCCATTCGGGGAGTTGTAATGAGGCTTTTTTTTGTCACCGTGTAAGAGAAATATGTATATAGATTAGTATTTTATTCTCTTTTTCTTTGCCATCTATCTGATTCATTAATCAAAATATTTTAGGAATGCATCAGCTCATATTTTATGTGTACATATGTTTTAAATGGTATAAATTTTCAAATATGTAAAGAAAAGTTGACAAGCATTATACGACTTGCGTTTGATTGCTTTGTGAAAGTTTTGGACATATATAATAACTTTGTTTAGTTGTAGGTTTTAATCCAAGCTCTATTACACGGACGCTTATCGTGTTTTGCATTTAATGTGTTTTGCAACGTGATGTATTAACGCATGTCACATGTTACATTAGAGTCCAATAAAAAATATTAATGTAGGAAGAGACAGATTCATGTGGAAACGTCATTGAGATTTCGATCCCTCCTTGTTTTTAATATCATTATCGGATATCTAAAAAGTGCAGAAAACAGATTTCTTTTAAAATGACTAAGTGAAATCCATACCGATGAAAAAGTTTTAACAGATAATGCTTACAGACATTAGAGCTCTTTATAAAGTATTCAACTCTTTTTATTCCCTCTAACCTAAAATTTATAATTGAAACATAAATTTTGATTGAATTTAAACTTTTAAAATTTGATTATTTTGACAAAATGATATTACATTTTTCATATTATTGTATAATTTTAAATTGCTTACAAAAGTTTCGTTTTTTTCTATTGCAGCGTCATTGCAGGCTTCGCTTTTACCACCCCATCAGACCCTCAACACAGGACAGGAAGGAACGTTTACGTGCAACGTCAGTGGCTATCCCGTGCACACAATATCTTGGAAGAAAGACCAGAGGCCGATCGTTCCTTCGAATCGAATCCAGCTAGTGACGAGAGACGTGCTGCACATCACTGCCTTGAGACGTGAAGACAGAGGGATGTATCAGTGCTTCGTCTACAATGAAAACGATGGTGCGCAGGGGACGGCCGAATTGAAAATCTCAGGTATGATAATATTAAATGTAAATTTTTTCATATATCCTTTCATTGAAAAATCTATGTGCAGTTTCAAATCATTGTGTCGCGCAACTTCATGCATCTCTCTTTTTCCCGTGTATCACGTTATCCATTTTATTGATTTTTTAATGATTTTGATTTTTTAATTATAGTATGCAATTTATTAATTATATTAGTATCCTTTTCAATTGTATCGTGTAATTCATTGTAGCTAGCTATTTTTTCAATTGTATTTCATACTTCATCAAACTGATTTTTTTAAAAATTATAACAGGTAATTCCATGTCGAACAATTTTTCAGCAATTGTCGAACAATCTGTTAGCTATTACAGCGATCTTTTTCTTTTATTTCCACTGACATACACAGACGATAAGCAAAAAAACCTTAATAACAAGAAAAAATCGTTTGGTTGCCTAGCAACCAGTCAGAGTTGCAGTTATTATATTTACAAGAGTTGTCAGACGATTTAAAACAATTATTTAAACTAATTCTCAATTGACGTCGGAACACAATTTATTTTGTTTCTAATTTTGTGTAGATTTCAATATGTCATACGACTGAACTCAAACTACAGAAAAACTCTGTTAACTCTGTTGCAGATGTCCCACCAAGTCTAATATCAGTTTTTCCGGAACAAACTGCACATCCTGGTTCACTTGTCTCTTTGAAATGCACATCAACTGGTAACCCTCCACCTAGAATCACGTGGTACTTGGACGGTGGGGTTGTGTCCAGAACTGGAAGGATTACCCTGGGCGATTATATCACCGAACACGCTAATGTGGTGAGTTTTCTTAACATAAGTGACGCAAGAGTGGACGATGGCGGTGAATACAAATGCCAAGTCAGCAATGACGTTGGGAGCACCTTCCACGCAGCGAGACTTAATGTCTACGGACCGACATTCATAAGACCCATGTCGAATGTGACTGCTATTTCGGGTGAAGATCTGATCGTCCGATGCCCGTATGGTGGTTACCCGATAAAAGGCGTCAGATGGTTCAAAAGTAAGTAAATAAATGTTGGTTACGTGCTACTAAAAATTTAATGTTACTGTGGTTCCATATTATAAGAACATTCAGCTTAGTATTTTGTTTTCTTTAAAAGAACTTAGAAAACATTTGCCAAACACATAATATAATTAGAATATTAATAAAAAAAAAGTTAACATTTCTCCCCAGATATTGGATTATTTAACACTATTTCTCCTAACCATCGCAGAATCTTCCCGTGTAGATATTTCTCACAGAGGAAGTTTTTTGTTAAGACAGAGTATGTTTTTATATGCACAGCAGACATTAACCTGATGCATAATAAAAAATGTGTAGCTTATATTAGAAAACTAAATGTATTTTTTCTGGTTTCCTATCTTTTCCTCTCCATATTAAAAAATCTTAAGCACCTCTACTATTTTGAGTTGTCGACTTTATGCTAGTTGTTTTTATTTTGTTTTGCTGCTTTTGTACGATTTAGAAGTATGAAATTGCGAAGATGTGTAGAAAAATGTGTAACAATCTTAAAATAACTAAAATTTATAATTAATTCCATAATTATTAACTCATAAATTTGTGGTAGAGGAAATACCATGCAATCCACAGAAATGCAACAAAACAATTGAAATTAAACTAAGGTTAACTTTTTAAAACCTTAACGAGAGTTTTTTTACGAAATTCCAGTTTGTTCAAAAATTACAGCAATTTTAAGTGCTTTTTTGAGTTTTTTTGTTTAGTTTTTCCCCCTTTAATTAATGACTATTTATCTATTGTTCTGAAAAAATTTATCTATCGCAAGATGTTTATTTTGTAGCTCGAATATGACTTAATGTCTAAAGTAGCAAAAATAAGCAAAAAAAAAAGAAAAGAGATTATATGTTGCTTGATGTAAATCTTAATATTAATATCGAAAGTTTTGACAATACCAAAGACTCAAGAAAGAAAACCGTTTCCCATTTAAGTTGCTATATGATCTAAATTTATTATTATTGTTAACAAGAAAAAATATTTCTCATTTATTTGCTTCTTAATGACTTCTAGATATGCATAGTTGATTTTTTTTTAAATTTAGGTAATTGTCTATTTCATTACGATTAACAAAATATTCTTACATGCAAATATAATCATATCTTTTATGAATAAAAATAGTCTTAATTTTTTTTAAATAAAATATCGAATTTTAAAAAAAGAAGAAGAAAAAAACAATTCGAAGCAATTAGATACCTGCAAGCAACGTTGCGCATTGGTCAGCCAATGAGGTTCGACACATACACATGACGTCGCTTGAAGGTATAAAATTAAACCTGATCCGATAATTGATTCAGGTGATGACAAGCCCATGCCTTATAGCGGAAACGTTAGCATGACACATCACAAAAGCATCACAAAAACGTGATTAGACACGACCAAGTGACTAGTTGCATAAAATCAATTATGAAACTGGGCGGGACTTCCTAATTGCTTTGAAAAAAATTTATTATTCGATTAAAGATCTAATAAGTGAAAATAAAAATTATGACATATTGCGAGTACCTTTTTAATCACTCAGATAAATGCTGAATGGGAAATAGTATATTGACTTACAGAAGACAAGCGACTAAAATAGAATGGCAGTAATGTTTCTGTTGTAAGCAGATGTAGTGGCTCTAACATATCAGCCAGCTTTAAGTGGCAGTTGCTATTGTTAAAATAAGCAAAAAAGTTACAAAAGTTTAAAACTAAGTGTATAAATACAGAACTAGTGGAGTAGTGGTATAAATACAGAATATCTGTATAAAGACGAAATATCCAGTTTGGATTATATTTCCCTTATTATGTAACTTTGTGTAACAAATAATGAATTGGCTATAAATTAATTCCATGTATTAAGCATTCTACTGAAGTACTATACATTGGATATGATAATCATAGGTGCAATGCTTTCTGCAAAAAAAAATATACACAGAGTTAAGAGGAAATAATCCACGCCTGAAAATAATATTTATCATTTCCTTTTCTGGAAATAATATTTATCCTTTTCCTTTTTAATATCTAATCCATTTTTAATATTGTTATTTATTTTATTATTTATTTTATTGTTATTTAATTTAATTTAATTTTATTTNAATGATCATATCTATAATATCAAGCTTTTAGCTCGCAACATCAGAAAATGCGTGTTATTACATCACGTGACCCTGACACTATTTTTAATATTGTTATTTATTTTATTGTTATTTATTTTATTGTTATTTATTTTATTGCTATTTATATTTTGTTCTTTATTTTATTGTTATTTATTTTATTGTTATTTATTTTATTGTTAGTTATTTTATTGTTATTTATTTTATTGTTAGTTATTTTATTGGTATTTATTTTATTGCTACTCTTAAAAATACTCTGGTCATCATAAAATCAATAAAGTGAAATTTTTGAAACTTTCCTAAAATGCTGCTATCGAATTTTAAATTCTAACCCTCATTCTTAACCCTTTTAATATCATATTGAAAGCATAAATAGAATAAAGATCATTAATTGAAGTATGCAATTCATATTTACGTCACTTATTTTACTAATAAAATATTAAGGCACGCGTGAGTTTGAGCTAAGCATTCTTCATTATTGATTTAAATACATACTTCAAATGCTTATGAACGATAGATTTGAAATTAAGGATTCGGTCCCATAATTTTTGAAGTTCTTCTGCGCTAAATTCAGAGAGGTATCACTCCACAATTTTTAAAGTGTGTTTAATGTCAGCATGTGTTCAGTGTACAATCTGTTATAGTCAAGAATAATGCTCAAAATTCACTGAGGCACATATAGAGAAAAGAGTTTCTCTATCTACAAAGGTAATATGAACGTGTTGTGCAAACTTTCATTTTTTTTTCTTTTCGAAAATAGCCTCCGTTTTCTTTTTGACAACATATCTAAGTCAACAAGAGAACTTAAACAGAACTATCATTGTCTCTTTTGGACAGGAAGCAAAATTAAGGTATCTAGAGCAAAAACATGATTCAGGGCAAAAATTTTCGAAATTCAGTATATTATAAATTTTGAATTCATGTTCTCTTAGCTTTCCAAAAATACTTTACTTTTGTATGTACTTCAATCATTTGGAACGTTATAGCAGTTTTTTTGCAAGGTGATTACACTGGATAGACTAATGGTTTTAAGACTATAAATGCGCTTGTCTCAGAATCAGATTTTTTCACTCTTTACTCCACCTTAAACACGATATCTCATGCAGTTTTTAAAGTAATTGACTACAGTTTTTCATGAATGTTAATGGTTATAGCTCGCATGTTTTGAACTACAGACTAAGAGAAAAAATTATAATTTTTATTTTTTATGCATGTTTTTTCGCAAAGACTTTGCTCTTTTAACTACATTGATCCCTAACTCAGTAGTGTATGCACTTGATTTTAAGGCAATAGTTCAAAACATAGTTGATAGCAGTCTAAATAAAATCCTTGAGGGAGTTTTTGTTTTAGGCTATAGAAATTGTTTTACTGTGTTAAGTCTATATGCAAAAAAGCCCAATTTTTACCTAAAAATGGTCAGTTAAAAAATAATAAAAATAAATTTTAGCCTTAGTTTCTAACACCTCCAAGTTGCACAATCTCTTTTCTGGTTCATGAAAAGTACAGGCTATAGGTTAAAATATATCTTTTTGAAGATGTCTTATTTCCCTTGACTTGGTTTACAAAATTATGTATGAATGCGTAAAAGAATAGCATTTTTAATTAAAGAGAACCAAAGAAACAAACACCTTTGGAAATAAATGTAAAAAGACTGAAATGTTAAGTTTCGTGTGATTGAAATCGAAGAATAAAAAAGGAGGCTTTGTTACTATTTCCGAAACTTTTTTTGATGCATCATTTCTTATTAGGCGAACAAAGAAACTTTGTTGTCCTTTATAAAGCCATTATGTTCCTAAAATTCCTCCAAAACCTTTTAAGCAAATGGTTTTTTTGAAAAATAAGATACACTTTTTTGGCTACAACTGAAACTTTCAATTTCTCTTCTCGGCTGCTTTTTTAGTCTACTGATACCTACTTTCCCTAACAATCTTCTTTCTTCCCCTTTTTCTTTTCATGTTTATTTTCATGTTTTTTTTTATGTTTATTTTCTTCGGAAGAAAATCAGTTTAAGGGATAAACATGATTTTTTTAACCACCCGTAGATTGATTATCCCTTAAAAATCACTTCTTTGAGTCTGAAATATCGAATGAACAGTGAAGAATGCAAAGACAACTGCAATGATATTTTAATTTCTTACCTCTGAAAATCATTTGCGTAAAAATAATTTTTGACAATGTAAACTATCGAAATTAAAAGGTAAATAAAAATTTAATATAGTAATGAATCTTAGTTATAACTGCAAAANTTGTATATTGTGGGTAAGTTTCATAAAATTCCATGTGTAATTTCTTGAGTTATCGCGATTTTTGTGAATTTTCCTTAATTTATGATAACCAGTGTATTATCTATCTAAACTTAACGAACATAATAATTTTTTTTAATGCGTTCTCTTCGGTGAGCAAATGGATTCGATTCTCTTACCATCAAACCATCCATAAAAGGTGCCCCATGATTGGACGATTAGCATCTGTTTATTTTAAATTCATTTTATTTATTATTGTAGCACCTTTTCAGCTGGAATCTTCTTATCATTAAACCACTGACAAAAGGTGTCTTATAGTGGGACGCTGATCATCTGTTTATTCCGAAAACATTTTATTTATCTTTGGTTCATGTTTCAGGTGGCATCCTCTTACCATTGAACCACCGACAAAAGGTGTCCCACGGCGGGACGCTGACCATTCAGAGTGTCCAAAGAGCAGCTGATGAAGGTGAATACAGTTGCGTCGTTCGCAGTATGGATGGTGAAATGGCAACGGGAGCAACATTTGTTTCAGTAGTGGGTGTGTATAATTATGTCTCTCTCGGTGTCTGTTTTTGCATGATAAATTATTCACCCTTCAACAAAAAATAGGGTACTTTGTAGCAGAACTCATTCCAAGAAAGGTATCTTATATTGGTTGGTTGGTTGATTCTAATGCCACTTACCACACGGGCAAGCCTGCTTGGTGAAACCGAGCAAATTTAAGGCAGAGTGTGCGATTCTTGTTTTTCAGTGGCGCCATCTGTGGCCAAGAATTCGACTTCTGCTACATCATACGTTACACCTGTTTATATGATATATAGTACACTAGTACACAGTAGTCTTATATGATATATAGTACACTAGTACACAGTAGTCTTATATGATACATAGTATAAAAGATGCATATTTCCAGAACTATGCTGACACAGGTTAATCATGCATGGATAACCTATGGTTATTGCAATCATTTTATCTCTTCCTATGCTACTTTTGACAATCATGCGCTGTGTTATAAATTTATCAAATAGTAGTATTTGCGTTTCAATGGGGTAGAACAAACTATACTGATTGTTAGAAATGTCTACACTAATTAAACATGCATTGTCCAATCTAGCTCTTGTAATCGGCATCTCTCCTATTATACTGCTTTTGACAATCATATACTNTATAAATTTATCAAATAGTAGTATTTGCGTTTCAATGGGGTAGAACAAACTATACTGATTGTTAGAAATGTCTACACTAATCTAGTTCTTGAAATCGGCATCTCTCCTATTATACTGCTTTTGACAATCATATACTTCACTGATGCCCAAAAGTTAAGAGTAAGTCGTAAATTGTGGGAGAATGTTAGTAAATACCTTGACGGTGATGGATAAAATTATTCAAAATAACTTAGTCAAAAATGTAACTAATTATAAATATTACACAACTTAGTTAATCTGAAAATAATTCTTTACTTTTGACTTAGTTCTGTGACCTGTATGAAGCTTAAATTTGTATTTACTTAATATTTAGAAACAATACAGTCATGAATAACCTGGTCTACGTGTGAGCACCTTGGTGCGTAATGACAATTTATGACAGCGTAGTAGTCAAGTAAAATCCTATAATATTATTCTACAGTATAGTATATCCTATAGTATAGTATAATTGAATATATACTAGTAAATATTAAATTTTATATGTATTTAGTAACATTTTCATGCGTATTTTAAGTAATTGTTTTATATTAATGCACATACATATATTTAATAACTTTAACTTTTTGTGTGTTTTTTTCTCCATAATTTCGAAATTTTACTCCCAATAATTAAATATTTTCTCTAGTCAATGTTAGATTCTTTTCAATAATTATTTATTTTGTTTTATTTTCATAGTTAAAATAGTTCTGAAAATGAAATTTCATGCTAAAATGCATTGGTATTGCATTTAGTATTGCATCTCATCATAAAGAAGCTTCGTCTTTTTTAAAATAGAATTTCTAAACAATTATTACATCTATTCATGATTGTATTTAGACAGACCGTAATACAACAATATACATGCTTGTTTCTACTTTAGGAGCAATTTAACATTTGAAATGTGCATATTATTTTATTTAGTTAAAACCTGATGTCCACGTATGTGGACCTTAAGTTAGTAGCCACCTGGCAGTATAATTCGTTTTTTGTTTTTCTTATTATGACTTATAACAGTAAATTAGAAATTCAGAACTGCAAAATATTTTTTTCGCTATATTTCTTTATGCTTCAGTTGTGAAGAGATACATTTGAATTAATTGAAAACCAGAAACTTATCTCAGTTTAAAACAGGAGATGTTTTGTACAGATATAAAGAAAATAGGTTTGCAAAAGTCAGAGATGGTTCTGAACAAACCCTTTATTGAACTATCAGCATGCGATCTTACATTGTGTTGAAAATTATTTTTAAAGTAATTGGCTTGTTTAATTAAATTTACATCAAAATTACTTAAAATATAAATTGAAAACTAAAAATAGGCATTTATTTGTTCTAACAGAGAAATTCTCTTTTAGTACTATTTTAAAAGTAATATAGAAAACACTATACTAAAAATGTCAACTCCCGAAGGAGGTGGCATCGCAAGAAACCGCTTGGATTACTCTTAAAGTGTTGTTAAATGACTCCATTGAATCAAAATCTTTTAAAGTTTTGGGTTCAAGTATCCATGGTATTAGTAATCATTGTGAAATCATAACATACAGTTTTTCTATGATTTACGTGGTTATTTATATGAGCAAACTTGTTACGATATGACCCTATCTCCAAAGTTACCAGCAGCCTCTTGTGACCCGTTAGTTTGTTGACCTGAAATTGGCTTCAGCCTGATGAAAAAAATTTTAAGGCAAAATTTTTGGGAAATATTATGAATCAAAATAAAACACTTTAGTTTCCTTGATATAAAAAGCATAAATAGACTTTTGCGAAATTTCGAAAGAATAATTCACTGAAAATAAAAAGAGGAAAATTTATGTCGTGTGAAATGTTTTCACTTTCTTTCATAAATCGTCTATTTCGACAATTGCCCCCGTTTCAGTCCGTGAGGTGGACTTTTAAACAAGAAAAGAGAAATAAGAGGAACGTCATGGCACAAAAAAAAAACTAGTAGACTTATTGCAGTTTATAAAAAGAAAAGAAATATATTGAGCCATAACGATAGAAAGGAAATGGCTATGAGTTTTCAGTTTGTTTTCATACAACTGGGTCTTATCCAATAGCAAAATAATACTTACCAAAGTTAAAAGGGGAGTATATAGTTCGTGTCACATTTTATAGTTTCTTACCAGTAAGTGCAGGGAAAAAAATTCGGATGATTCAAAGCAAATATCTTAAATATAGTCAGAAATATATTTAAATATAGTTTTTTTTTGTAATTTATGAAGCTAATTGGCGTATTTTGTTAGACTAAATCGGTCATTAAATTTAAATTGATCGTTTGCGTTTAAATTGATGGTTACATTAAGGTTTAGTTACATTAAGGTTTAAGCGTGGCGTTTGATTTTTCTTTTATCTATGTCACAAAGAAGTAAACTTTAGAGTTATACTCTAGTGCATACCACCACAGAGCCACTAAATAAATAAAAAATAGCGATTGAAAATTTCTTTGATAATCGCCACCAGATCCCCATTTTTTCACCAAAAATGCATCTGATGCATGCGCTGTAAAATATGAGTCTTAAACTTATCGTATTGCTTGTTATACGAGACAGCCGTAATAACTTCAGAAACGTTCATTTTACGCTGGTTCAAAATTTTGGAGTATTGAATTTTGTTATCAAAGTTAATTTCATATTGCTTTTTTTAAAAAAAAAGACAATTATGGACGATATTTATAAGTAATCTAAATAATATAATTTCATCTTTACGATAACAAATTTCCATTTTTTTGCAATAAATAAATTTTATGTTGTGTTATTGATTCAAAAACTCAATCGATTATGATTTAAAAAGGAATATTCAAAATATATAACTATGATTTAGGAAGGAATATACAAAACTGAAATTTTACTTAGAGTTTTCCTCCAAGATATTTTTTCTTCCTTTTAAAAATAAACCTCTGTAGTGTTTACCATGTTTTAGGAAATACATCAAAAGAAATGCTTTGTAGTATCAATAGTTTTTTGGTAGCTTAAAATTTTCAATTTTTGAAAAAAAGTAGCTAAATGTTTTCAAAAGTGGCCACTATTAAATATTTCACGACTGGTCTATGGTCGGTAACAGATTTTCCTGTTTTTGCCCTATAGCACGTATACCCCTGTAACGCTGTAATGCTATTTTTGTGCTTTCGTTGATCCTTAGACTTGCCATTAATTAAAAAATATTAATTATAAAGCCATATTAACTATTAAAAAAGAACTAAGAACGCTCTTATGTAAGTTTAACAATATTTCCTCTACGTCCAGGAAAGGTTTATGCGTCAAAATTGACGGTGCACATTCTGTCTAAAGCTTTAACACATGTTGCTTGTTACGCAAAGGGTTACAAGAATTTGCTTCTTCCGTAAGCGGGAAAATATCATAGAGTATTTATAACTCTATGGAAAATATGGAGATTTCTCAAATTTACGTTAGTTTAAGTAATTGCCAGTTCTGGTGAAATGCGCCTTGACCTGTGAAAAAATACCAAGCTTACGTAAATGAAAATAACAGATTTTGCAAAAATCCTTAAGTTAAAAACGCTAACGTAGTGGAATATCATTTTAACATTGACTATTTTATGGATGTAGACTATTTCTTGAAACATGTGGCATGCAATTCATTGCTCTATGCAAAACTGCTAATCTGTGAGCAGAAAAATTTTGTCGCTTATAGACTTAGATGAATTCTGCGATAAAGAATGCAGAATATATTTATTATTCACGTGATTATACAAATATAGTAATCAAGATTTCTGATGTTTACTTCAAACTGAAAATCACTGTCTCTTAACCCGTTCAGGATCGCTGTCATATAAACTTTATTCACCCTTCACTGTCCACGATATCATAAATGAGAAGAGCTTTCCTGACTCCAACGGGCCTTGAATCCCTGGGCGAGATTTCAATTTGAAATGTTTTATTTCAATTTTTGAATAGCTCTAGATTGTGATTAAAGTCCGTTATGATTTCAAATAATATCCCACAGGTGTTTCCTTTGAGTATAAGCTTTCAATATTTTTTTTACTTTATCTGACGCGTAAACAAACATTAAACAAGTAAATAATGGCGCGCATTCGTTTAGACAGAATGGGAAAAGGATGGTATTCTAATTTGTTTATGAGGGTGTTGATTCATCGTTTGCAGTTTGGGTTTTGCTCGATGGTATTTAGTATGTTTTGAATCAGTTTTGCAATTATTTATTTTATTTTAAATATGGCAATCATTTCATTTTGATATATTCAGATACTATCTACAATAATATACTGTACATTTCACGGTATTTAATTGCAGATATGATTTTTTATGAATTTTTAACCTTTTGCTTAAGGCTGGTACAACATGTGAACCACATGTGATGGTACAACATAGTACATCGTAAGCAAAGGGTTAAATGAAATGAAACTTAACGAGGAATACCACCCGGCCACGTGCTTACGTATACACTTGGAACGTACTTCCAAGCACTTGGCACTTGGTACGGGCTTGTGGAAACACTTCTTTCTTCTTCCTTCGGTTCTTAAAACGTTAAGCATTTAATTTTCTCCCAAGAATGTAATTTTTTTCTCTCCTTTGATTATAATTATAATGTATAATTTTTCATAATGTTTCGATAAAGAATAATGATTAGCATTCATAAATGCCAATCGTTGTTATAATTTCTGTAAATGACACGTTTGTAATCTGATACAACTGTTCCAAGTTGGCATTGTATTTCTGGTTCAATTGTATATTAATATGTATTCTAACAATAATAAAAAATCTTTAAGAAATATAGATTTCATCATTTTTTTCTTACTTGAAAAAATATTCTTGTTTTTTAACGAGTCTTAAGATTATTTTTCGCTTTTCAATTTCCTTTAGAACTTATTTTTTTGAGAATTTTTTTTTATTAAGTACTCTATAGTTCATATTCAAAGTAATTTTTTATAAGATGACATTAAAATTTATAACTTTAAATGTAAACCATGCAGGGCCTGGTTTTCATAAGCGTTCAGAGCCATTATAAATAAGTTTCATTTTGACATAATCTCATCAGTATTTAAGGTCATTAATAACATTTATGAATCTGCTATTATAATGATAAGAATGGTTTTTAATTGCATTAATTTATTAAGTGACATTTATAATTTTAGAAACATTAATCTTTCTCATTCAAT
Source organism: Parasteatoda tepidariorum (assembly GCF_043381705.1). NCBI lineage: Eukaryota > Metazoa > Arthropoda > Arachnida > Araneae > Theridiidae > Parasteatoda > Parasteatoda tepidariorum. The sequence continues at coordinate 28,580,924 of NC_092204.1, forward strand.
AAGTGCGTTTTTCTTTTTCCTGGAGACGATTAATTACCGTGTAATGGGTTTTAACAGGAACGATAACAAAATAAATATGAAAAGTAATTTTTCCTTGATAAATTGTTTCTGCTTAACTAGGGATTTATAAGTACAGGAAGTGAGTAATATAATTTATTTCTTAATAATATTTTTCAGATCATGATAAATAACATTTATTTTAAAAAAAATTATCCACAAAATATGCATGTATATTTTAAAAATTGGAATTGACTTTTCCAGAGAAATATCTATCTCTTACACTATGGCCGATTACCAACCCTGACTATCTCAGGCAGCTTTAACCATCTTAATTTATCAGATGCTACAACTTTCCAACTAGGAACTCCCACATTATTCACATACTTTTCTACATTATCTAGCCATCTCGTATGTGATCTTCCTCACTTTTTACTTGTAAAAAATTATTATTTTTACAAATAAATTACTGAGTTCTTATTTTTATTTCATATCCGTCGCTGAACTTCCTGCGTTCAACTCTGTATCCTTGTAATTTTTGAACCCAATCCAGAAGACAAGGTAACTCCTTGATCAAGTATAGGGAAACATTTGCCTTCCAGGAGGACTTCTTGATTGAACTAACCCGCATTTGCGTTACATGGAGAGAGAAACCACGAGAGCCTCAAACGGTTAGCTTAAAGACAAGGAGACTCTAGCCCATGATCAATCTACCACTGAGGATATTTCACGTCAGTGACATACGATCCAGTAGAACGATCATGGGTTATATCTGTAGCAAGTTTTCGTAAACTTTATCTTAATTAATAGAGAGATTTAAACTGACACCACTTCTCGTACCTGTCAGCAAAAAAATTATCAATGATCAATCAGTTACTAGTAGCAACCAATCAGAAGCCATTTCTATTGGAATGGAAATGATGACCAATAGGAGTAGTGCAAACAACTAGTTTCCATTCCCAATCACAAAATTATGGCAGATCATCAAATTATTTATGTGGGCGTAACGTTTGTCATTGGAAATTAGGAATTCTGGATGCATGAGCTACTAACTTAATTGTAGAATCATGTTTCTGACGCGATGTGGCTTCTAATTCATAAAAAGAAAAGAAGAAGCATCAGCTGAAATATTGATTTGAGTATTGATTTGAATGACAACACGCATTTCACCTTTTTCAGTGCACTTGCCTGTGGAGAGTTCCAAACAAACTTATTCTTTATGGATAACTTAAAAATCAAGTTTGACGTAATAACTGAAAATAGTTAAATAACTCTTGTTTGATAATTCGCCATTCCAAGCAGCTGTTTCAGTACGGTATCGTTTGATGGGATACTGAAATGTATGGATTTTACCTTGTCCTGATATGAATATATTCCTGCTTCATCGATGTCATGGCCAAGACCCTCATCAATGACATCAACCATGACTCATGACCAAGAACCCCAGACGAGTATTTTATGCAGGCGGGCGCCTATATGGTGGTTAGGGAGCTGACTTCAAGTCAGAAAGGTCTCAGGATCGAATACCGCTCCAGGCAAGAGTGTAATTCCCCCCCCCTCTCTCTCCCTCTGCTCTGACCTTCTTATGTTGTTGGTGTGACGTTGATCCACCTATATGATGCTCACGAAAAGAGTTCAACGATACAATCCGTAAAGTACAACGATGGCGTAAAATTTTTAGACATTTGAAATGAGAAAAAAATATTCGCTTTTCCTAAAATAGGATAAAAATTAACTAGTTTATTTTATTGATTTAAAATCTGATTAGAATAATTAAAATATATTTATAAATTTAAGCTAGGAAGCAATAGCATTACAATTATAATAAGATTTTTAGCTTCAATGTTCCTGAAAGTCAGCAATTTTTATAAACATTTTTATTTAAAATTGATTTTTTTTCTTTCAGTATCGCCCGTGATTGATCCCCACTTCTTTCGAGAGAGTAACACTGTGGACGAAGGTGCCAGAACAAAGTTGGTTTGCATCGTGACCAAAGGGGACCCGCCTCTGCGATTTCATTGGTTGAAAAATGGATTACCCTTCATTGCACACGGTGACACCACTGTCCAGACAACGGAAGATTCATCGATTGTTGCTTTCAAGAGAGTCACGTCAGCCGACAGAGGGATGTACACCTGTGTTGCCACCAATGTGGCCTCCTCTGCCAACATGACCATGCAACTCATAGTTAATGGTAAAATTAAGAGTGTTTTAGATACGTTTAAAAGCATTTTTTAAACCAGAATTTGAGGTTGTAAAAGTCTTAAATAGAAGAAATTAATATATTCCTAATTGAGTCTTCTACAATTTTACCATAATAGAAACAAAACTCATTGAGATCGAAATTCCATTATCTCTCTTAGGAAAAAAGAAGGAAAGAAAAGCTTTTAAGTAACTACATTTTAGGATTACCATATTAATAAGTGAATTTTCCTTATTGGTGAGATAACTACATTTTATGATTACCATATTAACAAGTAAATTTTCCTTATTGGTGAGATAACTACATTTTAGGATTACCATATTAATAAATAAATTTTCCTTATTGGTGAAAGGATAAAGGCATACTTATCAATTTCATTTGCGTCATCTCATTATACTGGATGAAAAGTCGAAGTGCTGAAAACAAGGAGCTCATTTTCTTGACAACTGTATTCAAATGTTGAAAACAAAACAGAATTTAAAAAGAAAACGCTTAGTTGCCAACAGAGAATAGAAAATAAAATAAAGGAGAAAAACAAAACATTGAAAACCGTGGCACACAGTCGAAAAAAAGCATAGTTGGCAACCAAAAAAAAAATAGAAAGGAAAATAATAGGGGAAAACAAAACAAGAAAAATCATGATAGCCGAAGCCAAGGCAACAATGTCACCCAAAAGCTTTAGAAACACGTCGAATTTTTTCACCATTTCATTTATAAAGCAAATGAATTTTTCATTAACAATTATATTTTTTCTTTGAGCTGCTTTGAGAATTTTTGGTTTTATTCTTTTCAAAAGTAAAAATAAGTTTACCATCCTCCACTTTAAATATAATTTTGTACTATTGCAATTAAGTACCTACGGTAGGAAGCAAAGGTTAGGAGACCATAAACTTTTCTGTTTTAACTTTTTGCGTAAGCAAAATTTCTTATTGATGTATATTAGTAATTTGTAGCTTTAGTCTTCTTACATGAAAGGCAACTAATAATAGACTTGAAAATTTTTAATCTAACAAACACCGAGCTAAAATTTGAAAATGTGAAATCAAAAATTTTGAGACGATTCAGTTTTTCTAAACTTTGATTGAAATTAATCTTCGTAACATAAGAAATTTTAGAAAATATTTTTGCTTTCATGAATACGGCACACCATCTGTGTATGTAACATTCTAGAGTCGACATAGGTACTTTAGCTCATTCCGAGTAAAGATCTTGAAACAATTCTGCTTTTGAAGAATGTTTCTGCACTCTGTCTTTTAATTCTCAAAGGTGCTCTCTTGAACTGTGGTCAGGGGATTGATTCGGAAAGTTCAAAGTCTTAAGATTCTTAGTTGTTGATCGGAAAGTCACAATTTGCGAGGTGTGCTTTGGAACATCATCTTGCTGTAAAATCCGTCTATGGGGCATTTCTTTAAGAGCATAAGGTAGCATGTGAACTTCCGAATTGTTCTTATAAGGATTATCGATTGTTCCATAGATGCATACGAGGGGGCTATACCATTATTATAGAAAGCTCTTTCAGAACAAAGCGATCCATTTCTATGGCTTCACTATTGGCAGTTGGTATCAGAAATCCATTCTGATGCCTTTTGGACGAAGAATAAAACTTCTTCCATCACTGTGCAAAAAAATTAAATTCAGATACAGCATTCACTCCAAGGGATCTTCTATCAATTTTGAGTTGATCATGCTTCGTGCTCCTTTGCAAATTTTAATCGGGCAGGAACCAGTTTTTTTTTACAGAAACCCGTGTTGCATTCAAACGATATCGAATGGTGTTTTTACTCACTACGATTCCATATTCGGTGACAGTCTTTTTACAGATTTGCTTGTATCAACAACCTACTTTTTTTTTTAATATTAACGCGTCTTTGTTTAGTCTTTTTTTTTTCTTGGTGCTTCTGATTCCGGACGATCGTGCTTTCTTTTTCCATCTTTCGACTTCTTCGCTATGTCTGATTTTGGCTGATTTTGGAATTCTAAACTTGGTGGCGATAGCAGAATATGCAAAATTTTTAATTACATGCCTATTATGAGTACCGCAGTCATTAAAACAAAATGGTGTGCAACGAAGTATTAAAAATTTGCTTAATTTTTTTTAAATTTCAATCAAAATATGGAAAAATTTAATCATCTCAAAACTTTTGATTTCCAATTACCAAATTTTTGTTTGGTGTTTGTTAGGTTGAATTTTTTTCAAGTCTATTATTAGTTGTTTCCCATACAGCATGACTGAAGCTACAAATTACTAGGATGAATAATTAAGAAGTTTTTAATTACAGAAAAATTATCGTCTCAAAGAATTTTGCCCCTTACTGTATATGCTATTTGCCAGTCGATGCTGAAATTGCTTAATCATTTACGTATACGAACTGTAACTGATTTTTATAACTGTAAAAGACCATAGTTCTTCAGCTTAACATCAGAAATTACAAACAACTTACATAACTTTAAACACTGCATTAAAAGTTTATTTTAATATAAGTCTGATTATTTTGGCAAAAAAATACAAAATAAATTTCATTGGTTGTTTATATTCCCTCAAACATTTGAAGGAGAAAAAATTTATCATCAAAATTATAAACGTGTGAACCGAAATGTATGGAAATATATATATAAAGGGAACATGATTTCATTTTGTTCTACCATCTGACGATTTAAAAAAATGAAAATAAAACAAAAAAAAATAATGATGAATAATTAATATAAATCAACTCAGTATGTCTTTGGCTTAGAAATTTTTACAAAACGCATTAGATAGTACTACCAAAAGCATCACATTCAAAATCCATTATTCACAAAATCTTTTAAGACTTTAAATTTATATATATTTAATTTATATATATTTAATTCATACTATTTATGTCCAAAAATAAATTCATTAGAACACATTTATTTGAATAGTTTCATGATTTACTTCAAGTATTTCAAGATTTGTTCCAATATAGACAAATAGCTGTTTGAATGTTTCATATTTGTATGTAAAAATGCTTTTCAATTGAAAATAATTAAGTAGAAGTTTCGGTCTTGCCTTTTTCAGTTCCTCCTCAGTGGACTGTTGAACCTAGGAACTCTAGTGTTGTACTAGGGAATACTGTGTGGATGGATTGCGCCTCAGTAGGTTTTCCTGCCCCTAGTGTTCTATGGAAAAAGCTCATCTATACAGGTACTGATATCTAATTTTCATCATATATACTAAATCATCATCTAATCATCTATACTAATTCTTTTTCATTTGAATTATTTTCATTTGATTTTAAATTATTTACATTTATTGAAGCACATTTTAAGATAATTACTATAAGCACATAAACAAAATAAATGTAGTTCACTAACGCTACCGCGTCAATGCTGACACAACTAATTAAAAATAAAATTAAATATTAAAGTGTGTGCAAGAAAGTTCTTTGATCAAATAGAGTTATAAGCTGGGAAATATTTCTGATGTTATCTTTAAAATATTTTAAAGTTAAATTGTCTATAATAAAATTTATTACAATGGCAAACGTGAACCTATCAGAAAATTCCATTTCCTTTTTCGCTCATCCAGCTCGAACGGTTCGTCGTAGAATGTTCCAATGTCGACAGCGACCTTCCTCAAGCTTCAAACTATTTTAATGCCAAATTTCATCGCTTTGTATGTATAGGTTATACCAGCACCTCTAATAAAGAAGAACGATGATAATGATTAATTAACCGAAGTTCAAGCTTTCTTTCCCTAATTATTTCAAAAATATCTAACCTCATTTAAATTTATTTGAAATTAATCATTCTAGTTTAGCAAGGAATGATATATAACCTTGGTATCTGAAAGTATATCATTCCTTGCTCAATTAGCCTGATTAATGGAACTTTCTTATTTCAATGTGTCACTTGAATAATTGCAGAAAACAGGGAATTATATCAACATTTTGAATAGAGAAGAATAGTGAATCAGACTAATTGAGTGAAGATCGATTTTTTTCCCTGTCACTATTCTAAAAATATCAAAGGTTATTTCAAATTGTTTGAAATAAATCAAGTTAATTGAGCAAGGAATGATAGATATCTGAGTATCTGAAAATATATATAGTCATTGCAAAAAGCTTAAAAAGCATGATGCTGTAGTAGTCTTTTCCAATTAGCATTGCACATTGAAAAAAGACGTCGATGGTTTGCAAGCAGTCGTTTTTTCTAACTAGCCTTATACATTTTGACGTTAGAGTGATTCTTTTAAGCAATAGAAGTTTGAGTGAAATTGAAATTAAAGCTCCAAAGAGAGCAGCATTTTTTTCTAAATATTTTGAAACCATATTAATGTCACTGTTGGTATAATTTGTTGTTCATTACATTATATGACAACTATTTAACAATTACACACAATTTAATTTAATTAACATTTATAATCTAATGTAATTACGCTTATAATTATTTGCAAGCTTTTAGATTATATTTCATATTTTATTTATAACGCATTTGTGGGTTAATTATCCTTGTAGGCATTTTCTATAAAGCAAATCAAGTCCCAAACGCTACAAAGTCTTTATTATACTAACTCAATCTCACGTCATTATAGAATCGGTGAGTGAAAATGCTGATAATTAACTTAAAAAGGTAACAACTCAAAATCTTTCAGTAAAAGATAATGATATGATTTTATGTGAGAACAAAAATGTTTTTTTAAAGAAAACATCAATAAACTAGAAGCTTAACTTCATTAATGTCAGAGAAATAAGTAATAAATAAAAGAAAACTTCCTTAATATCTTTCTCAACTCACAAAACTCGGAGCGGAGGGGGGGGGTGAGGATGCAAACAACAACCTCAGTGCTACGTCAGTGTGGAAAATTGAAAGATTAAAAGAGAACTAACGAGTTTAAGCGTTTGTAAATTATAATTAATGTCACGAAAGATGTTAAAGAAAAAGAAAATCGCGTCTTAACACGCCGAGTTTCAGTGTGCACTCGTTTTTATTCGATAAAAAAAAGTATTTATAAAAACAGCTTTTTTTGCACATGTCGATGAAAGTATAATAAAAAGTACGTGTTTTTTTTAAGATCCTCTATTAAAAATTTATTTGACAATTTTTTTTTATTTAGTCATTTTAAATCATTAGAACCGTTTCCTTATTAAATTATTCCAAATCGTGGTAATGTGATTAGTGTAGCGTTAAAAACTAGAATTCAAAAAAAAAGAAAGAAACTAAAAACGTATTTTACCTTTGGTATTAAATTATCTCAAAAAAGTTAACTTATTAAAATATGTTGAATAAACATCGTGGCGAGGCTCCCTCGGGTCTTGAAATTTTCAAAACAGAGTTAAAATGAATTTGAGTTAACAAAAACACGAATATTTTCCTTTTTAGGAAAAGAAAAATATCTGTTTCTGACTCAAGCAGAAGTATAATATTTTTTTAAAAATTATTAGGCAACATTTTAATTTTAATGAAAAACATTTTTTTTGGAATAAATATAGCGTAAAACTAAGTACAAAGCAACTATTTTTGCATATAAACTTTTAAAAGTGTATTTGTTTATGAAAGAGTTTCTTTATGACGTTTAATTCTAAGAAAAACATAGTTCAGCACGATGTTTTTCGAACGCGTTCTATATTTAATTTCAGTTATAATAACAAATTTTTCCTGTTTATAAAGTTGAAATGTTCCGTGTGTTTTTTTATTCAAATGAACTGGTGGCACAGTCAGGGAGGTTCAGTTTTGTTAAATAGTTTTACTTTAAAGTACTTTCCCCGAAATGTATTTTTGGGGTACTTTTAAAAATTGTATAAACAAAAACTATGTTCCTCTCTCGAAGAAGAAGAAAAGTAATAAATGATAATCAGATGGGAATTATGTATTCCTTTTTTCTATTTTTAATAACGTGTTATATGTAGTTCGTTTAAAAAGTTTTATTTAATTTAATTCGGATAGTTCACTTATTTTCGAGATAAACAGTAGAACATTATTGATTAGAAATCTTGTTTTAAATTTTAAACAGACAAAATATTAAAAGAGTATAATTTTTTGAGTTCAAACGACATTTTTATGAATAGATTTATTAGCACCTCATCGGTAAATTGGATTTGAAGATACAAGTAATGTTTTTACAGTAATTTCCTTGTGTAGTGATATTTTTGATCACAACATCCTATTTGATGAGGGGAATAGAATTGTTCATAACATTTCGCAAATAATACCATTTTAGCAATTGTGGTAGTTTTCATAACATAGATGGCGCTAAATAACGTTCGGTGACTGACTTTTTAAAAACACAGATACATTGCTTCTACATCTTTAAAATGTCTAGCGAAATCTATACAATCATGAGTTACGCAAAAAAAAAAATATTTGAACAATCAAACAATATTATTGTTATGAAATACTACGGAATCCTAATTAATAAATTGGTTTTTGGTAGTTAAGTTTTGGTTAGTTATTTGAACCCCCCCCCCCAAAAGAGGAAGACGAGATGAATTGAAGCTGCGGAAAAAGAAGAAAAATACCTTAAATTATATCCGTCGTTGAATAGCCGACCCGGTTTTGGGTTTACGACTACTAATGTTCAACGCCGTAGCTTTGTAATTTTGAACCAATCCAGAAGACAAGGAAACTTCTGGATCAGTAACCCCCAGAGGTATGATTTATTATAGAAACATAGATGACTTTGTGACTCGACAGATTTTGAGTGCACTAGTCACCATTTACTACACGGGGAGTCTTCAGCAGGTGGGGATCGAACCCACAACCTTTTGTACATCAACCCAGTGCCCTACCAACACCTACCTGGCTATCCCGGTCGCAAAAATGCCTTAAAGTCATAGATATCTTGGCATGATGAAGCCTAGCATATAATAGTGGGATTTCATAAGCCCAGCATTTAATAACGACTAGTTAGGACCACCTTGATCTGTAATAAACTGGCATGTTGTGAAGAAAAACATACTAATTACTACTGTATTACACAAAATGGTATGCTCTGAAAAAAGTTTCGGTTCAATTTTTGTAAACGAAAGCTTAAATTAATTTTGTTTCCAAATAGTTTTTCAATTGTTGTTGTTGTTGTAGTTAATGTACGTCGCACTAGAGCTGCACAATGGGCTATTGGCGACGGTCTGGGAAACATCCCTGAGGATGATCCGAAGACATGCCATCTCAATTTTGATCCTCTGCAGAGGGGATGGCACCCCCGCTTCGGTAGCCCGACGGCCTACGAGCGAAGTCGAGCACTTTACAGTAGAACAGTTTAACGAGGACCAATATCACACACTCTCGGTCCTTTAGCAGACTAATCCAAGCGGTCACCCACCCGCACACTGCGGTGATCGGCTGGGAACCGTGTCTTAACGATCAGTCCACTGCGGGAGAAATAGTTTTTCAAATAGTTTTTCAATACAATCTGAGAGAATTCAGTAAAATTCAGAGTATTTGTTATTATTTTGAGGATTAGATTCCTACTTTGAGAAAAAAGCCCGTAACTTTAACAAACTTAAAATTATTAATAGAGTTCATCGTTAATTTATTAAGCCAAATCCTTTCTTTGAGAAAAATCCAGTGGTCGTAATTGTTAAAAACTTCAAAACTGCCAGAGTTCAACGTTAATTTATACGGTTATAATATACATTTATATGGTTAAGCCTCTTAACTCACTTCGAAGGTGTACACTATTTCCCATGTTAGTTACTACAAGGTCGCAAAGGTCATTGGTTCGATCCCAGCCTGCTTCAAAGATCACCATTACTGTGATGTTTCTGCATCACACGTAAGCAAAATTGCTTTTATCTTAACTGCTTTAACTCAGTTTTGTAGTTTGTTGTTCGCAATGAAACTTTTTGAAACAAACGAGTTCAGTTGTTTTAGTTTTGGCTCTGTTAACCACGGTGGCACTTCAACCAAAAAAACAATCGATCAATTTAAGGGTTGAAATGCCACCGCGGTTAAGAGAACCAAAGCTAAAATAACTGAACTCGTTTGCTTAAAAGATTTTCTTTTCGAACAATAAACTATAAAACTGGGTTAAAGCAGTTTAAATAAAAACAATTCGGAACACGTGTGAAGCAGCAACGTTATAATTACACTCGACATTAGTGATTTCGGTAAAGAAAAACTTATTTTTACGATTAGTGATTGAAGCACTTTTTGTCTGTCACTGACCGTAATAAAAAGTTTAAATTTTCTATATTGTCATTTTTTGGCAATTTTTAACTAAAAAAATTAATGAAAAATATAAATAGGCGTAATTCATTTTATTCATTTATTACGTGATTGTTAAAGATTTAATGTATCAGCTATTTTTAACCGTATTAAATTTAATAAACCTTATGCAACTCAATAAATGAAAGCGTCAGCAGAAAAACGTTTCCCTTAAATAGAAACTATTACTGGATCTGTTTTTTCTGTATTATTTCAGACAGCAAACGTGTTTGTTACAGCCTGCTGAAGAATAGAAACTGAAATTTGTTATTTTGTAACATATATTTATTAGAGAACATCGTTTTGCATCTTAACAGTTTTAACTACAGTTATGACCCACCTTTATTCTATTTAATTTATGCAAATACTGGAATCACTAGAATAAAAGTTAAAAAAAAGCAATTTTTTTCTTCATTATTTCCCTAAAACCTTAAAACGTGCGAAAAATATTAGAATAACAAGATTCTCAAAAACTTGAAACGTTGCATTAAAAATATAACTGAAATTCAGTCGACTTATTTCCGCTTTCAAACCGTGTGGATTGCATATTGATTTTATTGAATATTTAATTACCTTTTTTATCCTTTTACTACGGTTACTTCAGATATATTTGCTCGGAAAATATTTATGGTTTATTGAATGCTATTTTTATCACTGGTGTAATTTATCTTTATAAAAAGGGATCTAACATTTCTAATAAAGTGAGATGATGATCATTGCAGAGAACACAGCTGGTGATTTCACTTATGTGCATTCCAGTCCTAGAGCTCATCGTTACAACAACGGAACATTAGTCATCTCGGATGCTGAAGAAAACGATGCGGGTGCTTATCTCTGCCAGGCTAATAATGGAATCGGAGCTGGACTCAGCAAAATTATCTCCCTCCAGGTTTTGGGTAGAAATCTTCTTCTTCTAACATTACTTTTGCTTTGAGTGTCTTGTATCTTTATATAATGTAACAAAAAAAGATAGCCATCAGCTATACAAAACACAGTGGAATTCTTATAATATAAAATAACAGACAGCAAAAGTGACAGTCAGCTTTGTATAATACAGTGCAGTCTAAATTGTATAAAAGTAACATACAACTAAAGTGAGAATCGGTTTTATAAAATACATTGGAGTTTATTCAATTTATTTTATTTATTTTATTTTATAACCGTCGTTGAACAGCCGACCCAAATTCGGGTTTACGACTACAAATGTTCAACTCCGTAGCCTTGTAATTTTGAACCCTATATATATAGAAGACAAGGGAAATCCCGGATCAAGTATTGTACGAAATTTGCCTTCGTGAAGGATTTTTTGATGGAACTAACCAGCATTTGCGTTTCATGGAGAGGAAGATCGCGAGGACCTCCCACGGTTAGCCTGACTGAAAGAGGACTTTAACCCATGATCCGTATACCACTGAGAATATTTCACGTCAGCACTGTGGTCAGTGCAAAGCGATATCGATTGGTAACAGTAATGAAATTAACTATAGAGAAATTTTAGTTATTCTGAGGGAAGAGATTTTAGCAGTTATTAAAAAAAATGCAACAAAATTTTAAGTCTAATAAGTTCAAAGTATATAATAATGATTTTGAATTGAAGATAAAGTGAATACATATTATAAATTGAATAAAATATAAATTTTTTAACTATGTAAATAAAATTCTCAAACAGGTAAACAATTCATCAATGAATGGAGTCATTTGCATTCATTTTGATTTTACTTGAAAATCCAGTATTTTACTTTCATGATGTTCAATTCTAATCAAAATGTTTACATTTTTAAGAGTGAGCTAAATAAAGAAAGATTGCAAAACGGAAAGTGTGTGATGTATATATGTAGGAATGGACTGATCCATATCTTTTGAAAGTGGTCCGATAGTGGTTTCGATATTTTTTGAACAAATAAAGAAGCTAGAATTTTTTTTCAATTTCAGAATTTAGAGATCTAAAATAAAAAAATTACCTTTCGAATAATAAAATGGATTTAAAAGCATTTCGACATTTTGAGTTTACCACACAGTCGGGATCCATGCAGCGGAAGGGACGTCTTGACAGAACATTGAGAGTTGCTTATTTCTGCCTGGGTGGAAAACTATAATATGTCGTAAGCCGGAAGTTAGCTTATTTCTACCCGCTTGCTTATTTCTGCCCAGTTTCATAAACAGTAAATATGTCGTAAACCGAAACTAGGCAGAAATAAGCAAGCGGGTAGAAATAAGCTAACCTTCGGTTTATGAAATATTTTCGTTTTCCGTCCAGGCAGAAATAACTAATTTTTAACTTTCTATCATGACTTCACTTCCGCCGCATTGTATAGTTATTTTTATTTTATACCATTACATTCAAGAGTTGGACTAAAATATGGAAACACTTCTACACTAACTCTACATAAACAATCTTTCTTTCGGCAATAAATGTTTTCTGAGATTTTAAATTGTTGGAATTATTTGAAAAATCATGCTCGAAACTTTTAGAAATGGGGCCTTTCTTACCCATGCAAAATTTACATCGACCAAAATAAGTGTTGGAAGTTAACGGCTTACACATTCGCAAATAACACATTAGTTAACATTAATTTAGAGCGAAACAGTAATGGAAAATGAATAACGTATTGAACACTTTTGTTCTCTTAAGATAAAATTATTTTTTAAAAGTTTTCTTATATCAATAATTCTACGACGAATGATAAAACAGTCATCTTAGAAAAGTGCACAAAACAGTTAGCAACTGTGAAAGCAAAGGTCTAAAAACGATGAAAATCTTGATTGGTTTGAAGTAAAAATTCTGAAATTAAAAAATAAATTTAAAAAAAGACTCCAATCTTCAAATGAACAAACCATTATCTGGTGTTCATTTTTTGTTAATTTTTCTCCATTCTGAATATTTTATGTAAACTTTAAGAGAGAAAACTGATTGCATTAATATGGAACATGGAATTCAAATCTGGAATTTATGAAATATTTTGCAGTTGGTGCAGCCGATAGTTAAGTAGCTGACTGATTAAGTTTTGATTAAACTGATAGTATTAGGATGTAGTAGACTATTAAATCGATGCTGATGATGCATTAATTTTAGTTTAATTACTTTCCATGCATTTTATGGACTAAAAAGTATCATGATTGAAATGCCTGAGTATCGAAAATTGCTCCGAACAAAATGTCATTTAGTTGCAATAGTGTTATTTTTCTTCTTCTTAATTTTAGGCATTTTATACTGCTCAACCATAAGATAAGATGTCTTTTGGTAGCAATTGTTATTATTTTTAATTCAATTTAAGTTTGGATGTTATATACTATCTATGTGTAATAAAAAAGCCTTTTATTAAAAATTATGACAATTTTAACCTTACTTTGATGAAAAAGTCTTTATTTGTTTTATTAATTTTCAGTTCCTCCCAGATTTAAAGATTCCTTTCAAAACAGAGCCACCAAAGAAGGAATGAATGCCACCATCAAATGTGACGCCACTGGACACACGCCCATCACCATCAGTTGGCAGAAAGACAAAACGATACTGGATGCTAAATCGAACAAAAGGTATCATTATTGTTATTAACATTGTTTTGGGTTGCATTATGAAAACTATAAGATATCACGAGAGTGTACATAAAATTATACAGGGCTTTCGACGGTATTAAAGAATTTAACAAATTCAAGAGTTAGTTCAATAATTATTAACTGTTAAACTACAGAGTTAAAAGGCCCATTTTTGTTCATGTACTTCATTTACAAAATGATTATATGTTACCATATATAAATCAAGTCATTTATATTGAATTTTTTTTTCAAAATGTAAAAGTCTCAAGATACTTAGGAACAGTTTCCAGTTTTAGCTGTCTTACAATATAGAATTAACGTTATAGATTGATAACAAGAAGTAGTAAAATTACTCCTCTTCTATAACTTCTTATTGTGTCACACGTGCTATAATCCTAAGTTTAAACTTTTTTTCAGTGTATCTATTGCTTTTTTTTTCTAAATTCAAGTAGTGGTTTGTTTTGTTACGATAAATATGTTAACAAACTTTTCTTACATAAAATTATAATAATTCTGTATTTAATAATCAAAACCTGAATTTTGAACCTGGAAACTTTTGATCTAATGATAGGATCTCCACGTTCTGAGACTCAATCTTAAAGGTTAGAGAGGGGGACCCCAAATATGCTAATTAATTAGTTCTAAAGATATTTTGATTTACGAATTCAGACACAAAAACGTACTTTCTCTGAATAAACATTGCTTTCATTCGATGGATTCAGGTTTCTGACCCTCAAAATGTAGAGGGCAGCCGCAATCTGAGAAATATGGTCTCCATATTTTGGCGAGGTGAGAGATACAAATTTTGGATCCCATTATGTTAAATTTATTTTTTACATATTTCGCCATATCTCGAAACTTTTCAACGAATTCAAAAGTATTTGCACACAAATAAAAAAATCGCTTACTCAAAGATAATTTCATACAAAATATATCCATTAGCAACTATTTATTAGTTTTTATTATTTCATTTAAAAGGTGTCGCAAGGAATATGAATTGCAATATATAATTTTTTTCACATAATTTTAAAGAATGCAATTTTACAAGGCAAAATACAAATTTTGAGCGAAATTGGTCGAATAGTTCCAAAGAAACCCTGATTTAAAAATACGGCATCGTTAAAATTCGACTTTTCAAGAACTATTCGACCGGTTTCGCTCAAATTTTATAATTTCCATTTAAAATTACATTCTTTAAAAACTGTATAAAAATTGTATACCGTATAATTCAAAATTATTAAATAAAATATTAAAAATAAATATTTATTGAAATTCATTTTTTTCATAGAATTATATTTAAATAACAGAATTTTGTAATTGTGTGCAAAAAATTTTCAATTCGCTTGAAAGCTTCTCGAGATATGGTTAAATACACAAGAAATTTAAATTAACATTAAGGGATCCAAACTTTCGCTCTCCAGACCGAACTATGAAGAATGTTTCTCAGATTGTGGCTAACCCCTTCATTTTGGGGGGGAGAAATCTGAATCCGTCGAAATAAAGATACGTTTATTCAGAGAAAGTACGTTTTTGTGTCTGATTTCGTAACTTAAAACATCGTCTGCACTAGTTATTTAGCATATTTGAAGTCACCCGCTCAAACCATTAAGATTGTGCCACAAACCGTGAAGATCCAATCATTAGATCAAAAGTAATTCAGAATGGTCCGTTTTTTATTTTGCGCCCTGTATCTCCGTAATCTGAATGAATTAATTCAACGAATGCTTTAGAATATGATAGAGAAACTCAAATTAGTATATTATTGTTACACTTTACACTTACACTTTACACTTTAGCATAGTAGATTTATTTATTTATTTCTGAGACCACTATAACGTATCTAGACGCGTATTTGAGGCATCGTATTTCAGTTTGACTGCCCAAAAACCTTATCGGAAATGAAAATACTCAACATTAAATTTTTGTTATAAGTGTTAATTTTTTCATGTAATTAAAAATAATTGCGTTTAAAATCATTTGCTCGCGTTTAACATCATTTTCTATAATTGTGATAGAAAAAAGGCATCATATATTCAATTCAATCAAAGTTTATTTAGAATTTTTGAATCAAAATTAACCTATAAATTGAGAATAATAAAAATGTGGTAAAATGCGCTTGCATGATGTACTTTTTTTAATATTCAATCAATAATTCAAGAATGTTAATTTGCATTGTTAATATGTTAGTTACAATACCATCTAACCTGTAAAATGGCGGTTCTTTACAAACGTAATCCCTGGTTTTAAAGTTTACTCTTGCATTTTAAATCCCGTTTCTCAAAAAATTATTAAAAAGCGACTCTCCGATATTTCTTTTTATAAATGGCTTTTTTTTAAAAAAAAATATGCTTTGAAATATAACAAAATAACCGTTCTGTATGATTTATTAATACAATACGCGTAAGCGAATGAAATAAAGTTATAAAATAATAAAACACAATAGCTTTAGGGACAACTCAAAACATTAATTGCAGTCGTGGGCTTCGCTAATTGGAGAAGTGGATGTTGCCAGATATGAATGAAACGGAGAACTGTATGGTTAAATAAGTAAAATTTACTTGGTATACGAAAGCGCTAAGTAAGACACAGGATGGTGTCCTAGGCAGACAGTAGTAGACCCGTATTCAGAAACAAGAACGAGAATAAATTCTTTATATTCACCGCTAAGTTGATAATGGTTTCTCCTTACACTCATGATTTCTTAGAAAATCATGCTTGGATATCTTTCTTAGAATTAAGTATATCATTTTGGCGTGAACTCTAAACTCATTATACCATCTGTTGATAGGATATACTTAACAGATAAATAAGTTATTTTGTAGCAGTTGCGGACACAAAAATTTTAATCAGGAAGTAACTGGGGAAAAAAATGGTAAATCAAATTAAATTACTTTTTCATCTTCGAACATTTTGTGGCACAAAGTTCAGTCGTTTAAAAAGGAACAAAGAAGTGTGTTTTGAAATTTGCATTCCAAATAAGATAAACCGTTTAATATTTTCTTTGTCTCAAAGAGGAAATCAGTTTTTTTTTCTTCTACAGTTCTTCCTTCTTCTTTTGCAGATACTTCATTAGAAATATATCGAAGAAACATCAGACAACCTCTGAGCTTCAGATCTTCAATGCGATGCGAAATGATTCGGGAAAATATAGTTGCACTGCAGTCAGCGACATCGGGATGGACGAATCAATAATCCAATTCCTGGTGCAAGGTAAAATCTCATTTCAGAGTACAAAAGAGTCCTTAATGTGATAAAAAGGTTTATATTTACAAATGATGAAACTTCCGAGTGATCATGACCGAAAACACGTTGTTTACTTATAATGAAATTAATTTTCTTCAAACAAATATTTCTTTAAAAAAAAAGCAAATTCCGACGAAGAAAAAAGTATGATCTAATAAATTTATTTCAAAGCACTAAAGAAAAGAAAATATGAAATTAAATTTGCTAAACAAAGTTTTCAATTACGTCGACAAAACTTAGGATTAAAAATGAATTGAAAATAAAATTCTACAGAAAAATAAATTGTTGCTTTCAAGTGTTGGTTTTAATATTTTTTTTAAAGAAAAGGTGCTGTTGTATATAGGTTGTTGTAAAAACGCCATCTAGCTATAATCTACGGCAGAAAGTAAATAACATTACAAAAAAGTTCATTAGAAATTTCATTTCACGGGTAGCAAATGACTTTTTAAATGATAAGAATAAGAAATAACGCATAAGAAATTCGATATATATATAAATA
>NC_092204.1:28599161-28601858 GCF_043381705.1 Parasteatoda tepidariorum
ATATATATATATATATATACATCTTCCTGTTGCTCGTTAAGGTCCATGGTTACTAAAATCTAAATATATGTTATACTTTTCCTTTTTTTTCCTTATACCAAATTGAAATATTGATTAAAATTTTATTTTATATGATGCAGAAATTATATTAATTTTAATATGTCGTATCCAGTAAATAGAGCATTCCAGTTAAATAGAGTTGAAACTTGAAGTACCTTTTCATTCATGTTTATTATTTTTTATTTTTTTTTTCAGATTTTGTTCAATATTTCGAAATATACGAAAAAGTAACATAGAGTCTGTAATATATTTTAAGCTATTTTAACTTAGAAAATAAATATTTATATTTTCAAACTTGAAGCTATTATAAAAAAAATTATATATGTGTAAATTTAATTTTAAATGTTTATTTTAAACTTTGAATGTAAATTGCAAATAATTATGAAAACATTTAAAGTTTATGATAATTTTTTGAAATAAATAAAAATTTGCTAACATTATTTGTTCAGATTATTCTCAATTATATATTGAAAAAAGGTAGAAATACTATTAAACTCATTTAAAAACAGTTATGAAAAAAAAAAACGTTTTAATATTTTGTGACGAACACAGGGACACTCTAAAGGAATTTTCTTTGTAACATGATTTCAAACAATCTAGTTTACTAAGTGACTATGAGTAGTAATTGGTAGTAAAAAGATGTTGCGATATATTGATTTATACTGTTGTTTTTATTTAAAAAAAATTATTAGTTTCCAAAGCAATAATTTGTAGTTATCAATGTCCATTATAGGTAAACAAAAAATGAAAATTCTGAATTTTCCTAAGAGAACTAATTTATTACAAATTTAAACGATAGAAAAATGAACTTATTCGTGATATTTTAAACACATGATCTTTGATATTTTTACGATAATATTTTTTTTTTGAATAATCAAATGATTCTGAAAATCTACAGAGTTAATGAAGCAATTGTTTAGATAAGTACAATTTTATAAATTATATGCAATTTTAATCATTGAAATTGTTTCGATCTTGACTTTCAGTGATCTCTGTAAGTATGTGCATGTTCTTTAATAAAGCTGACTTATGATAAAAAGAAGAAAAAAATTGCGTTTCTTGCAACAAACGATCTTTGTTAAAATATCATCATGATTTCAAAAGGAAATCCTGCACAGTGGTCGGTAGAATACATTATCAAGAACTTAATTTACACTCACGTTCAAATTGGTTTTGAATAAGATATTGACTTACATTAAATATAAGAAAAATAATTAAGAAATATGTATTCATGTTTACATGAGTCACAGCTTGTTATTCCAAAACTTTTCTTATGAATTTGTTCATTCATCCCTTAACTTCTTTTACCTTTTTCAACAGCAAATATATAATTTAAGAAATGCGAAATTATCAAATATTTGCAATTTTTTGCTTTCTTTATGCTCTTTTATTTCGTCCAAGAAATTAAGTTCATCGAAAATGCGTCCCCTTCCTTTGAAATAACATAAATGTTTCACGAGTGTGTATTCGCATGTGAAAGTGCGTCCAAAGTGATCAATTATTTATTTTTCGTAATAGTCAGTTTAAATATTAGTTAAATGATTTTTAATGCGTAATTTCTGTTAACGCTCAGCTACAGCACAGGGTCATTTTCAATGCATCCATTGACAGAGCCATGAAGATTTGTACCCATCAAAAAATTAGTTACGTTTGAACCGTGTTTCTTTTCCAAATTAAACGCTAAAAGTAGTTTCCAGGAATGACTATAAACTACTGTTTCTTTGTATCACGCTACTCACTATACTACTCTTTTACAAAAAAGTAGCACACTAAAATACAAACTACAAAGAAAAGTAGCAACTACAGTAGTTTCACTATTTGTAATGTGCCACTTCTGACCACAAAACCTGCGTAATTAAATATCTGATAAGAGCATGTAATTATAAATCAAAATATAAGGTTTTCTATTTAGATACTTTAGAATGTATAGATAAATCAGCAATTTATAAGTTAAATTTAAGATATTTGTTTAAATTAAACAATTTATGTGAAAAACTATAATTCATCTGAGAGACAGGCTGATTCATAATGCGGTAATTTTGAATTAATAAATTAGTCATACAAACTAAAATCTATTTTAATTCGTATTCAATTGTCGCAATATTTATAATCAGCCATTTTCAGAAATGGAACGTAATTGCAATTAAATGTTCGATTCAAGCTTCTAATTTGCTTTCGGAATTTGTTATCAGGCATAATTGTAATTAATGAATATTAAATTAAATAAACGTAATGCCCGATTATCTGCGACATTAAATGACATTTTGCTCTAACCAGAGAAAAGCTGTTTTAATTTAGTTTCACAAACGATGGCTGGACTGGAAAAATAAGTTTCATCGCTTTGGTTTCGAATTTCAAGTTTAATTTAGAAATAGCTTTTTAAATTGCTTCAGTCGTCCTTCGTAATGAATATTTGAGATTTAGAAGCTTTCATAATTAAAACATGGAAACTTTGAACATTAAGTCAATATGCTCTGTCTAAATCTCATTTACTATAAATGGATTTTTATATTAAAATTATGAAAGAAGGCCCTATACAGAAAGTCATCATTCAATTTTCCAAGCTTTGTTTCATAATATGTGTTTAACAAGCTAAATATAATGCAATGAATAATTTTGACAGAGCCATGAAGAATT
>NC_092204.1:28601957-28623003 GCF_043381705.1 Parasteatoda tepidariorum
CTGGGTAGGGGCACATGACCTTATAAAAACATTGATGTAGGGCATACTGGACAAATTTATATCGGGCAGTGGCACTTGACTAGACCTAGTATATATTTCGGGTATGTACCAAAGCGACTATGTGATTAACAAACAGCAAACTAGTGTTTGAAAGAGAATTTTTTATTGAGACTGTCTAACACAATTTATGTTTTCAATAGTTAACTTAAATGCATGTAATAATTTCTCACACAATAGTGTTCCTATAGCTCAGAAGCTAAAGAAGAGGAATACCGCGCAAAGTATGTGGTTTTGAACATAGTTCCTACAGGTTTCTGTAAAAAACTTCTTTTCCGAACAAACAATAGGATGATCGAATTGAAATTTGCAAAGGAACACAAAACAAATACAACTAAAGTTAGGACCTCTTGGAATAACAAATCCAAATTCATTTTGAAAAATGAAAAAAAAAAAATCATCATTGTCGATGCTTACGACCAACTTGCAAAAATGTCTTTAGATATTTTTATAACTAAGTTGCCAGATTTCAAAATATGAAATTTAAGCGTAATTGGGGATAGTCAGATAATTTTTTTAAGGTGTGTTCATACTGAAGTTAAGAGCGGTCTGATTGGTTCGTCGCTCTGTCTTACCCGAGAATTTTGCAAAAATTTCTTAAGAGTGCAAGAATTAGAAAACGTTGAAAAATGATTCTTCGTGTACCCTATTTCAACTAGAATCTTTTTGATTTCCATTTATTACTAGCAAAATAAACACGAATGTGTCAACTAACTATCTTTTTTCCCCTTTTTAATACTTCATTGATTCCTCCCGAAATCGAGTCTAAGAGATGTTTATAGTTCATTAGAAAGAAAATCATGAGCAATAGTTTGAGTCTCGACGTTTGAGCTTCTAGACTTTTTCGACTTCATCCCACAAACGCCGAACAAGCTTAAGATCTAGAAATTGACAGGGACAAATGGAGTCTCCATCATCTTCCTCAAATCAATTTTGTTGCAGTAAAAGTAGTATGATAGGATGCAATTTCTTCTTAAAAGTAACCTATCATTATTAACACTTTAGTTATTTGATCAGAAACTTTTTTTGTATGATTTCTTCTTCTATTCTTTGTATGGTTCATATTTGTATGATTCATATATATTCGTTCTATATTCTTTGTATGATTCTTTTGCATGGTATAATTTTTGTATGATTTGTATGATTCAGGCTACACGAACTGGCACATGAAATATCTTGAAGCAAACCAGCTGTGACGCAATAGCTCATTCTCATATAATTTTCAGGGGGATCGTAACAAACTGGTCGCTTATTTCAAGATTTATGTGTGTGTGCATATATATATATATATATATTGTCTTTCTCATAGGTTTTCCAGACGCTCCATCTAACGTGACAGTGACCAACACGACCAGCAGATCTGTGAGCTTGATTTGGGATGTAGCTCATAACGGAAACAGCCATATTACAGGAAGTATTGTTCAATATCAAACATTATCAGGTAATTTATAATTATATTTCTTTCTTTTATATCGATATTTAAATACTGTAAATAAAAATAGCTCTAACCATTAGAAAAATATTTAACGATGAACGATCAAAGGCAGATAATGGTCTATGGCAGTTTTTCAGGAGACCAAGATGGTGATTGAATCACCATCTTGAAGATATGACAAATTAGTAATGTGAAAAATCGATTTTTCTCGAGAACTATTACACAGTGAAGAGGAGCCGTGCTGGGGTTCTTATCAGCACAAATTGCTCCTATATTTCAGAATCAGCTTTAAGGACATAAGCATTCTGACCCTTGATCTTAAATTATAAGTATATTTTTATGCTATAAAATTGTAGTCTGGTATGAAAAGTACTTATTTTTTCTGATCGTAGTTTAGAAGTTTTACAGAAATCTTGACAAAATATCCGATTTTCTAGAATTTTAGTAATCCAATAAATTATAAACAATACTTTAAAAATGTTTTTAAGCCTTGATAAATACTTGGTACAACATTTCAGAATCTTAACCAAGTTTCAATTTTTTTTATGTGAATTAATTTTTCTTGTCTGGCAATGCTGAACTTATAAATGTAAAATAATAATTCATAAATATAAATTATAATCACATGATTTTAAAGCAACTTCTCTTCTTTAATGCATTGATGCTTATTCATTTATTTTGTTTAACTGATTTTATTGCTTAAAGCGAAAATCCGTAACCAAATAATTGTACATTCTTTTTTTGGTTTTAGAGCATTGAACTCAAATGGAAGTATCCTGTAACATTTACTTACCCTAATTTTAATAAAATAATGCGATACTATAAATAATTTATGTAAAGTAAGAGCTAATGTATATAAAATGATTTCCGATTGAATTCTGTAAATATTTCGTGCAATGTAGCACACGTCCCCCTCACATAATTTTATGACTCTAAAATGATTTTTTAAGTCATTAAGTTTTGGAATTTGAAGTTTATTAGTTTCACACTTAAAGTTGTATTTTGAAAAGATTGGATCTATTTTTTCCAGTTTAGGAAATTAAAATTTTTAGATGTAATTTTAAAAATTATATAACATTGATTTTAAAAAAAGTACTTCATAAAATGTATTGTTCCCTGATTATTTAGTTCATTTGTGCTAACATCAACTGTCTTATTTTTTTAAATATATTTTCTTGTCATAAAAATTATTAGAACACTTTATTAACACTTTGGACGTCACGCGTCAAGTATGTAACACTGTGAATTTCACCTCTAACAGATTAAAATAAAGACAAATTTGATTTGTATTTAATGCAAATTCAGGACATTTGAATTAAATTTTCAATAATTACTTAAAATTATATAAATGTTTAGTTTTATCCGATATTTTGCTTTAAATTATGTACACTGCCAGTCATCGGTGACGGACCTGGCCGAAACGAAAAGTTCAGTTTTAGTCACCGACGACTGACGTAGTTAATAGAGGCATATTAAATTTTGTGAAAAGAAATCATGCGTGTCATTTCAGATACTCATTGGAACGGGCAGACGTCGCAGCTGATTGTGTCTGGAGCAGAAAATAGCGCGACTCTTCGAGCACTCACTCCAGTCACTTTGTATTTCGTAAGAGTTCTCTCCGAGAACGCTATTGGACAAAGCAAGCCCAGTGCCGTCATCAACATTACAACTGAAGAAGAAGGTAGTCAATATGAATAAAATGACAACAATAATTATGGTGTTTATTTTACTCGTTACAAATAGAATGGGCGTTTCAAAGTCTCGCGATATGCTCCCTTTCCATATTTTCTCCCCTTTGTTTCTAGGTTTTCAGCAAGATTCGCTTTTTTCTCATATCAGTTTTTTTTCAACTTCTTACGGAAACGTACTGCAGTAGAAAAGCAAGATTTGCCAACACCATGGTTGCAGAGAATCAAAAGTGTAGGGAGTGAAGAAATCGGGTGACCTTGAAATGCCTATTCTGTTTACAAAGAGTATAATTTAGTACAGTTGTTGGAAAAACTTCATTATTTTCGCAGTTCATTACATTTACAATTACTTCGTTACAAATGAATATAACAACAACTGCAAGGTTATTCATAATTCCCTCCGAGGTTTCGAAGCGTTATAGTAAATAAACGAAGACGAATATGGCAAAAAAGAACATATAAATTATTCCGAAAGTATTCAAGTTTTAATTTAAGCAGTTACCGGTAGATGGCAGTAACATGTACCACTGCAAACAGTTGTAGTAGCGAAAAATGGCTTTTACAGGCGGAGGGAATTATGAATAACCCTTTACTTTTTTTAAATGTAGTGACTACAAACTGCTTTGGAATTGCAGTGACTGCTTTGCTACTTTAAGGAACCAAACTTAGCTGGAGAAATTAATTTACACGTCATGTTCAAAATGGTTTTGAATAAATTGGCTTACATTAAACATGAAGAATTATTTAGAAATATTTATTTATATTTAAATTAGTCATTTTGTTATTCTAAAGCATTGTTTTCGAATGTGTTCATTTAGTCTTCAACTTTTTATGCCCTTCTTGACAGCGAATATTTAATTTAAGAGATGATAGGAAATTATCAAATACTTGCAATTTCGTTAATGCTCTTTTATTGTCTCTAAGAAATTAAGTACATCGAAAATATACGTTTCCTTCCCTTGAAATAACATCACTGTCTTACGAGTGTATATTCGCATGTGAAAGAGCGAGTAATGAATTATCTATTACTCATAATGGCTAACTTAAATATTAGTTATACGCGACTCTAAATATACAATTCTTGTTCACTCACAGTAACAGGGACATTTAAAATTGCTTCCTCTGACAGACACACGAAGATTTGTGCTAAAAATCAAATTTCCAAAAATTAGCTGTGTTAGAATTCTTGTTCATATACTAAACTAACGTAAAAAGTAATTGCCAGGAATTGCTACAAACTACTATATTTTTATATCACACTACACACTACACTACTTTTTAAAAAGTAGCACACTACACTACAAACTACGAAAAGAAATAGCGATTAAAGTAGTTTCACAACCTACATCTCGGTTCTTCCGATCACTGGTTTTGTACTACTGTTGCAATGATGAACTATGTAGCGAGAACTGAATAATAGAAAAATAAATTTTCAAAACGGTAAATGAAGAACAATTCTTGCAAGGACAATCTAAAGATAGCAACTCTCTTGCCTCCTTTGTGATATACTTCTTAAGCCTGCATTTTCTAACACGTATTTTCTGAAAGAGAAAAAAATTGACCATATTTTTTTCTCTTGTCATATTTTACATCAGACACTATATCTATAGAGAGAAATTAGAGTATAGGATAGAGTGTCATTTTGATTTGGCCCTGTACCTTTACTGTGTATAAAATTATCCATTTTCTGTAACTTTTTTATTGATTAGTTATTATTCACTTCTAAATCATTTTCCCTGTTTTCTGTATCAAATCCTCACAATAAGAGGGGTTGTAAGCTTTTACGAAAAAAAGAAGCAAATCATCGTGATTTCCTGTTATTTATGCCTTTTAGCGATTGATGAATGGATCTAATTGCTTTAAATTTATTGTAGATTTCTTAATTTTATGGAATACAAAACATTAAAGTATAAATTCCGATGGTTTCCAAACGTACGCCAAAATTGCTGAAAATATTTCATGAATGAAATAGATGCGTCTGAGCTTTGTGTAAGCTTCATTAGTTCTTGGTGTTCATATTTAGTTGCAGCCTTTAAAGTGTAGGGGAGAGTCGGGTAGCCCCACCCATTTAAGGAGTATTGCTTGTATTTCTGTACAATATTGAGTAATAATCAATATTTTTGTATGTTTCTATTGTTTTATCATCTAATAAAATAATGCAAAAAGAATAATCCAAAAAGAGAATAGTTTAACTTAAAAAAATAGAAATTTAAAAAAACATGTTTTTCAGCTTTTTTCAAAATGTGTCGGGTAGCCCCGCCCAGTTACAAAAATTACGTTTTTTGACTGTTTTTTCAGGTGTAAATAAAAATGACCAATGTATTGACAATAGATAAGCCTCATTTATCATTTTTATCACAAAATAATTTTATTTATTACATATTTATATACTTTTAGTGAATTCTATCATTTAATAACAATCATTTATAACAACAATATTTGTTGTTAAAAATGCATATAACATTCAAATTTGAAGCAATAAAAAAATAATCTTTGCAACCGTACATTTATCGACGAAATAAAATTGGGCGGTGATACCCGAGATTCATGTGAGCATTTCCACTCGAAATCCAATTTTTTTGCAAATTTGTAATTACTCGAACAATTTTTCACATACAAACTTCTTTCTCTGTGCAAATTAAACTTAAGACTACATACTTTAATGCTGTATGTATAGAAAAAATTATTTTTTTAGTATTAAAATGAAGTTTAATCGAAACATTCAACCAATTTTTCTTAATTTCATGACTACTGTAGTCAACATATTTTCAAAACTATTGTTTACCATGTTAACAGCTGCATAAATACTTGAAACTTTGAAAATAATCTTTCTTTAATATAACAATTAATGTCCGATGGCTCATTGATTTGAAAAAATATTCTATACATATGAAATTGATAGTGGGCGGGGGTACCCAACACTCCCCTATATGAATGCTCGATTCTGTATTAGTTTAAAACAAAGTATTCCTTGACATATTTTTTCGAGTTTTCAACGCCAAAATCGAATAGATATTGCGCCGCACTTTTTATAGCATAGCAGTGAATAGATCCTTTCTATATTTGTTTTAAAAAAAATTGCTGTCCATTTAAATGAAGAATAAAGAAACCTGCCAAGAATCTAATCTCCTTATCTATCTGAAGTTCCTATCATGTTAAGAGTTTTCTGGAAAAGCTTCTCCTTAATGCGTGGGATTGAATTAAATACTCAAGAATTTATCAACGTCTTCCATTCTTTGCATTTTGGGTGATTACATTGCATTTACTTAAAGTTTATCTGCATGTTTAAACAAAGGAATGTGGATTATCTGTAGATGGAACTTAAATTTTATCCCCTTTCCTCTCCAGTGACTGACGTAGGGTTTAAAAATTTTCTTTTTAGCTGTATGGAAATATATAAATCAATTTCTTTCAAAAGTTGTTTTTAAAATATTTACGGTTAGTATACATATCTTCAAATATTTTTTTTTATTCTGTTCTTAAAGTTTGGCTTGGAAATAAATATTATATTAAAATACTTATTTTCAATAATTTTATTTTAATAAGTATACTAAAATGCATTTTCATTAAAGTATAGGTAGAACATGGAGTGATGCTATAATACTTAACTTTATAAGACATTCGGTACGAAATTTAAATTGTAAATATTTAATAAAATCAGTTTAAAATCATCAACTTTAATCAAATCATACCTTATTTCAAGAATAAACCTATGCTAAAAATGATCTAAAATCATTCTTCAAAACATAACAGTTTTACTGCACAATATATTGAGAATAAAAAGTAAATTTACAATTACAGGATGATTTAAGCATATAGTATACTAAAATTCAACAAGTGCGTTTAACGGCTAGTTGCATTTAAGAAACTCTAAAGAAAAGAGATTTGTTTAGATACATCAAAATATGGTTGAATAATTGGAAGAATACTAAATAACGAGATAAAGCTTACATATGATACCATTTGTTGTAAATCCTGTCTTAAATATAAAAAAAATTAAGCATATGAGCACGTGGAAAGCGATATTCCACCATGAGAAGTAATATTATTCACAAAAAGTCCTTCTAGCAGAAATGCTTTAAAATATTGAATCATAATCTCTCATAAACCAAATTATACAAAAAATATACGGATAATTATAGTTTGTCTAAAGTAAGAACTCCCCTAGCCATTCGTCTGGACCGGTGGCGGTAACTATAGTAACGAGGTATAACTATTTCAAGTAGTTCGGTCACTGTTTATGACAGGTTTTTGGCTCGGCCCGGCGAGAGAAAGGGAATCACTTTCTTCGGCTAAAGAAGTTACCCTCCCTGAAATGTGCTATTCTTGTTTCCACAGTAGCAGGCGGCCTCAGACTTTGTGGCTGGGGGGGGGGAGTTCTTACCGTAGACAAACTATATGTATTTAAACATGATCTAAGATTCATATTCGAAAGTCTACTAGCTTGAGACTTTTTTTTTGAAAGACCAGGTTTCAATCGAATTCAAATTGAAAAAGAAATTGTACAACAAAATTAGAGAACTGAGAAAAGGAAGCCGTGAAAGATTACCATGCAAATCATCGCTGAGGGATGTATTTGAACATGATCAAACTTCTTTCTTTATTCTGTGAAAATTGCTCAAAATATCGAATGCTTTTATATAAATTTTTAAAATATAACAAAAAAAAAGTCATATTCCCCTAACTTTTCGAGCTATAGCCCAAGTAGCCCCTGCCCTTTCTCGGCCTTGCATCGAAAATATCTTAGAAAAATGTAATCAAATACTCGTAAATGATTTCATACAATGCTCAGTGAAACAAATTGCTTATTTCACTCTTTTCTTTTATAAATAAGACATTATATTAATAGTTAGGTTTCTCTTTCCCATAATCTGAGAAAATCTCTACTTCTATCATTTATCCTAAATTGGATCACAATGTTTTCCCAATGAGAACCAAGGAAATAAGAAAGAAAAAAATACGAACATAACTCCTACATGCAGCGATCAGGTATAAGAATTTCTAATAACTACTCCGAAATGATGGTATTCGAAATAAATAAACCAATCCTTATAAAAAGCCTCTTCATGTAATAAGATATCTTTATTATTATACTTATTCCCATTATTATTATTACTATTACTTCTGTTGGCTTTCAAAATACTTCTTACGGTGCTTTCAGAACAATGTTAATCGAACCAGACTTTTTTTTCCCCAAAATTTCTATGGATTCTTGACTGTTTGGTTAAACTACTTTTTTTTTTGTTTTTGATAACGGAGTATTTTCCACATGCTGCATTGCTTAAAGAAGTATTTTGAGTTTCATGAACAACAGAAAAAACTTCATACAAATTCAATTTTGCATCTATATTGCCTAACAACTGTAAAGAAAATATTTAAATGAAATAAATGAAGGAACCCGCTTTGGATAAATTTTTATAACGAAATCGGCATTATTATTTCAAATAGTTCCCTATTTTAAAATAAAACGTATTTCTCATATTTCCTTAATAATTTACATATTACAAATGTTTTTATTTACAAACAAGTAGTTGAAATAAATAATTTATAATACTTTAAAAATTGTGGACAATATTAAAACAAGAGGGAATTTTGAACTTCTCCCTATTTTCCTTCCATTTATTGTTTTGAGTTCATAAAATCTCGTACGTAAATGCAAGCAGAGCTGCTTTTCATAAATACTTTTATTAGTTCTGTTTATAAAGTAGCGATTTGATGCATATAGTCAACACGAGTCTATCTCTGTTTTACCCTTTAGAAGACTAGTGATAAAAATTGATTGAATAAAATATTTCTTTTGAGTTTTTTCTGTAAGTCTTCTATGAGGCATTTATAATAAATATACAGACTATAGATGCTATAAATTATGTGGATCAGAATCCTCAACTTAAATAAGTTGAACAAAAAAAATAATATTTTTATGTAAGAAAAAAAAATCTCAAAAGCATTTATAAGATTTTAAAAAACAATCAGAAAATTTTTTTGAAAAAGATTTTTTTTTTATAATGCAATAGTTTTGCGTTATTAAATCCATATGTCGGTATTACTGCTTATTTATCCAAAGGAGATGTAATTATGTTGCTTTTTTTTTCTTTTTGTGTCTCGTGTCTCCTTACCCAATTTGCATTTGACCATTTGAATCAAACCAAACATGTTTTCTGATAGAAAGGATGTTTTCAGCATAAATTAAGGTAGAAATCAGGTTTTTAAATCAACGTCATTGATGTGCATTTTTAGCAAACTTTCTACGTGAAAGAACCATGCAAATCAACGCAATTCATAACTAGGACTAGTTCAACAAAAAGCGAGGCCTTTAGAAATTAAAAAAAGTTTACATTAAAGAGCTCCACTTTATTTAATGAAAATAATCTTAGGTTTCAATTTAGATTTCTATGAATGGAAATCTGCAAAACATTGCCTTTAAATGTCCAATTTAAGTACTTGGCTACTACGTTTATCTATTTAAATAAAATGTCAGACAAAGTTTTCGAATATTCAATGCCAAAAATATTTTTTAATCAAAACTAAATTGAGTTTCTTGAAATTATTATTTAAAAAAAAGATCTTTATTGGATATCATTGAGGGCCTAGCTCTAATCTCAGCCCGGAACCAATGCACTTTCTGCTTCATCCATGTAACATACTTTATTCCTTTGAATTATTCTAATACGGGGCCCTTTAAAGTGTAAATTATAAAGTTCATCATCTTCAGGTGCTCACCTAAACTACTGTCCAAATGAAAGAAAACTAAAAATACATCAACAAAACTAAACTGTTATTCTGCATTTTTTTATATATATATATTTCATTTAATTTTTCTGAACAGTATCACAAAAGAAAGGAACTTAGAGTGGTGTGAGGGTCTGAAATTTTATTAAAAAGTTATAGAAAATATGTATAAACCTGAAAAATTTCTCCTACTAAAAGGTACTTCACTAAAATAATACGAAATAATTATAGAAAAAAAGGAAAAATAAAAAAGCTCAGACGCTGGGCCTAAAGTTATTGCCTCGATGTCCTCGGGCCCGCCCTGTCGATAACGTGTCGCGTACAATTGTGAAAAAATCTTCCCTATAAACATAGTTTTGTAGAACATGTCATTTAAAAGCTGTGAACGCAGACTTTTTTAATTGCTATTTACATATTGCCTTATTTATTTCTAATTATTTTTATATAAACCTCTAGCAATGAAAAAAGACAAATTAGGTTCTTCTGAAATGGACAAAAAATGTATGGTGCAGTTTTAATAAAATATGATGAATTGTAGATATAATGTACAAATAATTTATCTATACTTTAATTTTATGTAACCACATTTTTATGAGCTTTCTTTGTTTTACAGCGCCCTCTGGGACACCCAAAGATGTGCAGGTTCATTCAACGGGTGCGCAATCTATAAAAGTAACTTGGAAAGTAAGTTGAAAATTTAGTAATTTTTATTAATTATTTTTCATTTTTATTAACGATTTCTGTGGTGGTATATTATTATAAAATATATATTACATTTGAGAATTCATCTCAGAGAATTTTTTACTTATAAAAAAGGCATCTTTATAAACTTCTTTACACGTATCTTTAAAAGAGCGAGTATAACATCTTGTAAAGCCATAAATATCTTTGCAAATATTTAAAACTTTTCAAAAAAATTTTAAGAAAGGTATTAAGACATGTCAAAAAATCGAGAAATAAAATAAAAATTGAGAAAAAAAATTCTGCATCTCTTCAAATAAATTCGCTTTCTCCTTTTTGATTTGAATTTAACTTTGCACCTCCTATGATAAGGTTAAACAGCTTTAATACTTCTAATAATATTCTTGATCTTTTTCACTTGTTATTGCCATTTAAAAAGGTCCGGTGATTTCGATTGTAAAAGACCTGGTGGTATTATTAAAGAACTAATAATTGAGCGTTAAAAATCTTTGATCTTTTCATGGAATCGGTTTGTATTAATCTTTCATAATCCCTCTTTTGTATCAGAAAATGTGTGTTATAAACACAACTAACCCGAAACAAGTTGCTAAAGTTGTAAAAAATAATTTAGAAATTCGATTTGATTCAATCCGAAAAAAATCCTTAGAAATTAGTTTTTTCTTTCGAAAACATTGGAGAGAGAGTAAAAATATAAAACATAAATGAACGAAGAGGGAAACAAGCGACATTGTGGCCAAAAACTTCGCCTACTATATTTTAGCACTGCAACTTAAAAAATAAGTACTAATAATGAGTAATTTCAGATAGTCAATATTTTATGGTTTTGTTTTGAAGTTGTGTTTTTATTCCTTTATATTTACTTGTAAAATAGATTTAAAAGTATAAATTTGGATTTTGAAATGAATAAAATAGAATAATAGGGAGTAATATGATGTTTTAAGGAAAAAACATTCCAAAAGTTCATTTATATAATAAATAAAGCAATCGCATTTCTAAAAAGAGATAGATTAACTTATCTGTGAAATGTACAAGGTCTTGTGGTTTCATTATGGGGACAAAAATTATTTTGGTGTGCGTGCTCCATCATATCCCCCTCTATGCTTTCTTTTATTGTTTTCCAACTAACACCTATTATTTTTTTTTTTAGCTAGACCACCTTATTTGTGGTCGTTTTCATGGTCGAACATACGATACCAGGTCAAATTATTGTTAGTCCATCTGTTTTAATAAGTGTATGAAACGAATGACAATAACGAAAAAATTTACAATAGCTTCATAAGAAAAAATAGTGTAATTAAACATCAAAATTAGTTTATATTTTATTTGTAAGACTTTCCAATTCTGGAATTTCTTTTAATTGTTCAACAGTATCAAGCTTTTGAAAAATCATTTTTTTGTTGTTTAAAATAATTTTATTGACAGTAAAACATTTATTGATAGTATTTAAACGTATTAAATTTTGTTTTCTATTTTCATATGAATAAGAACTTAAATACCTAACTTTAATCTAAAATACTTACATTTATGCAAGTTTACTGGAAAAAAAACAAAATAGCATAACTTCGAATATGGTTATTAACTGTGTACATAAAAAGTCTTAAAAAGGACCATTTATATATGTTTGAAGACAAAAAATTAAGTATCACCTTATAGATTGATTTGAATGCTTTAGGGACGGACCGGTGATTAATGATGCTACTCTTTATTTTTTTTCAACATGTGTAACTCCCATTAGACGCAAATTGTCATACTTTATCATACCTTAGACCTCCCATATCACATGCCAAGCTATATTACATAAGTTCATCAGTTCAAAAGCAAACCAAACGTAATAAATTATACTTCAAATTTTAATAGTTAGCTTTCAACTATGTGTCTTAAGGGCATTTGGGAAAATAATATTGACTAAAGCTGTTCTTATTTTGTTGAGAAAAATGATTAATAAAAATACAAAGATATGGAATGTTATAAAACATTAATCTGTTCATTTTAATATTTTAACAATAATATTTATAGTCTTTATTATTACACTTCAATCCCTTGTTACAAACAGAGACAATTTTATAGACCCTTTCACCCCCCCCCATCCAAATTTAATATAATTCATAGACGGAGCCTTAATCTGTAATTGACACGTGATTCCATTTCAGTCAATTTTTAAGTAGGTCTACTTTGAAAAGAATGATCTTTATTCTTATTTCATGAAAGAGTTTTCTCATGTTTCCTCAAATCAAATTTGTTTGGCAGATAGCAGCTTTGAATCATTACATTTTGGTTGGTTCTTAAACAATTTCTGATTTTAATCCGCTCATTTCTCAACTATTCCTTTTACCTGGCGGCTGTATTTATATTAATACTCATTTGAAATATTTGTCTATTTCAATTTATATCAGGCTTCGTTGGTTGGTGTGTTTTTGTGCTACTTGCAGGCTTTGCTCATTTTTGCTTTATGAATTGTATTACTTTTCTGGTACTATACCTGATTTTGTATTTTCTATATTTTGTCATTCGGTATTTTTTCAAATGAGACTTCGGGACACTAGCAACACTTTTGTTTTGTTAATCAGTTATTCTCAAAAAAGCTCCAGCATAAATGCATACACACTCAGAAATAAAACTCTTACTTTCGACGATTCAGCAATCCTTGAGGTATATTTAGTTTATTTTGAGAATTATTTCGTCACGAAATCACGTGATTTGTGACGAAACGGGAACTTTATGACAAAATATATGACGAAAATGCTTCCTTGACTCGAAACCTCATCGTAGTGCTTTGTGGGAGATTGACGATCAAAAACAAGAAAGGAAGATACCGGGTTTGAATCCCGCTTTCGGCATGGATATAATTTATTTCCCTGCTCTATTTGTGTCTCTTATGTTATTAGGGTGACATTGACCCAGCTATATAAAGCCAAATGCACTTGGTTTTTTTTTGTTTTGGTTTTTTTGATGAAATAAAATGAAGAAACATTTTTTTACTATTGACGAAATTCATTTCCTCAGAAAAGTAATGATAACATCACTAACGAAATGCTCGCTTGGAGCATATACCAGGAAGGGTTTTGACGAAAACGAAGATATTTTCGTGAATTTTTAGCATACGTTTTTACAGTGTCCCCTAAAAAAGTCCTTGTATAGCATTCCTGTTTCTTTTGTTGTTTTTTTAGTTTAATTTACTATTTCAATTTAATTATCTAATATGTTTACAAACAAAAAATTAAATTTTGGTGGTTATTTTTTATGAAGCCTCCACCGGAAGAAGCTCAGCACGGACACATCAAGGGCTATTACATCGGATACAGGATTTCTGGTTCTGAAGAGAGTTACACCTTCAAACAAGTCGAAAGCTCGGAGAAGGAACCTCAGTCTACGTACATAACGGGCCTTCAACCCTTCACCATGTATGACATCGTCGTGAAGGCGTACAACTCAGCCGGATCGGGTCCGAAAACAGACAAAATAACGGGCAAAACTCTAGAAACAGGTATCATGACACTTTTTAGTGACAAAATTAAATCTGTGCAATATATTCTTCTAAAAAAATCAAAGTATACGTATAACAGTATTTTTTTTAAAAAAACAAACAACTCTTACGTTATTGAAAGAAAAAAAATTGCTTTCATTGGGGTCTTCTCACAAATTATTGTCACAAGTGTTATATTTATAAACATTTTGCAGACATTGGTATAGAACTGTGCTAAAATTTTTAAAACTTAAAGTACTTGACATTGTTTGCCACGGTGTTGTGAATCTAGGTGTTTCATTTTAATGTTTATATTGCTTATATGATTACATTGTTTGTTTATTTACATAGAGTTTATGGTATCTTACATGAGTCCGTCAGTAAAACATAAATTTTCCATTTTATCATTTATAACTTGCACGAAATTTGTTTTCAGCAATTACAAATGTGTTTAAAAGTGTTTAATGTGTTACTAATTCTAAAATCAGTTTCAATATGAGATGCGTGAGTTGCCCGAATCCTTTTTTTATGCAATACTCCTAACAATAAATATCAAGTTGCATTTCTCTATGAAACATGGTAGTTTCGACAAACAATGGTGAAAATCTTTTTTTTTTTAATTTTTTATATCTTATTATAGTGGTAGTTTCATTTTACAGTCTTGAAAATGACTTAATTATATTAACTATTAGTTATTGCAATCACTACTCGATAGAAACTGAACTTAAATGTCACTTCTTTTATGGTATTCCTTTCCATGCAATCTATATACCTATTTTAGAAAATGTAAGATTTTAAACTGAATGATAATTGAGAATCACCTACAAAATGTTTCCATTAATATATGTATTAAAAAGGATATAAATACAAAAATTAATCATTTTTAACTGAAATATGTTTGTATGTTTTTTACGTTTCTAAAAGCGATATGCTATAAAAATTACGAAATGAAATTTTATTACAATTTCCTTAAGAGTTTTAAATTGTGGTATTACTTTAAATAGTTTATACACACAATACATGGAAATCAGTTTCAAGTAAATTTTGAATAATCTAAATTTTGAAATCTGCATCAAGTTCATATAATCTAAATTATACGTTAAAGCAACGTTGATTGTATTTTTTTTCTGGGAATAAAGTTCAATTTGAAAACTATCATATTTAAATTTGACCACTTTACCATTTGTGATTTTTATTCAATTGTTGCAATACCATTGCATAACGCGTAATAAGTTGCATTTCATTGATCCCCTTTTCTCGAAATAATTTGTAATGGAAATTTTTTAATAATTATATTATCAATAATGCATCGTTTTAAATATAAATTTACAAAGCGAGAGTAAAAAAATTTTTTGAGAGCAATAATGATATTTCAAAATTTTATTATAATGCAACTATACATATATCTTCAGAAAGGAACTAAAACCAGATAAATAATTTTTATAACCGCTTAGTATGTTCTATTCAATAACCTAGTAATCTTTCTTGATTATGGTTACTCCTAAATCATTTAAATAGCGCTTACAACACGAGTTTTCAATTGCGTTTACATCATAAGCTCTAATTCAATTAAATATATTGTAATTTCAACTCAATATTAAATGTACTATTATGTCAACAAACTCAAATATTTCTCCTTTTTCTTTTTTTTCATTTTGGTCGCAGAAACTTTTTTTAAAGAACACTTTATTTTTCCGGGAGCAAAAAACTTTAAAAAGTGTTTTTATCTGAGTTACCCAGAATACCCTGCAAATCATTTTCTGGATTTTTTAAACGATAGGAAGCAAAAAATGGAGAGAAAAAAACAGCCTCAAAAAGCAATTTATCTTTTCTTTTTAGCTCTAATATTTCCATTTAAAGAATTGAATTTGAAAACACGGGTACAAAAAACTACTAATGTTGATACGCTAAAATCTTTCATTTTGATGAAACATTTCTTGATTAGTTTATTTATTGCTTTTATATTTGTATTAATTCATTTCTAAAAATATTCAACAATGATTTCAAAAAATTTATTCCTGAAGTGAAGCATTTTTTGTAAAGAAACTAATAAAATACTTTTGAAAAATGACTTAAAATTGTTGTAACCGTACATATGCATTTGCAAGAAAAAACATGCAGTGTGTTTTTATTGCAAATACGCACATACGTACATTGCCCTAGCTGGGATTTAAGTAAAAATAGTTCATCAGCATTCATAATAATTCATGAAAATTAAATCTTCACAAAGGCTATCATGCAACATTACTGCATTTCAAAGTTTCAGATGACTTCTATAGTTGGGTATTCATGACTTATATTGTAAAAAGAAGTATGTATGTGTGTAATTTTTATTGCAATTTCAAATTGTGTTGTTTTGTTTAATATTGTGAAGAAATGTGATATTGTGATTGGCGTAAACAGGGTTTAATAAAAGTAAATATACAAAGTTGATTATAACTATCTTACTATCATTCTGTAGCCCCTCCGACTTCTCCTATAGTTGAGATTGT
Organism: Parasteatoda tepidariorum; assembly: GCF_043381705.1. Taxonomy (NCBI): domain Eukaryota; kingdom Metazoa; phylum Arthropoda; class Arachnida; order Araneae; family Theridiidae; genus Parasteatoda; species Parasteatoda tepidariorum. The sequence goes on from NC_092204.1 coordinate 28,618,524, forward strand.
TGGTGCCACTTCTTCAACCATCAGCATCCGATGGAAAAAGGATCTTAAAGACAAATCTGCTGTCCCAGGTACTTTTAAATATTGTTATTTCTATAATATCACAGGTCTTAGTTGATTTAGCATTCGTTAAAAAAAAATAGGATGTCAAAAAATACATAACCCTGAATGACTTAAGTTTTAATGATCGGATTTTCTCAACTGAAGTACCAATATTAGCAGTTCAAAGGGTTGATCATAAATATGCAATGATATTAAATGTACATTGAGAAAAAAAAGTATAGTTACAACTACCTACAATATGTGGTAAGATGTACCGTGTTTCTGGCTCAATGAAATCTCAAAAATGGTCGGTAATTTCTCTCGATGAGCTTTGGTAATGACTTAGGTAAAATTAGCATTAATATAAGGCTTTATAGTATGTGATAAAATTTGATTAATATAATTTTATCATGATTTCTTAAAGCATGGCATATAAACCATTGATAAGGTTAAATTTATTTTTCAATTTCGTATTTTTTACAAAATGTGTATTAAAAACTTTAATTTTGAAAACTAGAGTTTCCGGTAAGCCATTACCATATGAATGGAAAAATTAATTAATGAATGGTTTAAATACTGTATATTTTGATTTCATTAACCAGAATTATGTATTTTTTTTACCAGAAATATCATTTCCATAAAGTATGGTATTTTGACAAGATAATTTAAGCCGTGTATAAATTAATGCTAACTATGATTAATGCTAACTATGATTAAATGACCTTGATTTATGGTATTCCTATGGAGGTAGAAATACGGTAATTTTGGCCGTATTCTAGTAGTTTTGACAATATTTTTTTCACTGTAGATAATTAATTTAGTTGAATACTTTCTCAACAATAAAACTCAGAAAATGTCATATTTCTAAATTTTCAGTCAGAATTCATCACCTGATTCCGTTCATTAAAAATGTAACAGTTTTAACTATGCAAAACTTTAAATATTTTACAATTCAAAAAATTCAGATCATTTGTAAATTTAATGCTAAATAAATATGTACCATTATTTTATGAAAGAAAAATTCATTCCATCTCTGAATTTTATAATTATGTGCAAATATTATTTGGTTAACTTAAATGATTCCTGAGAATAATTCAGAAAGTACAATTAACACTAAAGAATTGAAATGTATTAATTTGACTGTATTTTTCGGATAGCTGTAAATTCTGACTATACATTATATCAGCCTGTAGTGAGAAGAACCCAAATGCGTCAAAGGTTTATTCAATGAGAAAACATTTCTCGTTAAATTATTTTCTGTACATATAAATTATCACTTATAATGTCTACCGTTCAAGTAATTAAAACTGCTTATTGATACGTGAAAATTCGAACATGATATCAAAAGTTATTCAAGGTGTTCTGTTTTTATTTTGAGCCCCTGTAGAGTGCACATAGTGGAGAAAAAATAACTTCATAATTATTCATTTAATGAACGTATTATTACTCACAAACAAAGAATCTCAACAGTACGAAAAGATAATTTTAAATATGCTAATTAACCCTTTCACAGTCTCCCTTTATGGCTGACGATGTATAAGAACTGACCCTAACTTTCTCCAGCGGTTCAGGATCACACGGTAGTCTCCTATTACATCTCGTATTAGTACGTACGCGTACTCCATAGTACTTATAAACTCGATGTTATCGGTCCTGGGGAAGCGCTTCTTTTTCCATTCACCAGTCCTGAAGGGGTTCATAAGAGAAAATAATATTTAAGTTACAAAATCAAGCACAAAAAATAATTTTTTGTTAAACAAACCTTTTTTTCGACCCGACTCAGATTATAGAACTTCGAAATAATGTTATATTAAATTACATGGTTTAAATTCATGTAAAAATTCACGTACATTCATTTTCTTTTTTTCCATTCTTATTTAAATTAAAAAATAATGAATGCTTTTTTTTAAAAAAATGAATCACTTGAAAATTTTGGCTTTAGATAACGAAATTCATACTTGCAATCAAAAAAGTTTTAATTCACTCAAATAATTAAAGAACTATGACGAAATATACAAAAGCGAAAATTCACAGTAAGGTTTAATTTTTCAACTGCTCTTCTGTTTAAACTACTAGGACCTACTTTCCAGATTAAAACTATCCCGAGAGGAAATGTTTAGCTGATTTGGAATCTGACTACTAAGGGAAAGGAGATATCTTTGATAGTCAAAATTCCAAATGCGTCGAAAACCAGGTATTTTATTCAGAGAATCATCACTCGTTTTGAATCTGATTACGAAACTTTATATTTCGGCCACACATGCTCCTTCTAATCTTAAAAATTAGTTGTTATTACTTGATTATCCGATCAATATATAAAAAGAAAATTAGGGTATTATTTTATGAATTATATTTTTTAACTTTGTACAATTTTAAATGTAATAATTTCCATAATTAGAGCTAAGGAATATTTTTTAAAATTTTAATGTGTTTTTATACAACATATTCTTTAAAATGTCCCGCAGTGGACTGATCGTTAAGACACTGCTCCCAGCAGATCACCGAAGTCAAGCCTCACTGGCTGCGGTCAGTGTGCGGGTAGGTGACCACTTGGATCAGCCTGCGTAGGGACCGAGGGTGTGCGGTACTGGTCCTCGTTAAACTGTTCTACCGTAAACTGCTCGACCTCGCGTGTAGGTCGTCGGGCTACCAAAGCGGGGGTGCCATCCCCTCTGCAGAGGATCAAAATTGTGATGACATGTCTTCGGATCATCCTCAGGGATGTTTCCCAGGCCGTCGCCAATAGCCCATTGTGCTGCTCTAGTGCGACGTAAATGAACAACAACAACAATTCTTTTAAATATGCTGGTAACACCTATTGTGATCGTATCAACTCATCAATGAACAACCGATGTTAAAAGTGCCGATGAATTCTTTTATCAGCATGAAACATCGCGTAAATATATGTGTCCAATCAGAAATAAAAGGGTAAAGAAAAAAAAATTTTTATTGATATTGATTTCGATTTAAATTTTCTAGATATTGTGCAGGACGATTAGAGTTTATACAATTTCAATAAAATGTTAGTGATATTTTTATTCTGGAAACATTTTAAGAAAATGAGCAAGGAAATAAACCACTTTTTCAATATATAACCGTAATTTAACCTCTAAACAACGATTTTCACACTTACTTTCTTAAACATTAATTATAATCATACAGAGCTAAGTTCCGCACATCAGGGTCACGGTGGCTGGGTATCTTAAAGTTGCAACTTTCCAGGCATCTCTTCGTAATAAGTACACTAAACACTGAAATGTTTTGTTTGCTTTTTTAGAAAAAAAAACTAAATTCGTACAACGCCAATTTAAAACAACTAATAACACTATTTGAAAATGGAAGAATTTGCTGAGCAAAATGGACATTATTTTATGAAATCACCCGAATTCTAAATTTCATAGTGCCTCGAATTTGTTATTTTTATTATTTATCGTATTTTTAATGTCTTGTGACAATATGTTAACACTCACGCATAAAAATGTTTTCGTGAAATAAGGAACAAGGAAATGCTGTTTGCAACAAAAGCTTTTCAGCATTTTGCAGTGGTTTTGAGAAGGAATTAAGAAGTAATTTTGATAAGCATCTAAACTGTTAGCGATTAAAAAAAATGTTACCAATTCAATTAAAATCAAACCAAATAGATAGCAACGAAGACTTGCTAAAAACATTTAAACCTTCGGAGAATATCTGCACAATTTTGTGAAGAATCGTTAGAATTAATCTTGCCAAGTCATTAAGTTTTTTAAAACTGCTTAATAGAAAATTCTTTTACTGACTCAAACAAAAACATATAAATCGGTGATCTTTATACATTATTTAAGCAAACAAAAAGCACGAAAACTATTCGAAAAACTCATTCAAAAACGTTTATCAAAGGGTGGTATTTTTTTAGATCAAAAGCCTTATTTATTCATAAACACATTTAAAGAAAATAGTTTATTATGCTGCAAAAAAACTAACAAAGGCTACTTACTACGTATTTACCCAGAACAACAGGTCAATACATTTAAACTCTTTTCTACAAAATGTTTTAGAAATTGCTTTATATTAGTTTTAATAGCTTAATTATAATTAATCAAATTTAAATTATATATATATGTTTATACGTATATATATATATATATGTATAGACATATATATATATATATATTTATATACAATGTATATATATATATATATATATATATACAATATATACAAACACAAAAATTCGACAAAAAAGTGCAACTTTTAAACTTGTAAACCATGTGATTATAAATGCCGATGATTAATTTTAAAATTGCATGAATATATAAATATGAATCACATGCATGATTTTAAATTAAGAGAATATGAATCCCGAAATGAGGCTTTTAAATCACGTGAATATGAAACTCTATATTGAATTTAAAAAATGCGAAAATACAAATCATGATGCGTAATTTTTAGATCACGTAAATAC
>NC_092204.1:28623806-28652912 GCF_043381705.1 Parasteatoda tepidariorum
GTAGTTTCTCGTTCCAGATTTTTTTTTTATAACGTCTGACAATTTTTCTGTCGAAAAAAAAACGAATGAAACTCTGCACAAAGTAGCCCCGCAGTGCATTTTTTTTTCATTTTCCGTTTATTTGTTATTAATTTTAAATTTTTTTTAACGCTAACATGATATAATTGCTTATTAATATGTAATTTTTAACGCTAACATGATATAATTGTTAATGTATAAATAAAATATTTTGCACTTGCGACAGTTGTTTTATCAACATCTTTGCATTTCACAGCTAAAGTTTCCACGCACATTTTTCGACATCCGACGTCCTCGGAAAATTGTTGACATTGGATGAACGAAACACACTCTGAGATTGTTTTAAAATTCGAAAAATTTTTTGTAGTAATAGAAGAGACTTCTATCTTCAAATTTCACACATTTTTAACTTGAAATGAACATAATACTGAATAGCAGCACTTGAAAAATGCCAAATTCGAATTTGCACAAAGTAGCCCCTGCTGCACAAAGTAGCCCCGAATGACGGTATCATTCTCTCTTTTAACGTAGCAAAAAGTAAAAGTTTTGTAAAGCAAAAAGTGAGAAGGAAAAAAAAGAAAAGCAAGTTCATTTGCTAATTATTTATTTTTTCTCATACTGTTTCCTTTTAAAAGAAACATAAAGAGATTTTAGAATTTCGCTGTTCAAATGTGTGTTTGTCTACAAAAGTTGCTATTGAACTTAGATGTGTGGAGAATAATTTAGGGATAGAAATGGACTAACTTTATTTTAAGCGGAATACTATTATGTAACAATAAACATATGCCGACTGCTGAATAATGTACTGTGAGAAAACTAAAGATAGAGAGAGCACCTTACTCATTTTTCATCTAATGGTTTAATTTGCGCTTATTATAATGCAATTTTAATGAGGAAAGAAAATAACTTTAAATATGATAAATAGTTTGCGAAAATGATACTTTAAGAACGATAATGATAATGAAGTAAGACAAGATAATGAAATAGGACAAAGAAACGTAATTTTTCAGTATAAACTAGTTTTTTTCAAAAGTACTTGAATCCTAGCTTTGCATTATGTAGGGGTTTGCCGCAGTCTGGAAAATACAGTTTTAATAGGTTACTCAGGAGAGAGGTCAAAAGTTTTGAAACATTTCTGTTACTTTCGTGTTTTACATTTTTTTAATAGCACAAAGAATCCTCAGGAATTATTCGGCAGATTCCCTTTAAATTTGGAATTGATTTTATTTAAAATTACATAGAATAAATTGATGTAAAAATGTTTATACATTTTAATTGAAAAATCTTTTGACCATTAGTAATTCAAATTTTAAAAAAAAAATTAAATAATTAAAAAAAATACTTTTTTATATTTCTTCTTTAGATAAATAAGTGTATAAAAATGACGTAAAAATATTTTAATTCACTTTATTAGTTCCGGACATTAGGCGAAATACGCAAAAAAAATTACATTCACTAACCACTTTCAACCTTAGCTGTTTGTAACCAAATTTTCCAGTTTTCGGAAAACTTTATGCTCTACCAATCGAAAATACAAATTTTTTTGAAAGCGAGACAGTTTATTCAGAGAAAGAGCATTTCTGTAACTGATTTCATAGCTTGAAATATCAACAGTAGTTGACACTTCAATCAGAGTGTTCGCTTTTTATTTTGCACATGCAGCTGAACTATTTTATTAATTTAAGGTATTTTAATTTAATAAGATAATTTTAAATCACACTGCCAGATGAATCTAGAAAAAATTTAAATCTTGCTCAAAGATTGATTCAAATCTAAACTAGCTTTTTCATACTAAAAATATAATTGATATACCCTCTTCGTCTCTACACTGTAGAAAATTATAAATCAAATTACGGAAAAAATTATCGACACTTATATGGACAGCACTTTTTACCGAAAAATCTTTTTCTGCCGTTACGTTTTACGAAACTGAAAATCTGATATATCGTAAATTTTTTATAATATTTTTTTATTACAGTGATTTACAGATTTTGCATCAAATATTACTATAAAAATTACGGTATAAAATTTTAGGATAAAAATGAATTTTATGTTAAAATGATTTTACAGATGCTATACTTAAGGTGCCAGTACTTTTTGTTGTAATTTGATCCGGAATTTTTTACACTGCAATAGCATAAAAGGTTTTCAGCTTAATTCAGCACCCCTACCGGTCAGTTGCAGCAGATATCATTCCGGATAAGCAGGCTCATCCTTCCTAGTTCCTCTCATTTCCCACCATTTATTTTCCATGTCAACATGAGTCTTCCTTGTTCTCTTTCGTCCCTATGTTAAAACTTAAGCTTACGTCGATCGCATTCTTGAAAAGTTATTGATCTACGTCTCTTGTTAATATTAGGAAGTTTCTTCTTATTCTCTTAAATAAATTGAAGTCAAAATATTTTCAAATTTCTGGACCACCTATTTTGTTTTTTATTCAATCTCCCTGCATCCCAAATACAAGTATTCTTTTCCTTATCAATTTTTGTTTAATTTTCCCATTTAATTTTGTCATTAATTTCACTTCAACGGAAGACCATGAAGGGAAAAAATTTCACAACTTTAATAAAATTTTAACATGAAATCCAAAAAAAAAAAATCAATGGAATATCCTTTCCTTGATTTTTTAATATCAGAATTGCCGCTTTTTATTCATAATTTTACTTTTATGCGTTCTCAAAATGCAATAAAATGTAAAAATTCGCTTTTTTTTCTAAAATATATGCTAATAACATCTTTCCCATTTTCCATCGCACCCAATACAATAATTTAGAACCGTTAAATAATAATTAAAATAAAAGCTGAATTTTATCAAGGCATTAAATATTTATATTGCAGTAAATATTAAAACAGAAATAGAGGACTCTAAACATTGTGTTCAATCTAATATTATCATCGTAAATTTTTTCTCATATTAATTTTATTATTTTTATAAAGTATATATCAACTTGAGTTTCATTTTTAAAGTTTAAAAAAGGGTCGTCGTTGACTCTGCTGCTTTTGAAATGTTCCCTCCTCCCTCCTCAAGCTATAAAAAATGGAAATGAAGACATTAGTTTTATTACACCAATTGCACAATCTGGAGGGCAGAAGTGATATTTCGAATTCGATGTAGAACGCAGTTTGTATGCAGTCGAACTAACTGAAATCGCTTTTTTTCTTGAGTGATTTATATTGTCCTCAAACTTTATTTTTTCAGCAGGTATTTCAATTTTGATAGGAAATCGATTCGTATAATATGAAATATGAAGTTTGCGAAAACCTCATAAACAAACGTCTTAAATTATAATAAATCAGCAAAATTAATAAAGGGAAATTTTGGAGAATGATTCTTCAACATTTATTCTGCAATCCAAAGCAGTGCACACAAATCAACGGCAATTTAACTCAACGTTTGAGCCGTTCATCGAGATGATGTTGTATTTTGTGTTCTCTTGCTAACTAATTTATTTTACATCCAAACACTATTATTTGAGCTTTTAGAGCTTTTAAACGTAAAACAGATCCATTGTTACAAAGTATTGGTAATGTTACATTTACTCTGTCTGTTAATTTGTATGTTTGGCTGTTTGAAGTCAACGTAACATAATTCATAACTATAAAATTACAACTTTGAGAAAAAAGTTCCAACTTTTGAATTTGAAATATGTTTCGTTGGGTGTTTCTTCGAATATAAAATTTTTTGGTCTCCTTAACAATAAAAATAATTTACAAAATCATCATAGATATTCGGTAAAGACTGCACATTTAGAATACTTACCCAATACTTACCAATTTCCCAAAATTTTCCCTTCTTTTTAGCAATTTTATTGCCAGTGTACTTCATCAGACTATTTTTCCGATATCTTTCAACAGCTGTAAAAGGTAACACCCTCAAAAGCATTATTGTAGCTTTAAACAAAATGTGTTTATTCACTGGATCGAAAAAAAAAGCTAGCATACTCACTTACTTCAAAACTTGCTTACGGGATGGTACGTAAAACAAAGAAATCTCCCTATTACATTTAACATGGAACATCATCTTATGAATATGTGGAATTTTAGATATATATATATATAGATAAAAAAAGGAAAATTATGTATAAATTACTTGACGACTTTATAAGTAGAACTCTGAATGTGAAATTTATTTTATACTGTTATACTTTTTATTTTAAATGCTGATTTTAAAAATAGAAAAAAATGGTATAAAATAAAATTTAGCCGAAATGTTTACATCATATTCATCGTAAATTAAAAAAATTGCAAATGCACCTGATTGCAATACAAGTGATAAAATTGTTTTAAAAAAGATATTAAAATCAAAAGTGAATTAAGATGTGTAACTGTTAAATAATGTTGGAAATCTTAGAATTTTACTTTGTTTCAGAGTACAACATTCATTACAAAAGTGATGAGGAAGAGTGGAAAGTAGACAAACTCGGAAGTAAAAAAGAACGGTACACTATACACAATTTAAAGTGCGGTACCAGATACCAACTTTATATGACAGCATCCAACAGCCTAGGAACGGGGGAACCAAGCACTCCAGTATTTGCTAGGACAGAAGGAGCAGGTAAGATCCTTTTTTTGCTTGACATGTATAGAAATTAAAGACCCTTAATTGTCCGTATGTATAAGGACATACAGTATTTTTGGTTTTATAGAGCAAGAACTTTCCTCAGTGTTCAGACACAAAATGACAGGATAAAGCAAGAGACAATCACGTTGCAATGAGGAACAAAGTAAGGTTTAATCAATAGGGGAAGAAAAGCAAAATGAACAAGATAATAAAATTAGGGAGATGCACAGGGTGCAGGAAATAAAATAAAATTATAATAATTTCCTGATATTAAGAAAAGTGGGATACTAGGGAGGTTTTTAACATAATTATTTAATTTTTTCAAAGTTTTAAGTCATTCCAAGAAGTCAAGATTAGTAGATGAAGAGCAGTGTTAACTCATTCTAGCCAGAGAAAACTCAAACTTATTATTATAATTCCAATTATGGTGGGTGATGGAAGTTTTTCATTTTTTCATATCTTTCTTGTTTCCATTCAAAGTTAAAGGGAAGGTTTAGTTTGTCTAATATACATAAGCCCACACTAGCAATAAATTTGATAACAAATCCAGTTATTAAAATCAGTATTATTTTCCTTAAAGTATCTTAAATTTACAAGGAAGAAAATATCACATGAAACTTAAAATCTTATCAATACGGGGGCTGAATAATGAGGCATCAGATTCTCGGCCAATATGATTGTTTTACCTTATTATCCGAAAATCGGAAGAAATATCCAAGTTCAGAGAATTCTAATTATAGGTTTGAGTTTTTTTCGGCTAAAATCAGTCAACACTGATCTTCATTTACCTATCTTGACTCCTTGGAATGATTCCATATTCTGCAAAATTCTAATAATTTAGTTAGTAATCTTGTTAGTATCCCATTCCTTTCTTATGTTTAGACGTTTGTTTTAGTTTAACTCTTACTTCTCCCACCCAACCTATTCATACCTGTTTTTATCACTCTTCTTCAAGCTTGTTCCCCTTCCACTGTAGGTTGAATCTCTTTTTAATCATTTCAACGTGTTTGTCTCGTTGCTGTCTTTTGTCATTTTGAGTTACGGCCCTGAGGGAGATTTTAAGTTTAATAAAACGCTAAAAGATAAATAAGTTTGCATTTATATTTGCTGAGTTTAAATTTGACATTTTAATTAAACATGAGCTATATATTTTAATTTACCGAAGTTTTTAAAATGTTAGCACGTTAGTTTGATTAGCAAAATTTAAAACTGAAGATGCAACAAGGTTTGACAATTTATGAAAGTTTTGAACTCTCTAATTTCCTTCTTTTTTTTATTATTTTTTTTTTCTTTGCTGTGATGTTCATTTTAAACTATTTTTTCTGACCACTACTGAATATTGAATATTGAAGGCGTGATTATCAATGACAGGGAATATAACATCACTCAATTCATAAGCAGGATTCTTTTACACTCCTTGTTTCATATTTTTTAACTCTTTAATTTCCATAAATCGTGCAATCTTTGAACTTTTTGCTCGTAGGGGACAAAATAAAATTTTGTATTAATGTATGCTTTCAAAACTTAAAAAAAATTAGAATATTCTAATTATTTGGACAAAAAAAACGGAGTGTTATAGTATTTAAATCAGTATGCTACGCACATTTTTTTTTTTTACAAGAGGCTATAACCTATAATAATAAAATCAAGAATTTGAGTGTCCTTCTTATTACTCCAGAACCGGTAGAGCTCTTATTATGTTCTTATTACTTCTGAACCGTTAGTATATTAAATATGTGTACTGCACAAATTTGATTTTACAAATAGGCTATAGACTATAATGATAAAATGAACAATTTGTGTGCTCTTCTTATTACTCCAGAACCTTTAGAGCTCTTGTTACTTCAGAACCGTTAGCACACTAAGTATGTGCACAACACAAATTTGATTTTACAAACAGGCTGTAACATGGAATAATATAATGAAGAATTTGTGTGTGTGTGTCCTTTTTATTACTCCAGAATCGTTAGAGCTATGAAATTCAATTGGATTCAAATTGGGTTCAAATTGGAAAATTCAGTCCCCGAAAGTAAAATTATTTCAAAATTTCAAATTAGTCTGTATGGTAGAGCAGTTTGAAAAATTAAATTTTCTCATTAATCAAGCGTTGGAAATTGATTTAAATTAATTCAAAAGCGATTTTTTTTTTCAAATATTTCAAAGATAACATTAGCGATTTTTGCCAGCATACAGATACATTAGGTCAGTTTATCACACGTTCTTTCTTTATTTTTTTTTTCGTTTTATCAAGTAAACTAAATGATTAATTTGAATGTGATAGCTAAGATGAGCTACGTCACTATATAATAGAATTAAGTTGTCTGAAGTTACATGTTTATTTTGTTCATAATTAAACTTTGAAAATGTGTTTCAATCAAGCTTATTAACTCATAATAAACAAAATTTAATCAAAAATTGTATTCGGAAAATTAAAAGCAAAACTAATAATAAAAATTTATCAATTTGTTTAGGAGAAATATAAAAAATCTCCAAACTATTATTGAAGCCAATTATACTCATTTTATTTAAATCATATGTATGTATTGAAATAAAAAATAGACTTTATAAAAAAGGAAAAATTAATGAGGAAGCGATACTCAATTACTTAAAGGAAGCACGGAAAATCGTCATATAACTATTGACGCCAATGCTTAATTAATATTGGTATAATGAAATAAAATAAATAAATTTAAATAAAATAAATAAATTGAAATAAAATAAATAAATTGAAATAAAAATAAATAAACTCTGTTTTGAAAAGTCTAGTTAGTTGAAAAAGAGTACTTATTTTCTTAAAGGAACAATAAAAAATTCCCATTCCATTATTAATGCAGATGATTATTAATTAATATTAGTAATATGCATTAATTTAAATAAAAATTAAGCTACGACTAAAAAGCAAATTTAATGCTGAAAATGTACTTATTTGTTTAGGAAAACCGTAGAAAATCACAATATGCAGATGAAGCTTAATTACTTTTGGTAATAATTGCTACTGCTATTATGGTAATTGATGCAGCTTTAATAAGGATTTCTACTGCGAATTTTTCGTAGTTTTAGAAAATATTTTTTCATTGGTAGCATATACAGCGTATTAACTTTAATGAATTAGAATTAAAAAAAAAGAATTTTTTTCATCACTATTTAGGAATATTCTAAATAGTATATCGAAGATCAGATAAATGGCTATATGCTCTTAACTCCTCATCGTAAGAATTCTATTTGTTTTTTAATTTTCGGGCTTTAATTTGCTGCTACTGATAAATGTATTTCACACAAAACTCAAATATTGAAGGATATGAATTGGGTACGAAATATATTAATATGGGTTCATAGCTTTTTTTATATGTTTGATAATTTTTGTAACTGCACAAAAACTCATCAATTTTAATGGAAATACTGTGGAAATAGGTATCTTGCAGCCCCTCGAAATAGATAAGTACCTGAAAAAATTGCTTGATAGAGATGAATTTTGACTAAAATGAGTTGACAGCAAAAAACTGCATCATGCCAAGTGGTATTGATTACAGTTAATTATTATTCTGATAAGATGAACTACATGAAACGCATTGTGTTTAATTAAAATGTGTGAAACCACCAAATACTAATAAATAAATGAATTAATAAATAAGTGAATTAACTATTTTAACTGTATTAATTGTGTCACTATATGCCTTTCAATCTTGCGCGTGATTTAGTACTCCTGTTCAGTACTGATTTATTGATACTTTTCTTTTCTTTTTCTTTATTCACCCCGTACGTAGAACGCGCATTCATCAAGTTATTTTATAAAATAATGGCATGTTTTGATATTGAAATGATTTCGTTCTTGATACCTGATTTTTAAAAGTGATTTTATTTTCCAATAATTTTATTGGTGACGATCACTGAATTATAAATTTAATAGCTGCACTGCGAAAACTGTTGTTTAATATCCCTCCGATGATGCTAACTAACTTTTAAAAAAATTGTGAAGAAATATTTTATTTCAGATTAACATTAAATTTAACTTTTATATATAGTATTAAAGGTGTTAATTCTAAAAAAAATTAAAAGAAAGGTAAGAAGGTAAAAGTTTAAATCTAAACGCATCAAATGTAATGAGCTTACAGCAAACGAGAATTATTTTCACTTCCAAAAACACGGATATTAGTGAGCTTTGAAAATCGCCAGCAAATTCTTCACAGTCAATGATTTGGCTTCGAGTTAGTGGAAGTCTTAGACGCTGTATACATCAACCAAAACAAAATTGTCCTTTTAAAATATGTATGAAGGCTTTTAGCTGTGTCATAAGGATAGTAATATTAATCTGTGAACTGTATGAAAAAATTTTATCATGCAAAATTTCTATTTGGTTCCTTTCTGTTCTCCTGGCTTCATCTGTTTAGTCTCTCTACGTTACGCGTATATTTCTATGCAAACCAATTTTAATTTAAGAATTATTGTGCACATGCATCATAAACTGATGATTCTTAGTTTGTATTGTATAAATAACTTTACTGATTCTTATGTGTACCTTATTTTATTGCAATTATAAATGTTAGTGCTACAAAATGCTAAAAATGGTGGTGTTTGCCAACCATGTATTGCAAAAGAACATTCTTAGTGTTGTGGAACAGTAAACTTAACACCACTTTGCTGTAAATGTAGTTGCTACCGTTTTGTGCGCTAAGATACTCGAAAAAGTACGATACGGAAAAGTTGGCGGCCTGATGGGAGAGTGGTTAGCTTGCCTGAATACGAAGCCAATAGCTGCGGGTTCGAATCCCGCTCAGGGCATGGATGTTTCTTTCTCTGTGTTGTCCTCTGTTGTGTGTGATGAGTGAATGTGGCCTACCTAATGAGTCTGTTGCAGTGTGACTTGAGTAATGTTGCTAGTCTCAGTGACTCTAGTTGCAAGGTACTTACCAGGCAAAATGAGCAGCATTTCCGGCACCATCCTTGGCGAAGGAAGATGATTTCAGTGCCTGCCATGAAAAAAACATTTAACAAATAAAAATGCACGAAAAAGTTTTCAGCTGGTATGTCAGAATTATGTTTTTTAAAATGAATAATTTTTTGCTAATCCCACGTTATTCAGCTAAATTTTTTTGGTGAGTTGATACTTGTGGTAGATCTTAATTGATGAATCGACTTATCTTATTTCAGCCCCGATGTCTCCACATGAATCAGCTTTCATAGTACCGAATGCGACCTCTGTCACACTCATCATGTCTGCGTGGAAGATCAGCGGGTGTCCCATCAAGCACTTCATGGTCCAGTATCGTCCCAAATACCAAAGCCAGTGGATACTTTCCACAGAAAAATTAGAGATGCCCAGAGAGACTTACCTATTGCGTCATTTGGCGCCGGATCGTGACTACGATGTGATGGTGATTGCTCACAGTGACGCTGGTCTTACGCAGGGGGAATACGCAATCAGGACACTTCCTTCATCAGCATTAGGTAAAGTATGAATCCTTTTATTAAGTTTTTCAATTCATAACAATTTTCTCGATATAAAACTTAAAGAAAAATCGTATGAATTTAATTATGCTATCATGAACAAGAATCCTTTTTTTTTTTTAAATCGAGTTTGTATTTTTTATTTCTCTTCGAAGTTGACGTAATTACAAGTAATGATACTAAAAAGTTTATTTTCGCAAATATATACAGTTCAAGGTGCAATTTAAATTCAAATCTATGTTTCTTTTGAAGAAATTAGAAATCTATGAGTAAATTATTATAAATAAATTATAAATTTACTTTGTTTCATTCTTTTCTCTCTGCTTGAATTGTTAAATAAAATGAAAAAAATTTAAAAGCACGTGTTTATAAGTATTTTGAGCTTCTAACTAAACTGTTCATTAATTAAAAAAGGATTATAAAAATTCTAAAAACTATAATATTTACCTCCATTTGACACTTTACTCTCTTTCTTTTCCTTCTTTATTGCAAAATTCAATAAAAAAAATAAATTAAGTGAGTTCAATTGTATAATTAATCGAAATAACGTTTAAATATCTCATTAAATAAATCAGCTTAAACTATTTTAGAAGGCTTTGGATTAATTTTTAACAGCAACATCTGAACATCTAAACTTATTTTAAAATTACCAATAAAAAGAAAAACGATGTGAATATAGATTTTTTTTTGTTATTTATTCATTACTGTTGAACTGCAATATTTTATGTATCCCTTTCCCCAAAATTGTTTATTTAACTATATTCTTCTTCTCATTTATTCAAGTAACTCTTGTTGCATGAGATTCAATACCTTGACTCATTTCTGTAATACAAACTGTTGCAGCGTGAACTCAAAATTGTATTCTCACGAAAACTGACGGACTCGTGATACCATAAGCTCTGTGTAGATAACATTTGTTTAGTAAAAGAAATGTGTTGTTCTATTTTTAAATTTCAATAAAGAAAACTTATCAAATGTATTCTTCTTCTCAGCGCCAACATCTTCTCCTGCTTTTGGGAAAAGAGAAACGGACATGCCCTTCTACAAAAATGTAGCTCTGGTCGTTCCCGCAGTCGTCAGCTCACTCGTTATGCTGGTTCTTCTGTTCGCCATTGTGATCTGTTTCAGAAAGCACTCACAAGATCGCCGAGCTCATCATGGTAACCCTCCATAAGCTTTACGTGTTGCGTCTATTCATTTACAGGGATGATCTGATAACTCCTGAAAATAGTGTGCATTAAAGATATGTTTCAAAGTCACCCCTCACACAGGCCGAAATATAATTCTGTAGGAGAGAGTCCTTCTTTGGTTAGGCTCTCTTCAACTCTAATCTTTCTTTACGTGTATTTTTATGAAAATGACCATCAAGCTACCCACACTGCTTAAAGCGTTCGTATTGTGACATAGCAATGTGAAATACACTAGTAACGGATAGAAATTATTAAAAATTTGATTTGTAATAAGTGAAAATTAAGTAAATTTCAGTAATTAATTAAGACAGAGTAATTTTTTTTAGTTTTATGTCATATTTTTGCACTATCAGTCACCGTCGACTAACGGGTCCTAAATGGAAAGTTTAGTAACTGTCAACTGTGATTTGACGTGGCACTCAACATGTAAATGACTTCATAACCCTTCTTCCTTTAGTGAATTTTTTAGTTTTAAAAAGAGAGTGAGTCTGCAAAAGACTTGTCTGAAAAGTATGGGGAAGCATTCATATCACCTAATTCTGAAATCAAAAGAATTGAATAAAAATGAACGAGGTTTAAGAATCAAAGTCATTAAGAAAACCTCAATATCGAAATGATATAAAAATTAATAAAAAATTAAACTTGGACATTAAACGCTTTTACTGAAATATTTGCATCCAAGTATACTGCCTTGCTATTGAAAAAACTGGATCAGTGCAACCCTCAAGTGAAATACGTTTTTTTCTCTTTTTTCTAATCTATAACAGCAGGCGGTATTAGCTTCCTTCGAAATATATTCATTGAGTACGTAATATGCATGAAATATTTTTGGAGTTATGAGATCAATCCTGGAAATTAAAAGCTGCATCTATCCATTCTTTTAATGTTTCCGACTTCGAAGATTACTTGAAGGTGATATAATGTTCTCACTATAATGATATTCTTTTGGTGTATTAATGAAATTAAAAATTCCACATATGTTCTTTTAATACAATGAGTCCCAATCGAATTTTCTGAAGTGTTGATTTTCTAATAGTTAATTGTCTTCTTCCTGTGAAATGATTGAATTTAATCGGGAAAAAAAATAAGCACTCCTTTACTTCTGAAAGAAAGCTACGTTTTTTGTATTTATTAGCCATTTTATTAATTTATTGGTAAGCGTTATATCTTTGATTAAATAACGATAATCTAACTCCTTTATAAATTGATTTCACCGTGATCAAAAAAACATATAATATTAAAAAATAAATGTATAGTACTTATAAAAATAATTTAAAAAATCTTTAATTTGATGAAAGAATTTAGATTTTATTGAACACAGTGTATAGATGTTATATCTCTTAGTTAAAAATTTTAATAAGATATTTAGTTGCATAAGTAATTACAAAGTTGTACAAAGTTGCAGGTGACATAAAAAATGTGAATTCCATTGAATGAATTTTGCTAATTTTTTCGTAAACAATATTATATTTATTTGAGTATCGTTACACTTACATATTCAACTCATTTTGAAAAAAGTATAAATCAATTTTTCCATAATATCAAATTAGTTTTACTAATATGGTTTTATATATTACTTGATCTTGCAGAAATATTTAAAACATTCGTATATTAGATTAGAAAAAAGTTTCTTATTATTTTTAAGAAAATCTTTTGTTTTCTTTTACAGAATGCGACAACCGAAAACCTTGTACAGATTCACTTATGATGAACGATATATCTAAGCAGTTACCACCCAAGACGGCAAAATTTTCTCATTACTCCTGTCCTGGTAGGTATGATAATAATACAATTGTATAAAGTTGAAAAAAAGGAAGTGAAGGCAAAACAATCACTGGCTCTTCACTTTCTTATTGGGAACTCTGTTTCATTAAAAGATCCAAGCTTTATTTATTGTAACTCATACCACTAGTATGCGCACTGGTATCCCACCACTGGAATCATAGCACACCACTGATACCATACTGGTATCACACCACTGGTATCATAGCACATGCCCTGGTACCTTGCTGGACATAAAATGCGACCGGATAACCCAGACTGCTTTGGCCCAATTTGCAAGTGGCCATCTTAAGTGCCTTACTTTTGAGGACGGGCAGGAAGATCTTCCCTACTTGCAAAAAATGCTGTGTTCAACCATTTTCGCCGGAACCTATTCTAGTGTGCCTTGGACTTTCTAAGGTGGATCTTACATCAGATACCCTTTTTAGTGCCGATTTTCTTGCTGTCAGAGGTGTCCTGGAGCTTATCTGACACATGTCAGATTAAGGGGATGAGCAACAACAACTATTGTACATTTTTAGGATGCTGTGCAGATTGAACTCCAGACCAAAACTGATTACTATTACTTTTTCCTAATTCAGACGGTAGATGAAAATGTTCAGGCGATAGTAAACTCTGATTATTCCCGTTTGAGGTGGTGATTTCAAATTTGTCGATGTTTGACTTCTTTAATTGACTGCGTTTCTGATTATATCACGGAAATATAATTTACTTTAGTAGATCTTAAAATTTGATGGAGAACACAATGAAACCTTTTAAATAAAGTTTAGTAGTAGTAACGCATTTACATATCACTAGAGCTGCACAATGAGCTATTGGCGACGGTCTGGGTAACATCCCTGAGAATGAAGCGGTGACGACAAAAAAATTGATCCTCTGTTGACGGAATGGCTGCGTCCGTTTTGACAGCCCGACATCCCTCATGCGAAGTTGAGCATTTTATCGAGAACGATACCGCGTTCCCTCGGTTCCTTCGTAGGCAGATCGGCAGCCATTCACTGACGGCAGCCAGTAAAGCTTGACTTCGGTGATCTGCCGTTTACTGTGTCTTACCGATCAGTTTACTGAGAGGCAAATACACTTTTGAATGAATATTCTATAGAATATAATTCTAGAGTATGATTTCAGCAACAAGACTGAAAATACAAAAGAAAAGACTGAAAATACTCTTACAAAATACTAAATAAAAGATAAAGTTAAATACAACGAAAGAAAACGCAATTGTTTCAAAAATATTTTGATAGTTTTCATTTTAATCTATTTCCGCATGCTTTACAATTTAATGCATCCTTTGGGTTTGACCAATTGTGTGTAGTGTTCCGATTTTAATATTATTTTTCTAACTTCAAAATAATAAATAACTACAAAATTGGAAAAATAAGGAGTCATACAAGGTAATTTTGGGCACAAATATTAAAATTATTTACCCAATTTTTTCACTGAAGATAAATTATAT
This sequence comes from Parasteatoda tepidariorum, assembly GCF_043381705.1. NCBI lineage: Eukaryota > Metazoa > Arthropoda > Arachnida > Araneae > Theridiidae > Parasteatoda > Parasteatoda tepidariorum. The sequence continues at coordinate 28,638,259 of NC_092204.1, forward strand.
TTTTTATTTTATTTAATAGAAGTCGAAAAAATTTTGAAGTGTTATGTATCCTGATTGCTTAAAAATTTTAAAAATTCTAGTTGACAATTTAAAATTTTAGTTGAAAAAACGCGTTATTTGAATAAAATAAATAGAATTTTTTCTGATTTATTAAATTTTACAAAACCATAAAATTAAAATTTGAGTTCTTATTTTTAGCAATATAAAACCTTTTCATTGTATTTTAAATATTGTTTTGCCAGTTTATTTCTATGACAAAAACTGAATGTTCTTTTCAAAATTTAAGTTTGTTTAAATTCTCTCTCCCTCTCTCATTCAAAGTATTTCAGTTAAAATTCTTTGTACTAGTACAGTAATTTTATTTAAATATTTTATGTCAATTCCGAACAAGAACAAAATTCAAGAGGTAGTTTTAATTTTGCTTCCTTTAAACATTTTCAAAATTAAAGTGTAACGCATTGCAAATGCAATTAATTGTCAAACCTAAACTCTTCATAAAAATCATTCTAAAAGTTACGTCTTCTAAATCATCCACTTAAACTTTATTTAAAACACAAGAAAGAACAAGACAAAATTTAATAAACTCTAAGAGGAAGAGAGCAATAACCATCTTAATCGGATCAATTGCGGTGGGAGCTTAGAATTTAAAGAATTGCGAAGCTGGTTTGTTTCACTTCTATTTTAATATAGAAGAAAGCTTTTACACCAAAAATAAAACTTTTAGAAATCTAATTCATTTCCCTCAAGTTTATTTTAGATACTTTCTTAGATTTAAAAATAATCAATGTCTCCTCTTCTTCTATTATGTAACATCTGCCTTTTCTATTTTCAGCTTTTGATAAATATTCACCTCATTAAAATGTATACGAAACAATTATTTCATTAGTTTTTTAAATCAGGACATAAATGAAACACATTTTAAAAAAAATATTTCTAAGAAAAAATAAACGTAGGATGTAAAATGCGTCTTTTTTTATTTGGAGAGAAATATTGGTTGTGGCTATTTTTTTCGTCTCCTTCAATACTAATCTTAAATATAAACAAATATTAATGATTGTACATAGTTCATTTAACTATATACTCATTACATTTTATTCTGCATATAAAAAGCACAGTTTTGAAAAGTTCTTGACAAAATGCAATTATTTTAAATTATTTTCAAATAGTCTTATATATTTTTAGTTTATATGTTATTATTGTTTCATCTATTCTAATATTTGCAGGTAAAACGGACTATGCTGAGCCTTATACTTGTAATGATACTTCCACGAGACAGGTAAATATTTATATCTTATTAATTTCAAAAAAAATTAAGTTCAAGTCATTCAAAATCCTATTGCTGCTATAAAATAAGAACAACAAACTTTTCTTTAAGCAACCCTTGCAATTGATTTTATGATTCTTTGCTAGTATAACCTTTAATAATCAATAACAAAGTCTGATAACTAATTTTTACTCTGCTGTCAATGTTTTTAATAATTATTAAGAAATTAGCATTTTAAACATGAAATATTCATATTTTAGATAATATATAGCTTATAATATTTTAAGTCGTTTACAAAGTTTGTTATTTTGAGATAGTAAAAACAAACTAAATGTAAAAAAAAATATAAAAAGTAATGACTTTGTCGTTTACAAAGTTTGTTATTTTGAGATAGTAAAAACAAACTAAATGTAAAAAAAATATATAAAAAGTGATGACTATTTTTACTGTGTATTTGATACGATTCCTTCCGCGTGGTTTAAAAATTAACAAAGATACTAGTTATTATTCCTTTGAAATAAGTCGGAAGATAAGTTGAATGAAGATGAAACACATCACAAGCCTTGTTGAAAACATTCTTTAATTGTTCACGGTGTTCAAAAAATATGGAAACCATCAAATACGGATCGGTTCAAAATTCTAAAAGTACAAATGGGAAATATTTTTAAAAGATGCATGATAGACTCAAACCCCCAACCTCGTTTTTAGGATTGCTGGAGAGAGATTAATTCAAACTTTTCAATAAGAAGCTCCATTTTTTTATGCACCGAAGTACAAAAAAGTACCGGATTTGACTTATAGGTTTTAGCATTCTGATTGCTCAGATGATGATGTATTCGTAAAATATAAAAGAAGTGCACATTATATGAATTCAAATTTTAGAAAAATATTTTAGTATTTAGCATTTTGAGCAAATGATACTCGATTCTCTTTGCCTGAGTATCGACTTCAGGTGGTGGAGTGGGGTTCAGTGGCATCAAATGTTTGTTTTGAAACTATTTCACTCATATTTATTTTAGACTTAAAATTAGATGTATTTTTCTATTTATATATTTTACCACTTTCATACTTTTTGGACATTCTGAGTAAAATGAACATAATTTTGTAGTTTTTTTTTCTATACGAATAGAATGAAGCCTTTCTTAAGATTGAATAAATTAATTTTTTTGAGTAAATTGTTTATTGGTCTGGAACTATAACTTCATATCTATCCTAAATGTCGCTTATAAAACCGAATTATTGAAGTTCTATACAGGCATACATCTATTTCAGGGATCTGATGGTCTTTTCGCAACCATTAAAAGGGGTCCTACGAGGCCTATTTACATGTCTACTTCTTATAAACAAGGTGAGATTGGGTTGTAAAATATATATTTTTTATGACTGTTTGTAAATTGCTTCGTCGAAACATTAATATATATATATATTATACACAGCTCATTAAGTATTTTTCAGCTTTAATATGTTCTCTATAATTATCAATATTATTACAAATATAAGTCATAACTTTCGAAAAGAAAGCAAATATGCAATTATTTATTTTAATTGGCACATGCTTTTGTTTTTAATCAATGTATGTCACAACTATATTATTTATTATTTTTAATGAACATAACAAAACAATCTTAGCGGCTCATGGTATTTCTAGACATTTATGGGTATACCAATTCTTATTCACATTATGTATGTCTTACCAATTCTTCAAGGTTGCAACTTCTGTTCGAAATTAAACTGTAAAAATTGAGAATTTCTGGATCTAATTACAGTTTGGCTTCAAATAAAAATCATATCAGTTCACTAAAGTTTTTAATTTTATGCAAAATGATAGCTGATTTCCTCTTCTTTGTACGGGATGGAGAATAGTAAGCAATCCATGTTTCAGTATTGAACAACACTCTAAAATCCTGCACAAAAATGAAAGGCATATACCGACACAATTAATAAAGTTAAAATAATTCCAATTCTTAAATTTTTTATTGCATTTTGTCCTTTCCGTTTGCTTTACGCTATTGTATTATTCAAGGCATATTTTTAGTAAATGGAGAAAAAAATTCTGGTAAAATACCCTTACTACATAGTACTAAAATTTATAATTAAAAAAACAGCATAATTTTGGTATTAAAAACCAAAATTTATGATATTTAAGCCTTAAACTACTCACTTAGATAGTTTTTTGCTCATATGGTAGGGGTTCACTGGAAATTCTGATTTTTCAAATTGTAGTTTTTATTATCACACATTTAGTAAAAAATACAAAAATGAAAAGTAAATTTAACTGAATAAAGGATTTTTCCATCACGCTCCAAGAACTCCTGATAAAATTACCAAATATTACCACATATTATAAAACCATAACTTATTGGTAATTTTACGAAAGTCATTACCGAAGCTCTTCGGTAATAAATTACCGAGCTTGTTTGTGTTTTCATAGAACCAGAAACACTGTACATTTTACAATATTCTGGTAGTTTTTTCCATACTTTTATCCCATAGTAGTTCATCCCATCAAAATTAAGATTACCATATTAAGAATCATTTAACATGATGCTGTTGCCCGAGACTAACTTATGGTAGTAAAATTTTACCACAATCAGTTGATTCTCCCATACAAATTCTATTTCATAATATTTCTCCATTAATTTTGCTTTTCAATGCATAACTTTTTTTTTGTTTCAATTACTTATAAAGTATTTAGTCATAAAAAGTCACGTTTTAAAAGCGTAACTATAAACGAAATAAACAAGTGGTTTCAAATAACTTTCGAAATACTAATCTGCTAATACTATCCTTTTCATGCTGATTATTTGAGTTCATCTGACAGAGCGAATGAAAAAATAGTTAGATATTAAGAAGCGTATAAAAAACTCTTCTTTTAATGATAAATATAAGCTATCAAATATCAATGGCGCAATCTTTAAAATATTTGAAAGAAAGAAAATCGTCTGCAACAGTCTCTTTTCTATTGATTACGAGTTTTAAGTCAATAAAAAAATTCATACGGCTCTGCCGAAAGTGAAAATTTCGAATGAATTTTAGGATCAGAGGCTAAATTTACTTTTCAAAGCCATTGTTCAAATTTTAAGATGATAGAACAAGCAGCTCTGGGGTTATAAGAGACACACATACACACAAACTCTTTATTTTATTGTAGATTTAAAAAGAAAAAAAATGTTAAATAAAAATATGCATTTAAGGTTATGTTAACTTTGTACATGAAAAAAAAATGCAAACAGAATGTCTTTCTTTCACAAACTTAATATGTTTCATTGAAGAAACTAGTGCCTAGATACCATTTAAAAAGAAAAGCACTGGTCCTGATATTTACAAAATGAATCACTTTGCAATAGATGAATGTAATGACTTTTTTTATGATTCTTTTTTTATTATGATTATGATTATTTGTTTGATTATTGACAGGAGGAGGTGATTCATTCTGTTCTCAGCATGTCTCCTCCCACGAGGATGGAAATAGAACAGATTCAATAAACAAGGAGAAATGGAATAATCCTCCGAACACTACCAAACCAATGCGGTGATAATGTGATATTAAATCTGGTTTTAAGAACAACTTCCACCGTCCTTTTAACCCTAAAACGGATTGATTTGTGACCTACTTCTTTTAATGGCCATCTCCAGAAAAAGGCAGAGCACGTGAAAGAAAGGGTCTTTCAAAAAACGACGATTACGGTACGCCTATCGCTGTACAACATTTCTCTATCCTTGCAAAAGAAAACAATATCTGATGGATATCATGACACAAAAACATTGTTTGATATTGATATAATAGTGTATGATATTTATCACATTTCGTGCTATCAAAGTCTTGATGTGGTCCACCTGAAGGAGCGTTCCCACTTTTGTGATAATTTATTTGTAAATCTAATCGTACAACTATTGAATTTGGAGTGCCTTGAGTAGAATGGAACTTTCTCAAGGAGTTGTTCTTACGAGGCGATCAAATATATCTTTTGATTTAAAGGAGACAGTTAAGAGTTATTATGAATATATCATTTATAATCAAGAGTTTAATGACATCTGTACAGATTCTGTAAGCGAAAAAAAGGCATCTTCTTCATTTAAGCTATCATTTTATGTAACAGAGCCCTTTCAAATCCTTAAGAAATTTGGTGTGTGCCAAAATTTTCTATCCGTGTCATAATAAAGTTTCTATACATTTGCACTTCATGAAAAACATTTCTGTCTACATATATAAATTACTTAAAGTACTGGATATCGCACTTTTATTGTCAATACGAAGTCCTACTTTCACAAAGATCTCTTCAGCTCATCGAACTTTTTCATTTTATCAGTTAATTTTCTTTTCTTTTTTGTTAAGATTTCAATGGAAAATTTGCACGCCTGAACGAAAAAAAACTGGGTCTATTTCTGAAACAAACGAGAAAGATACCCGAAGTGTCACTCGATAATTGAGCTTTATTCTTTTCTTTAAATACGTCATCAAGTTTTATTACTCCATCAGACAAAAAAAAAAAAAAAAAAAAAAAACACTGCTGGTTGCTTTTATATAAAGCTTTTCTTCTTTAGCTGTAACTTGGACATTTTTTAAAGGTAAAAGAGTTTTCTAAAAATACTATTTAGGGCATACTTTTTGCTACGTAGACTAAAGCAAAGAACAACACGAAAAAAGCTCAAATCAAAGTACAGAAATGGTTATATTATAGTTCCCGTTCTGTAAGCGAGAATTTTCCTCTGTGTCTAAATACAACACAAAATGACGGTAAAAAGTAAAGATATAAACACTTGCAGAGTGGTACATAGGAACAAACTTGAACGAGATAATAAAAAAGGAAAATAGGAAGCAAGTTTAAAGATATTTGGTGGTAATCTTAGGTTGGGTGCAAAATATTAAGTAACAATACATTTTAAGCGTTGGGAAAGGTTTAATTAACTGATGGTTTAGTTAACTGAATTATTAGAATTTTTCACACAAAAAATAATAAATAAATGGGATGATACCCAACAAATACGATCTGTAGATTAAGGGCAGTGTTGAATTTTTTTTTCGAATAGAATGTAGGCCTATAATTAGAATTCCAGCTATGTAGGGTGATTTAAGATCGCTTAATATTCGATATTTTGACATAACTTACATGTTTTGTAAGTCCAAATTTAAAGATACGTTTAAAAAACGTTAAACAAGAAACCGAAACTTTAGTATATTCATTTCTTTATCGTGTTGTTTTCTGCTTTAGACTAAATGGTTGTTGTTTTCAATAAAAAAAATTCATGCTCATTTACACACATCATTTATTTTTTTAATGTGAGAATTTATTTACTAAACTATAGTTCTGCAGAGAAATCATTCAATTTTTTTTCCAAACAAATCTAGTTGAAATTGATATTTTTTTAAGATTTTTTGCTAATAGCATTTGCATTGGCGCTACCAGAGCAAAATAACCACACAAAAATTTATATATTATTTAATTCATAACATTCCGATTGATGCTTCAGATATCTTTCTCGTAAATGGGTTGTAAAAAAATGCACAGTTTTGAGCAGTGGAAAAATTTAAGAATTATATTAATTCTACGGTGTTGAACAAGTTGTTGGCGAATTATATTAATTCTGTCATCCTCAGTTTTTGTTATATCATATTCATGTGTTTATTCTACTGGTGTTACTCTTGATGTAAATAAATGTTTTCCAAAAAGATCTCATTCTCTTATTAACAAAATTAAATTTTTTAAAAGTAGTCATTCTTCATATAACATTACTTTCATTGGTATAACATCTTGATACAAAATCAATACAATTTACATAACCCGTAATCTCCGATACGTAGGCACTTCATTTACGTCGCACTAGAGCTGCACAATGGGCTGTTGGCAACAGTTTGGGAAACATCCCTGAGGGTAATCCGAAGACATGACATCAAAATTTTAATCCTCTGCAGAGGGGATGGCTTTTCTGCCTTGGTAGCGCGAGGACCTGTGCATGAAGTCGAGCACTTTACGGTAAAAAAGTTTAAGGAGCACCGATACCACGCAACTTCGGTCCCTACGCAGGCTGTTCAAAGAGGTCACCCACCCATTTGCTGACCTCAGCCAGTTATGCTCGACTTCGATGTTCTATTAGGAAAAAATCCACTGCTTGACCATAATTATGTAACAAGATATTTTATTCTATGAAACATAACAAAAATACAAATTATCTATATAGAAACAGGTAAACAGATATGAATTGACAAATATACTTAAGTGTCCTAAATTAGACTAATGGTTTTTCAAAAAATGTAACGTAACAAGATAACAGTTTATGAAAACAAATTATTGCCGTAAAATCATGTGGCAAGGCATACTTTTTTTTCTCTCGGAGTTTCTTGTATAGTCGAAAATTAAAGTGTACGACTCAGACTCCTCGAGACTCTTAACTTATACTCAATTAAAATTTCCACCAAATAACAGGAAACTATCAAGTAAGTGTTAGTTTTAAATTATACATTCTTACTACTTATTTATGTACGATTCAAGTAAAATACCCTTTTTTTTAAACTGCTTTTAGTAATATAGCATAACAGAGCGCTAACAAATTATATTTTTACGAAATTCTGAGCAAACGGTCATTAAAAAAGAGCTGCATATCAATTTTATGTTTGATATGTAGCAATTTTCTATTAACGGTTTCTATCATTTTTTTAACAAACAAGCAAACAATAAATACAAGGAATCAAGAGGAAAATCCTGTCCAGGCGACAGAGAAAGGTAATACAATAAGATTAAAATAGAAATTAAGAAAGAATGCATGAAACTATATAAAAAATAACAAAGGTAACATAAGAATTTCATTTGGATTGGCACAAGACTGGTATAAAAAATCAAATGCTCCCTTTAAAGTGAAAAATAGAGATCTAAATCGTCAATGTTCATCACAAATTGAAATAAAGCGCGCTTAAAAGAAGAATATATTTGGATATTTTGCGACTGAAATGGTAATTTATTATATAATTTAGGTGCTAAGTAAAAAAACTGTTTTCGAGAAATTTCTTTTGTAAAGTGGGGAATCTCATATATTTCAGTTGGTCTTCTTTCAGACGCATTAGTTTAATGAATTCTTTTCAATATTTAATGGTGCATTAACTTCTATTGTATGTATTGTTAATTAACTTAGTAACTGAGTTAAACAAATTTGGTTTTGTGATTTACACATTGAAAAAATAACTTATTTATAATTCATTGATATCGAATTTTTTTAATAGTTTTAGTAATTTTCTATGTTTTTTATCAACAATTTGGGGGGCAGCGTGGGCTCAAGAACATTCAAATCGTTTCCATTAAAGTTTGTTATGAATAATAATATTCTAATTATAATAATATTCATGAGAGTAATATTTTTGCCTACTTAATTATAAATATATATCTAAACAATTTTCATAAGATAAAAATCTTTTCCTTTCGTCTTTTAATCTACTTATCCGAATTTTTAACTTACCGGAATGCGTAATTACAAACTGAATAATTTAGGACGCACTATGCGGCTTTTATGAAGCAAATTTTGGCTGTATATTGCTTGTCGAAGATATTCGTTTCACACATGCTCACCAACTCTCAAAATTAAGATGAGGATTTACTAAATGTGAATATATTGCGTTTTAGCATCTTAGTGGATATGAAAATGAGCAAATTGTTAACAAAATGAATAAACAATTAATTTTATTTAGCTTCATGACATATTAAAGGTTCTATTGATTTCTTTTTAAGAGATCATAGCGAGAGAAATGTCTACTTTATATAAACATCAAAATTGAAATATGCATAATGACGAGTGATTTAAACGAGTGAGTTTATTTATATTTACTTTTAATAATAATAGAAAGCAAAATTTTAAAAAAATGGTTTAAATCAGCTCATTTTAGAGTAATTTTTTTATTATTATTATTGAACATTCTAGCTTTCTAATAAAATGCAAACTAAGTTTGAAAGTATAAACTATTAATTGCGGTTTGTTAATTGTTAGTTTGTGAGTATAAAATTTTATATATATTTTTTTACAAATATTTTTAAATTTAATCAGTTTCTAAGCTCTGTTTTATTGAGATAAAGGAAAGCAATTCATAAATATGTGGGAAGATTTATAAGAATAAATATCATTTTTGCTTAATACCATTCGAAAAGTATCATCATTCTTTTTACTTTAATAAAAATATGAATATAGCATTGTGTATCAAATATTAATAATTCTGCAGTTTTGGTACAAACGCAAAAAAACGCCTTATAGCGTTATTATTGACACGCTAATGAGACACAAAAAATCGCGTTTTTGACAAATAAACTAAAAACTTTTAAGAATTTCTCGAGAAGGGAGAAATTTGAAAAAGCACAACATTTAACATTAAAAAAAAACAATCTCATTTATTTCTTGGCTTTTTTTACAGATTACTTTAAGTTCCTTATTAAAATAAATCAATGTATCCATAAAAGGGGTAGAAATGAAACTTAAATTTATCTCAGACTGAAGTACTACGAATATCGAGGCAGATCTGTTATGCCTAAAAAACTTAGTGTGGTGTTCTGTTTCACTTACGTCAAAGAGAAGTTCTTTACTTTTTAAATTTTCTAAATTAAATTTATTTAAATTATTTTTTTGTTCAAAATGTTTCTGCAACCTTCAAAACTTGTAAAATTGGAAACATGTTTTTTTTAAGTATTTCCGTGACTTATAGACTTTTAACTTCAATAAAAACTGTAATAGTACCTTAACCATGTATGAAAGTGTAACAGAGTGGGAAAATAAATCGTTTAACTTTTAGCATTGATGAATGCAATATGTGATAAAACTGAAAATTTCGTTTGTTTTGAGATGAATAATATAAAATTCCATCATCTCCTTGGAATTTCATCTTTCTAAAATTAGCATTGTATATTAGTTGTTAACTTTGAAGCAAAAATAAAAAGCATAAAGATTTCTCGTTTTATCCTTTTCATTTGTGTTTTTACTCGAATAAGCGCGTATTAACTTTTCAATTACAAATAGTATTTCAAAGATACCATTTTACCAACACTTTTTAATTTATTGGTATTATTTCAATAATTACATTTACATAAGAGTGTTAAGACATTCTTTTTCACTAAATATATAAAAATATAAATAATGTCATTTATAATGAAATGACGAAAAAGTAATTTTGTTTTTTTAAATTTAAATGATAAATAATAGAACACATCAACTACATTAAAATGGAAATATGCAACCTATTTTTCATTCATAGATGCAGCTTTTATATCATTACATTAAGATTTAATTAGCAAAATTATGGACATAAAATATGTATAATGTTTGAATAAATATTTCATGCAATTTGCGAAAATAAGTATCTTAATATTGTCAGATACATGCAAAAAATAAAAAACATTTAAAAATTAAAAATGCGAACTGATTAATTTATTTACATTTTTATATTTTAAGGCGTCATATTTTTCAAATGTTATGCAAATGATGACTTGTAAGTTATTAAAAAAATATACTTTTAAAACATCTTTAAAATTTAAGATAATTTTATAACTGTCATTGTAATATTATTGACTTGTGATTTACTAATTTAAAAACTGGAAATGGGGCACATTTCATTGAAAAGTTGATTTATCATAAAATATACTATATAAAAATGTAGCATTTTAAAATTTTGCATAGATTTATGAAGAATAACTTAAATATTCTTGGTCCTCTCACCATTTATTAAAACAATAGCTATAAAACGCATTTGAGTATCCTGCTTGAATGTAGGATACCTCCTATTATCTGGAACAAAGTTGAGCATCATATTAATCAATTGCTACTCTAATTGTTTACAGATAATTACTGCTATGTAGTCAATCATTTGCAATCGCGATTACAGGTAATTACGCGATTACAGGTAGTCAATATCTCTGATTACGTATGATCATCATTACTTGTAATCAGGTCAAGAAACGATTGTGGGTATGATTATATTAACCAAAATGCATGATTATATCGTAATTACAAGCAATAAATACATAATTATACATTTTATTGTGATTACAAGTAATCAACATATACAATTGTAATCTTAATTCCAATCATCAACAGATCTATGTATGATAAGAAATGCAATTAAAGTATATCACATGAGTGTATGCATATACAATAAATATACAATGTACGTATGTGCAGTCAGTAAAAAAATGGATCAGTCCTAAAACTTTTGAACGATTGGTCGCGTTTTTATTCTGGAAAATGTTATGGCAATAGTTGAAAGAAATCTCTAAAATTGTGTATAGTAGTTAACTGTAACTGAAGTGGAATATGCCTATTTTGAAGAAAAAGCGCAATTTTATAAAGAAACATAGCAGTTTTTTATTGCATTTGATTTAGCGTGCAAAAATAACCCCTGAAAACAAATTTCATGAAATTCTAAAGTTTAGGGAGTTCTGCAAAAATAAATGAACATTTGGCATAAAAATTGAAATGTCGCCTATTTTCTGCATTGGTGGAAACAGATATACGTAAAGCATCACTTCTGTCTTGTTCAGAGAAGTAAAATTTGATGCCAAATTTAAGAAATAAATAAAAAGTGGTAGAAAGATTCTCTTTTAAGGTATTCATTCCTTAAACCTATCAATCTGATCTATGAAGCAAGTCTGATCCCAGAACAACAAAATAAATAAAAAGTGGTAGTAGGAGTTTCTCTCCTCTAATAAAAACTGCGGGGAAAAAAAGCAAATTTACAACTTTCTTTTCCAAACAGTTTGGATACAAGTGGGTTGAACGACTTTTACTTAACAATGATTTTTACATTCTATTCCCGGGAGAGAAAAAATTTCTATCATACGAATTGAAAAACAAAACTTGATGTTTGCATTTCTTTTTATTTGAAAGAAATATGCTTTTAGAAATATGCAGTGTGAGAGATAAATTAAACTAATCACGATTGCTCCCGCATCTGACTAGGATTGAATCAATAAAAAAGTTAAAAACTGATTCCATAATTATTTCATGATTAGCATTTATCATCTGAAATGAAGAGCGTTAAATTATAGATATTGTGTAATCGCAGCTATCAATAATTAATATAAAAATTTGAATTCGGTAATTATGTACTTATTAATTTTGAAGAAATAAGTGTAGTAGCTTACCTAATAATAATTACTTAATATACACATTAAAAAATTATCATTCCTTTTATTTTCTGCTTTTCATGTCCTTACAATAAAAAAAGATTCTAGATTTAACGTCACTCGTTAAATCTAGAATCTTTTTTTAGATTTAACAAGTCATCCATTCTGGGCTGGTGACATTTTTAGTAAAAAGGAAGTTACTAGATTTAACACGATTTCATTATTCGCATCTATCTTGGTTAAGCAGATTATTTTAGTACAAAATATTTATTGGGCCTTTAAGGCTCAGGAGATTGAGCGTTTGCCTTCCAATAGGTGAGCCTGGTACGAATGTCAGCGATGGCTAGTCGATTCGAATTCTGCATCCGACTTGCACCGACCACAGTGCGAATGTGAAATATCCTCAGTGGCAGATGGATCATGGGTTAGAGTCTCCTTGCCATCTGACTAACCGTGGGAGATCTTTGTGGTTTTCTTCTCCATATAACGCAAATGCGGGTTAGTTCCGTCAAAAGTCCTCCACGAAGGCAAATTTCTCCGAATACGTAATCCAGGAGTTCCCTTGTCTTCTGAATGATTGGGTTCAAAATTACAAGGCTACGGAATTAAACATAAATAGTTGTAAACCCAAAATTGGGGCAGCTGTTCAACAACGGTTATAAAAGAAAAAATATTTGTTGCGAAATTTTTCATAAGTCTAAGGAATTATTCACATATTCTTCTTTCTTAATTTGTTGTGGAAGCTAATATACGCTTAGTTTAAATGCAAATATGTAATTACTTTTATATTTCAGTATTGAAACTCGCACGCTAAAGTCTGAAATACAATCGGAATTTATTTTGTTATTATTTTAAGTTATATAATTTGAATATATAAAATTGAATCACATCTTTCATGATATTTGCTTATTAATCTGAATTTAGTTTTTATAGATACCTTTACAATATTTATCTTCATTTCCTTTATTTTGATATTATTATTATAAATTTCTATCCACGAAAGTATAAATTTATATCATTAATGAATCAAAATATGATATCTGACACGCTGATAGTTATTCAAATGAATATAAGAATTTAAAATTGCTTTCTGGTTAAAGTGGTAGATTCGTGATCATATTTTCATAAAATGAAAGATTCTAAAGACAGCTTTAAGGAGAGATTATTTTTAACTTTATCTGATGCGCGCATTTTTATACAATCTAATTTGAATATTCTAGATAAGAAACGGTATAAAAATATTATATTTTACATATTTTAATTTATTTCAAAACGTGAATGAAAAATGAAATGAATATATTCAATACGCCAAGAAGTAAAAAATAAATTTTTAAACAGATGTTTAATAAGATTTTAAGAATCATTTTCAATTTATTAATCATTGTGAGCAGAAAAAATATATGATTTGATTTATTCGTTGTTGTTGTGTTGTGGCTTATACAACGTCCATCAGACCACTGACCCTAAGGAAATCAAGACTAGAAGGGGGGATGAGTATATGTCCTCTCTGGAAAGTCTCAAACAGTCCTGGATGTGTTCGGGAGAATCCTGCTCAGTGTGACATTTGGAGCAGATCTCGAAGATTTTCCTGCCTTCGTTTTTCAAAAAACAAGAAAATTTTTGTGTGACAGCTTGCTAATCTGGAAATTGCGGTTTTAAAAGCTCCGTCATAATTGAGGGCGAATGAAGAACCTCGCTATTTGCCGGCATACCAGTGATGGCAAGGAGGAATCTTCCACCCCTTCGAAATTTCAGAATTAACTATGGATTGATGTTCTATAAAGGTAAGTGTTGAAGAGGAAAGATTCGTGGTAACAGCCAGTCCGTCTGCTCATTGCTGTATATGTCAGCATGAGATGAGATCCACTGAAAATAAATATCGTGGAATTTTAAAATGACCTTGAGTTTGAGAATGATAGAAATAGTAGTTTGATCTCCAAATGCAATCCAGTTGTGGAGGTGTTGAAGATTGATTCGTAATCTTTACTATTACTGACCAAGTCTCTTATGATGCACAAATTTCCAAAGACTCAGTATAAGAATGACACTTGCAGTGCAGTTTCAATGATTTTTTGTAACCAATAGCAGTTCTTTATATGACCTTCAAATTATTATAAATATATTTACAAACAATTAAATATTGCACTGAATACAATAGTGTATTATTTATACAAAAAAAAGCTTATGCATATTATTTTTCGTACTCTTACGGAAATATTTTTCTGTGGTAGTTGCGTAACTAACTGCTGTGAATGCAGCAGAAATTGATTTATTTTTGGCGCATATATATATATATA
>NC_092204.1:28653134-28823894 GCF_043381705.1 Parasteatoda tepidariorum
TATATATATATATATATATATATATATATATACATATATATATTTATGCAGGTTAATAAAGCAGCAGTTGAACATGAAAGTTACTTAGAGGAGATATTAAATCATAGAGGAGGTATAAATCACTCCTTTAAGTAGATGGCACAATCGAAGTGACTGCGCAAAGCGGAAGCGAGCCTTTAAATCTGGTTTTGTTGTTGAACTTTTAGAGGTTGGAATAGTTAATGTTACGTGATTATAGCTAATGTTGCGTAAAAAAAATTTAAAAACTGACAGAGTGTTCCTTCAAGAGTTCTGTTGTAGGATGACAATGTGCAAATAACAACAGTGAATCTTGATTCGGAGTGTGTTGACCATCGTCTATAAAGTCCTAATCTTGCCCCCAGTGTCCATCATCTGTTTCCGGATTGAAAGAAAATTATCGTCAGAAGACTACTGGGAAATAATGGTTAAGCGATGGTCCCGAGAGCCGCTCAAGCCTCCTTCGGTAAGCAAAGACCTGATTTTTTTCTGGGGAGCTTTTTAAAGCGTATAAAGTAGTATGATGAATCTTTCAACTCAATTGGTAATTATGTGAAAAAATAAAGTTATGCGTTGTCTTTTACAACTCATTATTTTATTTGTATTACATTTTATTTGTTTATTTATTTATTTTCTCTCTTATACACTCTCTGTCCATAGTCACCAAGGAAACTTATTTTCAAATGAGTACGTAATCAATATTTGTTAGTTTAATGAAAAAAATATATATTCAAGTTTCTAAAAAAGCTGTTTTTCGTATGCTACTAATTTTTTCCGTTCGCTTGTCATGCTGTTCTTTTAGTACGCAAAAATATCTTTTTCAATTTCGTATTTTAAAGATTTTAGTTATGACGAAATTCTATCTTCGAGCAAAATAAAAATACTTTTTGGAAATGAATTTTAAAAAAAAAATATTTATATTCATTAGTAATAAAATCATTGCTTCAGGGTTTGATGGTATGTGTCCTTCTAGAATCTAATGTTTCTTTTAAAAGTAATGAAATCAGATTTTTAATAAGGTAAGTTTAAAAAAAAAGAAGAAAGGAACACGAACGTAAAGAAAATACTTGCATTGCTTGTAACAGAAAGCATTAATTATTCTTATATAGCTCTAATTTAACTAATTAAACTTCATTGGATTGATTTTCTTACTTCTATTCGTATTTCACCGAATTATTTTTCATTCAAGGGATACTTTTTTGAACAACTTAGTTAAATTATGCAGAGCAACTGGGCGAAAAAGAAAAGAAAATACAAATTGCTATGCGAACTTAAAATAATATTTTATATAAAATTTATTCATTTAAAAATGCTTCCCTGAAGCAACAAACTGCAACAATAATGATGTTTTCTTCGCAATGATTTATAATATTTTTAAGACTGCGGTATTAAAATCAAACAGTTCCTAAAATAAAAATTAGATATTAATATTCTCCAAATGTGTGATGATATAATTTTCCAGTTCAGCTTAAATCATGTTTACGAAAATATTTTAAGACTTCTAGTTTAAATAGTTAATTTTTGATTTTCTCTCCTGGGCAGAAGGATAAAAAGAAGCAAGGAGTATTTGCCTTAAGTAAAATGTTTTTATTTTGTCTTAACACTAAAAATGGTGGAAACTACTTTGCACTTAAAATTGCCACAATGAAACACCAGTTAATATTCACTTGCATTACTTAGATACAAACTCTTTTGTGATCTTCAGTAACAATAAAATTCATTAATAACAATAAGATTTTATTATATATAATAATAAGTAGGAAGAATTTAGGATACGCAATACTAATTCTTATTGATTTGTTAATCAAACCTTCTCACAGCGCAGACATATTATTAAGAAGAATTCAAAGTGGACTTAACAAAAATGTAGATGGAAAGTATATAGTATAAGATTATTTAATAATGTTTAAAAATATTAAGAATAAAAATGTAACTACCCTTATTACACAGCTAAATACATACATAAATTTTTTAAGGGCGAGCTAGATTCAGTGGATGTATAGCAGCGTGGAAGACAGCAATTAACTTGTACTCGATTGTAAACAATCTACTAATCAAAGCAAAATAACGCCAACATTGATCTTTTGGAAAGCAAAAATAATTCTAGTATTGTGATAATGTGTGTGTGCTTGATGTAACCTTTTTATATTATAAGTGTTTAGATTTAACTACACCCTTTAAATTGTATAAGAAAGCTCGATTGTGGGTTATTTTAAATAAAGTGTTCTTTCACGCTCTTGTTTGGTTGTATTTGCTATATGTATACACGTAAATATAATATAATATATATATAACAAAAAAAGTAAACAAACTTACTAACGAAAAGAAAAACAAATAGTGAGTGGAGTCCCTCGGCGCGGAAGAAGTTAAACTTCGTAACCTGCGACGCTAATTGTAGAAGAATCAGCAATCGTAGAAGGATCACTAGTTCTATTCAACGACTCTTTTTCCTGCTCCCCTTGCTTCTGTGCTCTGTAATCACGGTAATATTGTGCATTTTTCCCTCGTGGACCTCTTGAACCAGTGGAAGTGCTTGTGGTTGCCTCATCGTCTCGCCATGGAAAATGTATCTGTATTAATAATGTATGTGAATGCGTCATAATGTACTTTCAAAAGAGAAAACTTAACAATCAATTGATATTCACAAGAAACGTACCTTGACATAACCTTAAATCCGTCGCATTGTCCGTGGGATTGCTGTCACTCATTTTTTACAATTGTTATCCACTAAATTTGAAAATAAAATATACTATCCTTTTAAATTGTATGTGTATCAAAACAAACTAAAAAAATATTTATAGAAAAGCAATACTTTTATTATTTTTATGCTAGTGAGAACCAAAACAATATGGAAATGAATGAGGGAAAACTGGATCCTANTTGTTATCCACTAAATTTCAAAATAAAAAATTCTACCCTATTAAATTATATGTGTATCAAAACAAACTAAAAAAATATTTATAGAAAAACAATACTTTTATGATTTTTATTATATTTATGCTAGTGAGAACCAAAAGAATATGGAAGTGAATAAGGGAAAACCGGATCCTACCACGTGATTTCCCGGCCAATAAAAATTTAGCGTTAAACGTTTAACGCAACCTTGTTGGAAATCGCATAAGAAGTATAACAGAAATAAAAAACAAACATATATATTAAAAAGTAATTGAATAATAGAATTTTAATTGCAAAGTTAATAAAATTACAAAAAAAGAAGATAAGGTCAGCTTTAGCGGGCTTGTTAAGATTCATAAAATCATCTTCTAATCTTCAACTTTTACTGGATTGGAGATTATTTTCGATTGTTCAATCATTCCATTATTGAATCAGTAGAGCAAGAAATAAAACATAATTGACATTAAATTACTTGCTTAGAAGTTAGATGAAGAAAAGAAAAGAAAACTGACTTAAAAACAGTTTCTCTATCATCTTTTCCACCAGTTAAAAAAGGTGCAAAAATTTCCAATGTATTATTTCTTGCTCATGATTTACGTTTTAACGAAATCTCAATGCAATAAGAATATCTTGCTTACTTTTTATAGAAACATTTTTCGGGATTAAATATGAAAGAAAGCAAAAAAGAATGCGCGAAAATTCCATTCACTAATCAGAAATCAATAAATTTCCAGTGAAATGTCATAACAAGAGAAAAGTGTACGCGAACTACATTATCAACTTTGAAATCCAACTATTCCGGGGAATATGGCGGTGGTGATCGCCATCTTAGCATAAAATTGTAGTAAAAGTCTCATGGATTTTCTTGGCCGTCACCAACACCTCGTATTTTAAGGATGTAGTAAATGATGGTCTCCAGGAATTAATAAAAATCATTTAGGTAAAAATTTGATTTATTAAGCAAGAATTTGTGACTTTAAAAATGGCCATATATAAAATACAAATCATTAAAAGAAGAAACCCCTTAAAGGGATCAAGTCAGACACTCTCCCACATCGAGAGCTTTTTTTTTTCTTTTTTTTTTACAGAATGAGTGATATTTTAAACGATCGAGACCGGGGAGGCACTCCCAGTCACCACAAATTTGGAATTAAAAGTAAATGTATTTATTCCCAACGGACACAGGACATCCAAAATTGGCGAATTATCAAAATATGACATAGCCAAAACAAAGCCAACACTGCATAATCAATATTACGTTTGAAAATGCTTTGGCGATCGCGAGTTGCCAGCAAAACTGTGGGAATTAAATTAACCCTGTAACTGAAACATATTTGAGGAAAGAAATTAATAATAAAGGGTTTTAAATATACTTTTGATTTCGATTAGGCGCGGTAATGAATTAAAGGGTCTACGTTAGTATTGAAACAAAAATTTTACCGTTAGATTGATCGAAAAGAAAAGAATAAAATATTTCATGTTCGTTTTAAAAGGTTAACTCTTTGATTTATTTTAAATATAATTCGATTAATAAAATAAGTTTAAATAATTAGAGATATTTTAAAAGGTAGGAAGTAAATATGTATTGCCANTGGACGGCAATTGTAGTTCAAGATGAGCGCTCGATGACGTATACTATCAAACTCACAAATGGACCAATCAGAGGTTAGCGCTGATTTCCAGCTGACGGCGTCCTGTCCTAAGAAACCAGGCCTTAACTGAAACATATTTGAGGAAAGAAATTAATAATAAAGAGTTTTAAATATACTTTTGATTTCGATTAGGCGCGGAAGTGAATTAAAGAGTCTACGTTAGTATTGAAGCAAAAATTTTACCGTTAGATCAGGGACTAATATGGTTAGATTGATCGAAAAGAAAAGAATAAAATATTTCATGTTCGTTTTAAAAGATTAACTCTTTGATTTAATTTAAATATAATTCGATTAATAAAATAAGTTTAAATAATTAGAGATATTTTAAAAGGTAGGAAGTAAATATGTATTGCCAATTCTGGTATCACAGGGAATATGACATTTCATAGAAAAGAATGTACGTAAACTCCATTAATTACTTTGAACTCAGTTAATTTCCAGGTAAATTTCATTGCAATTAAAAATGCACTTAATTGCATTAACAGCTTAAAAATCTAAAACTTTTCGTTGAAATGTCATTGCATAGCGAGTCATGTACATGAGCTTCATTAACTACTTTGAAATTAATAAATTGCATGGAAAATTTCATTGCAAGCGATAAATGTACGTAAACAACATTAAATTCTTTCAAATTTTAAAATGTCCTGTAAAATGCTATCACAAGTAAATAAGGTACGTAAACACTTTGAGCAAGGAAAAAAATTGTGCGAAAACTCCTTGAAATGCTTTAAAATCAATAAATTTTTGGCAACACAACAAGCGAAAAATGTACATGGACTCCATTAACTACTAAGAAGTCTAAATTTCGATTGAAATGCACGAGAACTGCTTTTAAATTCCTGCAAAATATCATTCATGAGGGATACATTTGAAATAGGTGGAATATGAAGATGGTGCATGCTTTCTCTCATGACTGACTTAAGATTTTGTAAATAAAGTTTGAAACTGATTTGAAAAAAAAAATTAATAAGCAAAGCAATTCAACTAAAATCACTCTAAGCCAAAATCAAAAATGTGTCCAGAAATACCAAAAGAAAATAATAGAAAATGTAAGCAAAACGAGTAATAAAATTATTCTAAAGATGAATCTTTAAAATGCTTCTAAGAAACTAGTTGCTAGTTTTATATTTTCTCCACGATATTTTTTTATTAATGGGAAATAAAAATGAAGTTTTGAAATTTTCAGAAAAATTGGAAAGCTGAAATAGAATATTTAATGCGGAAGATAAGATGTTTTAAAATAAAATGAGAACAAAATCGAATAGCTAATACATTATCTTTTTCTCCCGGTTTTCTCTTGATTTGAAAGCCACTAAGATGAAGAAGTTAAGAATAAAATGTAATTTATTTTCTCGAAAATATCGCCAAACTACGAAATCCTCAAAAAAAATTCAACAAAAAGCGGAAAGAATTATATAAAACCTTATTTTAAAAATTGATTTTATGTTCATTTGTTTCAGTAACATTAAGAAGAAATTTCCATATTAAAATAGAATTCATGGTTAAGAAATCAATGACTGCATTCACAAGTAGCTTTTGTAATAATGTATATATTTTTTTTTTTAACTCTTTAATTGTTAGTATTTCTTGAAATATTTATTTACGAGTATGGAAATTTATTTTTTAAAATATATTCACAGATATGATTTTATTATCATTAGTTCCATATTTTTTTCTAGTTTCTGAGAACTTACTTTCTTTTCTAAGAAACCTTTATTTTGCAATTTCATACAATGGATGAGTAAAGCTTAAAGGAGCAATTGTTATTCAAAGGATATTGTTCAGCTATGCATGGGTTTATATGTTCAATCCCATGACAAAATCCTTAGCAGTTAAAACAATTATGATTTTTTTTATTTTTTTATCTCAGTATAAATGCAAAAACAATAAAATCCGTTGAGTTGAATAAGTAGAAAAGTTAAAACTCTTCATAAACAAATTAGAGGAAAAAAATTATGTGTAGGATTTAATTTTTTATCTCCGTAAAAACAATAAAATCCGTTGAGTTGAATAAGTAGAAAAGTTAAAACTCTTCATAAACAAATTAGAGGAAAAAAATTATATGTAGGATTTAATTTTTTATCTCCGTATAAATGTAAAAACAATAAAATCCGTTGAGTTGAATAAGTAGAAAAGTTAAAACTCTTCATAAACAAATTAGAGGGAAAAAATTATATGTAGGATTTAATTTTTATCGCCGTATAAATGTAAAAACAATAAAATCCGTTGAGTTAAATAAATAGAAAAGTTAACACCCTTAAGAAACAAATTAAAGAATAAAAATTATCTGCAGGATTTAATTTTTTTTCACCGAATAAGTGGGAAACCAATAAAACCTGTAAAGTGAATATATAGAAAAGTTATCATCACTTCCGAAAGAAATTAGAGAAAAAGAATTTTATATGACGTAGGACTTGATTTTTTATCACCGTATAAATAGGAAAACTATAAAATTCGTTGAGTGAATAAGTAGAAAAGTTAAAAACACTTCCTAACGAAATTAGAAAAAAAAATATATATGATGTAGGACTTAATTTTTTATCGCCGTATAAGTGCTGGAAAAACATAACAGCAGGAGTCGCAGATTTTCACAGCAACTGCAGATAATTTTTATTCTTAAATGAAGACATCCAAGATATTTAAAAAAAATTTCCTATAAAAAGGTAAGAAATTATTAGAAAAAATTTGGAAAATGTAAAGATTAAATGAAATGAAAAAAATTATCCTCATTGAAATATAAGAAATGATTTTCCAGCTCTTTTTTTAAAAAAACATATATACACTTGTTTGTTTCTTATCAAAATTATAATCTAATTTGATAGAACACCGCGAAGTATCTAAAAAATCATCTGCTATTTATCTAAATAAAGGAAAATCAAAGATTTCAAATTATTCAGCATGCTTTGCATTCTCGTGTTGAATCAATTTCGTATTTAAAAAAATAATTAAAAGAAATTACTTTTCTTTAATATTTAGGAATAACATAGTTATATAGTTATATAAATTATTAATTAAATTAACCTAATTTTTTGTGTTAAATTCTTATCTACCAACAACTGTAAATAATTTTTGCTTTAAACAGGTAAGATAAAATGCAATGATGCAAATAAGTGCAATGTATTTACAATAGTAGTCTCTGATTGCGTTGGGATAATTGAAAATTTGATTGTGGTTTTGAAGATTCGATTTGATTTTCGTGTGAAATTTTTATCTACCAACAACTATACAAATTTTATTTTGGACAGCAAAGATAAAATGTAAGGCTTACAATATTTACAATAGTAGTCTCTGATTACGTTGGGCTAACAGAAAATTGATTGTGGTTTTGAAAGTTGTTTTGCCAGTTAACTGCTGCTACGGTCTATTAATCTGCTATGTTGTTAGGGTCTTATTAATATTATGCCTTTTTATAACTTTAGGGTCTTATTATAAGGATGTAAGTGTCTTATGAATATTATGATATAAATTCTCTTTATTAAGCTTTAAATAAAAGACAAAACTATAATTATTTTTTTCTACACCGTAGTTTTTTCATGATTCCATAACATTTAAATCATTGCATTTGACGTCAAAATTTTTAAAAATTCCGATCACATAATATTCTAACGTCCTTCAAGAATGTAAATTTATCGTAATGTGCTCTTAAGATGTAATATTATTGTTCCACTTTGAAACAAAAGTATTTGGTTGAGAATTGTTTTTAATTTAAAAAAAAAAATGCTATACTATTTACTTACTATACTAAATTATACTAGACTAAATTATGAAACTAAATTATACTTAACTAAATTATAAAACTAAATTATAAACTAAACTATGCTAAATTATAAATTACTATACTAAAATATGTTACTTTATAAATTTGATTTTTTTAAATAGATGACAACGCATGACTAATCATGGTACGGCTATTTTTTCTCATGTTAAAAGGAGAACTATAATTTGAAAGGGTAGTACGGGAAGTATTTTCAGTTAACTTAAAAAATTTTAACATGATGTGGTAGGAAATCTTAAGCAAGTCATAGTTATTTCTCAGTAGAGTTTTTAATTTTCTTTTGTGTCACATAATACAAAATCTCAAAAACTGAAAATAAATTAGGGTATTTTTAAGAGTAGAGTCAAAAATGTGTTTTGAATAAACCAAAATATTGAAAAAATTCTGATTGTTCGCTTTTAATAACTGACTAGATAAGATTTAAATCAAGTGAGATGAAATTGCTCAAGTGCTTTACAAACTATATGGAATAAATACTTTACACACCTATTTCGATTTTGAAAACTTTTACAGTTTAGAAAAATGCAATTTTCCATGACGTTTTTTAAGTTTCTGCAATTCTTTCAGTATAAATACATTTAGAAACTTTAAAAAAAATAGTTTGCGATGTTCTTTCGTTATAATGAGATGCTCTCGTAGAGCACATATTTCAATATCTTTTATAATAGCAGCTTTCATTGAATTTAGTCTTTCCTTATTAAATGTTAGATTTCTGAAATTCAAACCGAAATATCTTATATATTAAACACATAAATCATTCTTAAAAAGCTGTGGAGACGCATTTTTTTTTTTTTTTTTTTTTTTTTGTATTCAAATGGAAAACTGGAAACATCTAGTGGTTGGAACATTACTCGGCACGAAGCGAAACAGAAATAGGCGATGCAAGATTTGTGATAGTGCACTTTAGAATTTATTGTTTTGAACAGTCAGCAGAATAAAGCATAGAACTCCATATAAATTACTCTCATAGTAACAATACATCTCATGATTTTGAAATTTAATAAAGAACTACTAGTTTTCCTTCACCCAAAACCTTTAAGAACTATTCACTCAAGATATTTCAAAATATTCATTCACATTTGCAGCAGTATCACTTTTTCTACCATTTGCATATCACAGGTATTGTAAAGAATATATTAAACTCACCTTATTGAACTCTATTATATATTAAACTCACCTTGTAAAGAATATATTAAACTCACCTTATTTTATCTTTTAAAAACAATCCTATTCGAATAATTTTTTCATTTGGGATAAGTTTGATGAAACAATAGAATAATTCTCAGTTTTTTTCATATTTTTAAATACCCCAAGCAATGAAGTCTTAGAATACATTAAATTTTAATCGCAAATGCTTTACAGAAAAAATATTTTGAAATTTACCATTAGTGAATGATTGCACTTTTCCTGTTTAGCGTAGTTACTTTGCCAATGTCAGAGATCATCTTTAATAATTGAAATAGCTAATTCAATACTCTTTTCTTTTGTAAACTAACACTTTTCATCACGACATTTGACTACTTTTTAGAAATTAAAATAATTTAGGTCGAGATTCATTAAAATTAAGCACTTTTAGTATAAATAATAGTCAATTATCACTTACTTAATTCCGATTTACTCACTGGAAACATTTGACAGGTTTTGCAGATAAAGAATAAATATATTTATTTGAAGATGGAGAACTTAAGCTCACTTCATTGCTATTTTAGAACATAAATTCAAAGGATTTCCATATTCATTCTGATTACATTCCTCATATTTTCTAGCATTCATATCAATCATATTCATATTTGATAGTTGCCTCTTCTTTATTCACAAAAAAGTAATAATTCTTTAAAAAGAATTCTCATCGTAACTAATTTTCTACTTCTTACTTACTTACTTATCCTCTACGTGCCTTTGGGCACTTAAGGCCTGCCTCTAGCATATCCCTCCAACGCCTCCTGTCTCTAGCAATAGATCTTGCTTCCTCCCAGCCAGATATTCTACATTCTTTTAATTCGCCCAAAATCATAGGCTGGATGGTAAGTCTGAGTCTTCCTCTTGTTCTTTAACCATCAGGGGCCATGAAAGCGCTACAGATGTAATTTTTTCTTTGGGTATTCTAAGGATATGTCCGAGCCAGCTCCATCTTCGGTTTTTAATTTCATCTTCCATTGTTTTTATTTTAGCTTTCTTTAAAGCTTTTTTAGCTTTAGCCTTCTTTTTAGCTTTTGGAACATAAATTCAAAGGATTTCCATATTCATTCTGATTACATTCTTCATATTTTCTAGCATTCATATCTATCATATTCATATTTGATAGTTGCCTCTTATTTATTCACAAAAAAATAATAATTCTTAAAAGAAAATTCTCATCGTAACTAATTTTCTACTTCTAATATGAGAAAAACTATGCGTACATATATTATCACGTCATATGCTCTGAACTCTTGTATCAGATCTCTCATCATAATTTGTTTGAACAAAATTATTACTATATTACCTCTTGACCAAAACAATTTTTAATGCATCGGCAATTTTTAGTGCATAAAACTTAGTTATTTTTCATAATATTATCAATTTTTAACTGTAACATCCAATAGAATGATTTATTATAAAGGAAATTCGTAGGAAGAATAGAGAATTATAAATGCACTGAAGAAGTAAATTGAAATAATACAAAAGAAACACAAAAACAACATATCAGGGGCATGCATATGGGAGTTTTTCTGTGAACAACCGTTAAACGAAACACAAATTTAATTCGTGTCCCAAAGTTATAAAGTTCTGTATTGCATTGATATTTGATATATTCTATTTTAGTTTACATTTTCTATTTCAATCTAATTATAATTCTCTAATCTTGTTATTATTTTATTTCAAGCTCTACTAAATTTATTGTGCTCATGCTTCTTTATTTCTTTCCTAAATTTGACTTTGGTTTTGTTTTACTGCTTTCCGGTTACAACTTCAAACTGAATTTTTACTGCATTTTTTAAGGAATATATATATGGAAAAATTATTACAATACGATACGTTGATGTGTTAAAATTGGAAGTTTATACTGCATTATTTGAATAGACGTTATTGTCCACTTTGCAAAGCAAGTGAATAATAATAAAAACAAAGTGTTATTGAAGTAAAAGGATTTTTGAACTCGAAATAAATTTTTTCTTAAATTGGTTTTCTAGGAAAACATATTGTTTTTATAACATGAAACAAAATGTATCTTTCGTACACATTTTTTTTATAAAAGTCAATACAATAATTTATTCGATTTTCTCTTTAAGATGTTTTATTAATTATTCTTTCTACTGCTTTAAACAAAAGACATCTTTGTTTTTGACTCAAAGTAAATAGATTAAATATAATTTTTCACGCATGTTTTTGAAACATCAACTAAAGAACCAGGTTTTACATTCTAAGAAAGGAAAAATTAAGAGAAATTTAGATATTTATTTATTTATTTGATTTTTATCATCCCTATTTGTTCCAAAATTTTGTTTAAAAAAATAAACTATTTTCAACTTCTGTATTCAAGATTTCGGATGTTCTTGAAAGCATATTATTAATTATTTCAGATGAAAGAAAACAAATTGAATTTTACATTTTTTTCTTCTTCTGTTTCTTTTAAGAAAAAAAAGTATTTTAAAGCATTTTTCTTTTCAACTGAATATTTCACTGTAAAAGGAAGAAATTTTAATAAAAGAAAATGAATTTGAAAACACAGCTCTTACAGTGTTTAGAAAATTGAAAAGATTTTGAAATATTTACAAAATCAAAGTAATCTTAACGAAAGGGATTATTTCTTTATGAAATTTTTAATAATCATTTTTGCTGCTTTTGATTGCAGATTGATTTTTCAAATATACAAAGGTTAAAAATAATGAAAAAAGTAAAAAAAAAAAACAACAGCAAATCACTTGTTTCTAAGCTGTCATATTAGATAGGCAATAATTTCAGGTACTGACATCTTAAACAAAGCTGATTAATATTAATTAAATTCTAGTTTCGATTTTTCTTATAAATTAATTTACGCTAAATTGCGCCAGCTGCAAAATCATCTATTCTGAAATAATTATATACAAATAAGATTTGTTAAGTCAAACACAGGAAATATTAAGCTAGCAAATCTTATTACGGTTAATTTTCAGATAATATCAGAAAAATCTGGAGAATGCTCTAAAAGAAATCGAGTCTAATCGTTTCCGTTCTGAATCGTTGAAGGAATGTATTAAAATAAGTCAACTCGTTTAAATTTGCATTCAAGCTGAGAAATATCATTTTATGATCAAATTTGGGAATGGGTTTTTTTTTTTTTGTGCCTATTTTACCGTCTAATGCAGAAAAAGAAACTATGAAATTTGTCACCGTATGCTAAAAACGTAGTTATTGATAAGCTATTTGAAAACCACGGGGGGAAGAATAGTTTTTGCCCACATAAGCTGGTTCGGAGAAATACCGATTTTGTGCACAAAAAGGTTACGTAAATGATTAGGTTTTCACGTAATCCAATCATCGTCAGCTGTTTATATGGTAATAGTGACTAGATTTTAAAAACCTGGCTTTCAAAATTATAGTTCTTAATACCGTATATTGTTGGGAAGTAAATTTAACAGAATAAATAGTTTCTATGCTATGCTCTCAGGTATTATGATAAAATTTCCAAATTTTACCACATTTGCCAAATTTTATCGCACATTGTAAAACCGTATATTAATGCCGATATCAATGCGGTAAATAGAATCTCTTCAATATTGCCTAGGCTAGAAATTGTCCTATATGTTATTCTTTCTATGCCTTCATTTTAAGCACAGCAGCCTTTGTAGACATTAAAGATAGTCACCACAAGTATCAACCCTATACCTTAATAGGTGCTGTGTCTCTCTATCTGTTCGCTCTGTTACCTGTTTTAGATGGTTTTCAATATAATGCTGGTTTTATTTACCCCTTTGCATTGTTTTCTTTCTGTTTTTAACTTTTTAATTACGGTTCATACAGCAACCAAATTATAGGCTTCACTGTTAGCAAGGCTTGAAAAGAGTTACTCTGCGTCTCTTATTTACAACCATCTAATCCGATATTTTTTATTTTATCTAATCAGATATCTAATACGAAAAAACATATAATACGCTATTTTTTGGCCATATCCTTTATCAATTCCACTATTCGTTAAGATTTGCCACATTTAAATTACTTTCTTCAAAGTACAGATCTTCATCAGTATTTTCTTTTCAAAGATCCCGCTTTTATTTCCATTATGCGGAACGGGGAAGAGAATCTTAAGAACATTGTTTGATTTTTTAATTTATATTGAAATTTAAAACAACAATATGTGTATTGTTTTTTAAATTTTCAATATAAATTTTATAAACTTAGTTTGATTTTTGCTGAGATTAATTTTTATTTGTTTTTGAGCTATCAACAAAAACAATCATGAATATTATGGTTTTTCATTAATTTGATATCAGTGTGACAAAGCGTCTGAATAATAAAAATCATTATAAATCAAAACAGTTTTAGTAAAAATCACATCATAAATCCTCAACTCTTTCACCACTTTTAATATTGGTTGAAAATATCCTTTTGAAAAGGAGTGAAGTTGATATGTATGTGTGTAAATATTTACTATCATGTATAAGTTTTCGGTGCTATCGTAATAAGTTCGCGTGCCGTGTAAACATAGATTTTTTCGAAGCATCAATAAATTTAATAAATTTTCAAAATGCTAAGATCTCATCCTCGGAACTGTTTGAAAAATAGAAACAAATAAAAGCTTGGTTAATTGTTTTGCGAAATGAAATTTTTAGCAACTACAAAAGCCGATTAACATATATTAGAATATTGGATGTTCTATCACATTGTGAACATTTTATTTTACTCCAAGAAAATAATTAAAATCAATTGTTTCATTAGGAAAAGATTGGTTTGTTGGGAAAACATTTATTCACTTTTACCAATTTTTTTTTCCGAATCGAATACCGAAGTTTCGCTTTTTTACCTCCGTGCGCAAACTTACTTCCAGGAGATGCGCCTTAAAACTGAAGCCACGGGGGTGTCCTCTTCCCTCTGCAGATATTCGTAAGCAGCGGGAGATCTCGGACAGCCGCCCACACTTCCGGTGCTCTATTCAGGTGAAGAAGAAAAAGAAAAAATGCTATTCATCTCACCTCTCTGGATTAATACTCATAGTCTGATCCTTCTTCTTAATAACATACTAATTCCTCGGAATCATAGTTTCAGATTCCAGATTCATTCTCTTGACATTTTGTTCGCCTACCTTTAAATTGGTTTTGCTCATGCCAATTTAGTAGAGTTTGCAGATTTTATAGCATTTATTTGAATCGGCATGAATTTTGAAAAAATAAAAAAAAAATAAAAGCACTTGGCTCTTTTAAAAGACTAAACAGATTTGTGGCATAATTTTATCCATAACTATAATTTTATCCATATATTCCAATAAAATAATTTTACATTCAGTTATTTAGATTAGAGGAAAAAAAAATATGATTTTTAAGAATATATAAGCTGATTATTTTAATGTACATCGTTTCTTCTGTTGCAAATTTTATCAAAATAAGTCTTTAAATTCGGCTAAAAGATTATACAGATTAGCTTCGATTCTTTTACTGAAGTGCAAAAGCTTGCAGTACATGGCTCTTATAATGATAGTTTCATTATTTTTTTCTCTCCTTTTTTTGTTAAATAATATTTTCAGCAAATAAAAACTATGTTTAAATAAAATTCAGTGCTTGAACTTTAAATTAATAAAGTATAAACTTTATTTTTATGCCATAATTTGAAAAAATAATAACGGAATTAGAAAAAAAAAATTTGAAAATTAACAAAAAGGAAAGAGGATATTTTTGATCAAAATCTCTCAAGTGAGATAAATATTTCTAACAAAACTTGAAAATATTTAGAAAAGTTGGTTTTGAATGCAACAATTTCATTCAGTTTCCACATTTTTAGAGAATCGAAACCTTCGTTCATAAATTCAGACTTTTTATATTGATCTTAAAATAAATTGTTCGAATTGAAAACTAAATTAGATAAAAACAAAAATACGCAAAATAAATGAATGAGTATTTTACTTTTTGTTAAAATTAAAACAATCTGAGTGTCAAAACAAATACGTGATTAGATTTATTGACAAAGAACAAACCAATAGAGTCAAAATTATGCAAAACATATCGAACAAAAAAATAATAAACATGCAATGCCAAATAATTAAGTCTAAACTAGTTTTAAAAAAAATTAATAAATATTTTACTGATGTGTCGAAATTTTTAACATGAATACAATTAGATTTTCTCTGTTAAAACAATATTTTAAAAATATATAGGGGGAAGTGATTCAATATTCTTATGAAGCTAAACTGTTCAACCTAAAAACTGTCAAAATTAACCAAGATACTTATTGTTTAATTGCGCACAGTATTTTATTTTATTTTATAACCTTCGTTGAACAGTCAACCCAATTTTGGATTTACGACTACTAATGTTCTGTTCCGTAGCCTTGTAATTTTAAACCGAATCCAGAAAACAAGAAAACTTCTGGATCAAGTATTGGGAGAAATTTGTCTTCGTGGAAGACTACTTGATGGAACTAACCCGCATTTGCGTTACATGGAGAGGAAGACCACGAGAACCTCCCAATATTAACCTGACTGCAAGGGGACTCTAACCCATGATCCGTCTACCACTGAGGATATCTCACGTCACCACTGTGGTCAATGCAAGCCGGATGCGGAATTCGAATCGACCAGCTATCGATGGTGTCGAACCCGGGTCACCTCATTGGGAGGGGAGAGCTCTATCTCCTGAGCCACCACGGCTTGAATGAGTACAGTATGTCATTCCTGAAAATCATGAGAGTACTATTTTTTCTCTAAATAATTTTTTTAGGAAAAGTCAAACACCAGGCTTTGGTGTGAAACAGGGTAGTTATGTTAACTCTATGGGAAATTTAAAAATATTAGAACTAGTATAGAATTAGTAATAATACATTATTAACTATTCAGTAAAAATGTAAGACCGGAAAGCACTTGGTTTTTCCGTCAGAGCAGAGGTTATCAAAGTGAAACAAAACAGTGCCACTCATCGAGCTAAATCCTTATTGTTTGTTAATGGTATGAATCTTTAGTAAACGTATAATAAACTGGACAAAAATTCATTTTGTTAACTATAATGACCCGACTCGCACCGACTACAGTGATGAATTAAAATATCCTCAGTAGTTAACGGATCATGGGTTAGACTCCCTTTGCCATCTGGTTGACCATCAGAGTTTTTTGTGGTTTTCCCCTACATGTAACGCAATGCGGGTAAGGTCCACCAAAAAGTCTTCCAGGAACGCAGATTTCTGGCAATACTTGATCAGGTGTTCCATTGTGTTCTGTTTTGAGTTCAAAATTATAAAGCTACATCGTTGAACGTTAGTAGTCATAAATTCAAATATTTGTAGTAATTTTTGCAAAAAAAATTTTGAGTGCTCCTCACCCTATTGTATTGCTATATTTTGCTTTGGCTATATTGATACAATATCAGAAAGCACTCTTTTTTGCGGATATAATCGTGTGGGCTGATGAAAAGATTATATCTTTTATTTTCCAGATTTTTTTAAAAAAAATGTATCCTTTTTTTTCCCCAGTTGTTTGTTATTTCCTTATTATTATTTTTCTCCCCCCCCCTTTTTTTTCATATGTCTGTAATTTTCCTTCACTTTATCTTCATTTTGAACTGATATATATACTATATAAACTGTAATGACCAATAAATAAGACTAGTTTAAAAACAAAAGAATATAAGAGAGTTGACACAGTAATACAAATCTACACGGTCACCGTGAATTAATCAAGAACAACACCTCATTATTACAGGTCGATCACTAGTGAAGTGTAATTCGGATTTTGTTCCTTAAAGACACATAACTAATTTCGACACAATTGAGGTACAATTAAAATACAATTTCCCCTACCTTCTGCTCTTAATTCTTTTTAATCAAAGTAATTTTACAAATTATTAAGCACAGAATAATTTAATTAATCACAAATATTTTGATTCAATGCAATTTATTGAGTATTTCCGAATAAATTCACGAAATATGCAACGGAACATAGTTCACTGAACGTAGTTGATATACTTAATATTTCAAGCATTTTACGTTTTTCTAATGTTACTTTCAATGACAAAACATTTCCTACACAAACATACAAATCGAAACAAAAATTGTACTAATGGTTCAGATTAAACTTAAAACTTTAGACAATTACCTCAGCAGGTATGAAACAGGAATTACAATTATATGACATGAGTGAATGATGTGCACGCACTAGAATTAAAGTTCTGTTAGTTAAAGAATATAATTATGTACTGTCAAAACTAGCAGAAAATGTGACGTGAGTTCTTAGTGAAATTAATTTACTTCCATACTTTATGCACAGAGTGCAAAGAAAAATAACGAACCACTTTGAACAACATTTAATGTCATAATCGGATTTTCACGTAGCTGGAACTCATTATTAATGGCTCGAGAATATGACTTCAAATATGCTAATTAATTAGTGCAGACAATATTTTATGTTACGAAATCAGACCAAAAAAGGTACTTTTTATGAATATAAATTTTTTTTGACAGAATTGGATTTCTAGCCCTCATGATGTAGGGGATCATAATCTATGAAATATGATCCCAATGTTTTGATCGGAACAGCGGTTCAAAGTTTGGATCCCTTAATATTAAGTTTACTTTTTACGTTTTTTTCTATGCCTCGAGAATTTAAGCGAATTGAAATATATTTGCACACAATAATAAAATTTGTTGCAAAAAAATGAGCTTTAATAATTGTTTATTATTTTTTATAGTTCTAATTAATAATAGTCAAAAAAAGTTTGAATTTTAAAAAAAAAAATTTCAAAAAAATGAAAAGTTTGAAAAGTTCAAAGTTTTACATAATTTTTAAGAATACAACTTTTAGATGCAAAATACAATATTTGAATGAAATCTAACGATTAAACCCTGAGAAAACAAATTTTAAGGAAGTAAAAATTTTTAAAACTCGATTTCTCAATGAAAATTTGACACATTTCATTCAAATATTGCGCTTTACCACATAAAATTTATTTTCTTTAAATTATGTAAAATTTTTGTATAGCTTACAATTCAAAATTTTTTTGACTGTTATTAAATGCAATAATAAAGAAATAAACAATAATTGAACCTACCAAATTTTGATGGTCAAAATTCTAAATGCGTCGAAAAAAAATTATGTTCATTGAGATAAAATTCGTTTTTGTGCCTTAATTCGAAACTTAAACTATCATCTGCCCTCATTAATTAGCATATTTGAGATTAGTCCCTCGAACTATTAAGAGTGAGTTTTTGTGTCCCAGTAAGTGAAAATCCGATCATAAGATCAAAAGTTATTCAGAGTCTTTCCATGGCCATTGTATAACTTTTTAAATAGGAAAATAAAAATTCTATACTGAAAACAAGCTATTTCGTTAAAAAAAATCAGAAAAATAAAAATTCTTTGGATCGTGCTCATCTCAATCAGGGTCTCGAACGATGATCTGAATCTGTCCTGAGCTACGTTTTGCTAAAATATACTCTTTCAATTACGCTGCAGCACGTTATATAATAATAATCCATGTTCATTTTTTTGATATCCATGTTGATTTTTTTGATCTCATTGTGTTACAATTGAGACAGAGGAGAACGCCATTGATTACCATTATAAAATGTTTGTAGCGATACGTCATTAAAGAACCTACTCTCTCGAGATTTAAATAATCATATTTAGTCAACAAACATAAAATTCTGATGTAAGAATCGGAAGTGCCTGACCTCACCACATACTCGAGTAAAATACCGAAATTTCAATTTTCTTTTAAACTAACTTCTGTGACAAAACGTCTTAAGTTCGACTTTTCAGGTACTATTCAACTGATTTTGTTCAAATAATTTAACTAGCCATATTAAAGGATATTCCTTAAAATGGTATAAATATTTTCTTACTTTTACAATTTTTTCATTATTATCAAATAAATTAATTAAAAATAATAAACGATTATTCAAACTTAGTTTTTTGCATGAAATTATCTTCCGATAAACGAATTTTATAATAGATATCACAAATTTTTCAATTAACTTAGATAGTTCTCAAAATATAGCGAAATACGCACGACGGTAAAGTTTAAGGGTGCAGCAAATGTGATGCAAAAATTTTTCAAATGTTGCACATGGGAAAACGGGTATTTTTTCCTTCAAAGTGAAATATTTTCTTATAAATTAGTATTCTGAATTACGTATGGAAAATTTATAAAATTTATTTTTTTATTAAGGAATTTCTGATAAAATTATCCATTAAAGAATATGTTAAGATAAAATTACTTAATTTGAAATTTTTATAAGAAAATATTATTAATATGTAAAATTTCAAGTTCGATAGTTACTTATTGCATAATTATTAATATGAGTTTATCTGAATTTTTAGAAGAAAACAGAAGAAAAAAAATTTGGAATGATTTTTCCAACTTTTGGTCTAATATTATGGAATGGTTTTTCTTTCAGAAATTTTTATTTATGATATTTATGGGTAAAAATCAAATTGTATAATTGTTTAACAATTTTTAAAGTATGCATATATAAAAAGAAGTAAAAAAAACTTTTATTTTCAGTTAACGTGTAACGTAGAAGCTTTATATTTCATCAGTTTTAAGTTTTGTTGTTGTTGCCAATTCCCATCCTGACCAGATCAATAAATCCGTTGACTTTTGGGAAGTCCGAAACTAAAAGGGGAGAGGAATGAATGTCGTTCCAGTGCAGCCCTAAACAGTTCAAGATATGCTCAGGTGATGCCTGGTTTTGTTAGCACTTAGGGCAAAGAGGAAAGATCTTCTGATTAGCAGAAAATGTGAGACTTTCCAGGTGTCCACTGACCAGTCGGGATAAGCAAGTGTTGGTCTGCCTGTCACCAGGAAGAGATAGAGAGAGTCTTGGTCTTTTTGCTTTATACCAGTAGTGAGAAGGTGGAAGTAGCCACTTTTGTTTGCTCTGGGCCTTTTGCCTTGCGAAAAGTTCAAGGTATGTAAGCTCTGAGGTGGGGGGGACTGGATGGTCTAGTCCCTTCTTTGCAAGTGTGTCAGCCAACTCGTTTCCGTGGATATCGACGTGGAACGGGATCCATTGAAAGTGGACCTCATGCTGCTGGGAAANCGTTAAACTTTGTTGTTGTTGTTGCCAATTCCCATCCTGACCAGATCAATAAATCCGTTGACTTTTGGGAAGTCCGAAACTAAAAGGGGAGAGGAATGAATGTCGTTCCAGTCCAGCCCTAAACAGTTCAAGATATGCTCAGGTGATGCCTGGTTTTGTTAGCACTTAGGGCAAAGAGGAAAGATCTTCTGATTAGCAGAAAATGTGGGACTTTTCAGGTGTCCACTGACCAGTCGGGATAAGCAAGTGTTGATCTGCCTGTCACCAGGAAGAGATAGAGAGAGTCTTGGTCTTTTTGCTTTATACCAGTAGTGAGAAGGTGGAAGTAGCCATTTTTGTTTGCTCTGGGCCTTTTACCTTGCGAAAAGTTCAAGGTATGTAAGCTCTGAGGTGGGGGGGACTGGATGGTCTAGTCCATTGGTTCTCAACGGGGGCGACACCGCCCCCCTGGGGACGTTGGGAGTATGCTGAGGGGCGGTGAACTTGTTTCGGGCGGTAGGGGGGCGTTGAGTATGCTCTGGGCGGAAGGGGGCGATGTCATTTAAATTCAATTTTTTGTCATTTTGGTTTTGTCATTTAAATTCAATTTTAAAACAGAAAAAGTTATTAAATTAAGATATATTTAATAAATAAAATTAATCTAAAATTAATAGTACAGAAAAAAAGATTAAATTAATATAATAAATAAAGATTATCCGACACACCATTTGTACCAGCAATAAAACGAACTTATACAACTCCTATTCTCCGATTTGAGCCAACACAGTTCAGAGCATGAGTCAGTAGTTTTTGCCTCTGACCCATTCAAGTCATTTGGTGGAAATTGAAGTGCATGCGCTTTCAGTATGAATTTTTGTTTTGACCCGTGTTTCTTATGATGGTTTTCGTTAACTTTCTTACGGTTTTCTCTACAGTTTCGATTAGATCTCATAGTTTGCTTGACCAGGTACGTGCGCGAAATAATTTTTATCATAAGTTATTTACTAATTTTGAGAAATAGTTGATTTTCTTTTATGCTGTGTATTTTGCTGCCACCAACAATATCGGTTAACGAAAAGAAGTGTCATCAATACAGTGCCACGTTCTTGAAGTTGGGATTTGTTCAATCATTGTTGAACTCTCAACTACCGATGTGTTTACTTTGTAATAAAGTTTTATCTAATGAGGTAATGAAATCTTACCGTTAGCAGGAGCATTTGAGAAAAAACGCATCCTGACAAACAAAATAAAGATTTGTCATTTTTCATGAACATCTTTTTTCATGTTTCTGAAGGCATCTTCGGTCTCAGGGTTACTAGCAACCTCATCACAAAAATGCAACGATGGTTTGATAGCTTCTTATAATATATCAAAATTTATTGCTAAATCTGGGAAAGCTCATACCATCGGAGCAGAGTTAATACTGCCGGTTGTCAAGGAAGTTTTAGAAATAGTTTTACACCATCCAGCTGTATCCACTGTGATAAAAAAATATCCCATAAGCACCGATACAGTGCAGCGACGAAATGTTGAGATGGCTGAAGACGCTGAAATTTCTTTATGCAAACTTTTGATATCCAACGAATTTTCCCTTCAAGTTGATGAATCAACCTTGCCAGTTAATGTAGGCTTTACTGTCGACATAGGTCCGGTATGTCAAAGTGGGAAAAATTATTCAAGATATGCTTTTTGCAAGAAGCTTGATTGTAGATATCAAAGGTAAATCTATTTTTAATACTGTCAAAGACCATTTTACAGAGAAAAACATTCCTCGTGCGAATATTATGTCTATTGCCACTGATAGGCTCCTGCAATGGGGGCCGACATCGCCCTTTTGGAAAGGGAGGTACCAGATATTTTTAGCTGTTCACTGCGTGATTCACAGATAGCAT
Organism: Parasteatoda tepidariorum; assembly: GCF_043381705.1. Classification (NCBI taxonomy): domain Eukaryota; kingdom Metazoa; phylum Arthropoda; class Arachnida; order Araneae; family Theridiidae; genus Parasteatoda; species Parasteatoda tepidariorum. The sequence goes on from NC_092204.1 coordinate 28,675,547, forward strand.
TTAGTAGAAAAAAATCTCAGTGACCGTCCGCATAAATCATTGCAATATACCATGTCTGCTGTGAACAAAATTCACAGTAATGCTCTCTACGATTGATTATTCAGACAGCTGTGTAAGAAGAACAATGAGGAATTCAATCGCTTGCTACTATACACCGAGATTCGCTGGTTTTCCAAAAGCTTCTGTCTCAATAGGCATTGGAATCTTTTCGACTCTATGCTTGAGTTCTTCGGAAGCAGAGATGTATCTCTGAGAGACAGATTGCTGGAATTTAAGAAAGACTTTTGCAGATTTATCTGTAAAATTTAAGGGTAATAATTTACATCTTCAAGACAACGAGCTCAATTTGATCCCTACAAAATCAGTTATTTCTGCCTTCTTAAAAAAGCTCATTTTGTTGAAGCAGAATTTTGGTTGGAATGAGTTAAGCCAAGCAGGAGAAATTCGCTCTGATGATGCACAAGAATATTGTCAACACGTTGACTCTTTGCACATGGACTTTTCTGACCGTTTTAAAGATGTTTTGTTCCCTAGACGTGCCTCAATGGGTTTATGGGTTCTGAACACTTTTGTGAATATTGAAACAGCAGAGGTTCAGATTTGGTCGAAATTTTAACTAATGAAACTTTGAAATGGGGATCGTCTCACAGAATTTTTGCTTATAGGTAACGTCAGTCGTCTCTATCCTGGACTGTAGACTGCCATTAAAATTTCTTTAATTGCCATTCCTTCCTCCTAACTTGTCGAACGTGAATTCAGTGGTGTTACAGATCTTGTCACAAAAAGGAGAAATCGACTCGAAATTGTGCAGCGAGTGTATTTGCGTCTTCATCTCACTAAAAGTATTGAACCGAGTGTTAAGAAATTGGTTCTGAATCATTAAGTACAATCATCCCACCAACATAGTTACTTGAATGTTTCGTTGATACTTCTTTTTACTGTTAAAAAAATATTTTGGGTGTTTTTTTATTTATCTAATTAAGAATAAATCATTTTTTAAGCATAGGTTTCTTTGTTGTATTTTTTCTCCTTATTTTGATCATAACAAATAGACTGCGTTTACCTGCCCTGAGAAAATTATCGAGTTAATGTACACATTATTTTAAAAAAAAATAAGCAAATTTAAAGCGTAAAAAATTGCTTAAAGATGTTGCTTCTTATAATTCAGCACACCTCCCTACGTCCCCATGCCCTAAATAACTAGATTTTCACGAAGGGGGGCGTTGAAATGCTTTTTGCTCCATAAGGGGGCGGCAACGTTAAAAAGGTTGAGAATCTATGATCTAGTCCCTTCTTTGCAAGAGTGCCAGCCAACTCGTTTCCGTGGATATCGACGTGGGACGGGATCCATTGAAAGTGGACCTCATGCTGCTGGGAAATGAGCTTTACTTTTTGTAAGATCGAAAAACTGGCTTTATCTCCAATGAGGGCCCAATTTTTGAGGTGTCGAATTAAACTACGGCTGTCAGATTGTATCCAGGTATTTCCAAAGTGCCTTTCACTCAAGATTTTCTCTAGTCCCCTGTCGATTGCAATTAGTTCGCTTCGAAAGACGGAACAAAAATCGGGGTTGCGTTGTTTCGTTTTCGGGGTTTCGTAAATCAGTTTTAAGTTTTAAAACTTATGTTCAAGTACAAAATATTCAAGACATGAATTTAAAACCCTGAATAATATGTTTAAATTTACGACTAAAGTTATCTTTCCAAACAAAGAATATGTTCTCCTATTATGTGAAGAAGACATTCTAATAACAATGCACTTATCTAACAAAAACGTAGAAAAAAATTTAAAAACAAATCAACCACGATCAGTAAAAATCTATGAATGACATACAGGACTTAATGCACGCAAAAAGTACTATCATACAATGGAGGTTTAATTTTAAATGTCCCACTTAAAAGATTCCCAAAAAGACTTGCTTTACATGCAGAAATTTCTTTTACAGCAATACAATCAAAAATTAATTGATAAATGAAAAAATTTAATTAATTTCAATTTATGAATATATTTTGAAGAAGAAAACAATATGATTTAAGACGTACAAGGAAAAATGGGTGATATAAGAAACAAAGATAATACACAAATATCGATTTTAATCAGGTTATTTACATTCCAACAATACCACATATTTTCAAATATGAGAAAAGGCACATAAAAAACATTCAATTCAAATGAAAAAGAAGTTAAATGCGAAATTTTCCCCTAAGAATAGTAAAATAAGGAAAGTTCTTTAAAATAAAATTTTTCAGTGAGAAAATATACGAGTATCTTTCTTTTACTCCGTTTTGACTCATTATTCCTGCCATTCTTTTTTTCTTTCCCTAGGAAACGAGGATAAATGGAACACAAAGGAATCACCAACCTGTGGGATTTAAGCACACAGACTTATTCAATTAAAGCGAAGAACAGTTTAAGTAGAACTGAAGTGAAATGATTTAAATCACACAAAGATGAAACTTACTTTTCTTTTTTTATTTCATTACCCACAGGAATTTTTCAAGCTTCGTAGTCAAACTAAATAAATCAGCATTTAAAATAACAGTTTTATATTGAGAAGGGTTTTCTTTAACCGTACTATTTTCGATCGCATTTTTTTTCGCTTCTTTCGTATTTTTCTTTTTAAATTAGTATAAGAAGTAATGGACGAATTTGGAGTTTCATATTTCATAATACTAGTTATTTTAGCTCATATGTTACCTGATGCAAAATTTGATATTCTCTTCTTCTTCTTCTTTGCCAGCGCAACAGCCCCTTACAGGCCTTGTCTGCCTCAACAGCTGACAAAAGCCAGTACCTCCTATCTTTGGCAACTCCCTTCCAATTTCTAATCTTTAGGGTTTTCATGTCATTTTCGATGTCGTAGAGCTATCTAGTAGAGGGTCTATCTCTGGGACATGGGTTTCTTAAAGGTGATAATTCTCATGGCGCTATTTCCTGGGCATCTCCATAGGCTCAGCAATCTCAGCCTATTACTCCGGATTATTTGTGCAATTTAGAGCTGCTTATACTTGCGTCAAAGATGGCTCTGAGAATCTATCTTTGAAAGGTGTCCAGGTGACCGCTGTATATCTGAATTTAGGTTCCAAGAATATTTGAATTTAGGGTAATTTGATATTGCATATTTTAAATATATAAGTTTGATTGGCTTTAATTTTACTTATGTTATTATTAATGTAAATATTAAAAAATTACGTAATTATTCTATCTTTCAAAGAGTACCTGAACATGCAGTAGTAGGGACTCGGACTACTGTGACATTGGTCCCTCTTGTATGTCGGTAACAGCCTGCACATGTCTGGGAAGACTTTCTACACTGTAAAAAATTTTGCATCAATTTGCCATAAAATACACGCTTAGTTTATAAGTAGAATATTTTCTAAAACTAAATTCTATGAAAATTAAATAATTTATCTCCATCAGGAAAAATAATTCAACAAACCTTTGCTGCAACCTTTCAAGTTTAAACGCAGTGAAGAAGTACATAATGTCCCATTAAGGTTGCAGCAAAATGGATACATCAAGCTCCGAAGTTTCTAACAATGTATTTAATAATTTATTAAAAGAGTAAAAAAAAATTTTTTTTACTGAAATTAAGTGAAAATAATTAAATTTTTTGACGAAGAAAATTCTAATAATTTATTCACCTCTTATAATTTCACTATTATTTTTTAACATGAAGTAACAAAATTAATTCAATAAAAATTTTTTGGTCTGTTTTCAAATTATTATGTATTTTTCCATAGATTGATTAGAAGTGCTAATAATGAAGACACCAAAATTGAATCTTTTGCCCATTGATGAAATGGGTGTTAATCTCCGTACTTACTAGCCAGAACCTTTTTTTTTCAAGTCCAGAAAGTCCGGATTCAACAACACTCATGAGCAGAGCTAACTTTCAAGCCCTACCCAAGCTCAGACAGACTGTTTGCATGATTCTCTAATGGTTTTGAAAATTATGCATTTTATAGCATAATTTGGCAACTTTTTTTAAAATTAAAAACAGTATTCAGTTATAATAAGCTTAACTAGAATGTAACTTTTTAANTGAAATTAAGTGAAAATAATTAAATTTTTTGACGAAGAAAATTCTAATAATTTATTCACCTCTTATAATTTCACTATTATTTTTTAACGTAAAGTGACAAAATTAATTCAATAAAAATTGTTTTGTCTGTTTTCAAATTATTATGTATTTTTCCATCCATTGATTAGAAGTGCTAATAATGAAGACACCAAAATTGAATCTTTTGCCCATTGATCAAATGGGTGTTAATCTCCGTACTTACTAGCCAGAGCATTTTTCTTTTAAGTCCAAAAAGTCCGGATTCAACAACACTCATGAGCAGAGCTAACTTTCAAGCACTACGACAGATTGTTTGCATGATTCTCCAATGGTTTTGAAAATTATGCTTTTTATAGCATAATTTGGCAACTTTTTTTAAAATTAAAAACAGTATTCAGTTATAATAAGCTTAACTAGAATGTAACTTTTTAACTAAATAATTGTAAAATATAAATCTATATTCACTACTTACTTTTATTAAGATTCGCTGAAAGCAGCATTTTGTTTTTAGATGAATCAAGAGTATGTGAGAATAATCTACTATACTACACTGATGTAAGAAATCAAGAGAATTTGCAGACTTGGTCGATTATCCCTAGAACTACAGGACCGATTTTAATGAAATTTGAAATGCGCATACATTTATACAATACAAACAAATAATCATTCAACAATTGTAATACACACTCATGATCGTGCGTAACACTCGTTAGAGTCGGAAGGTATGAAATTGCCACAGGACAATTCAGGTGAATTTCTACAGGACAATTCAGGTAAATTGCCACAGTAAATGATGAACTGCCTTATTTCAAGTATGAAATCACGCTGCAAAGCTTGTATATCAGTAAGAGGGGACCATACACTCTATTAACCCTTTTTTTTGCTTATTCTGCAACCGCTGTTTCATACCTTCCGACTCCAATGAGTGTTATGCACGAGCATGAGTGTGTTTTACAATTATTGAATGGTTATTTGTTTGTATTGTATCATTGTACACAGTCCAGTCACATTAATGGAACCACCACCTACTTTCGACGTCAACGTGAAATAACCAATCACAAAAGGCAGGTGGCAGCACATTACAGTGGAGTGTATATAAAGGATGCTTTAGGGCATCGGAAAGCATTTCAATCGTTGGCGTAATGCAGAAACGTAGCGATTTATCCAACGTCCAAAAGGCCGTGATTGTTGGCTTTCGGGCCAAGGATGGAATCATTTCGGAAACGGCTAATTTTGTGAACTGTTCGCATGCAGCCGTGGTAAAAGTATACCGTGCATGGAAAAATGACAATATCCAAAACCAGCGATGTGGCACATGTGGTGCACCACGGACTATAGATGACAGAGTCGAACGAAGGCTGTGGAGATGCGTTCGGACGAATAGACGTGCAACTGTTGAGCAACTGACCGTCCAGATGAACCAAGGGGCTACCAATAATGTATCCTCAACAACGGTTCAGCGAACGTTCCTGCTCATGGGCCTCCGCCGCAGAAGTCTGGTTAATGCTTTTGACAGGTGGTCACATTACTGCGACTGGAGTGTGTATGTACATTTCAAATTTCATTAAAATCGGTCCTGTAGTTCTAGAGATAATCAACCAAGTCTGCAAATTCTCCTGATTTCTTACACCAGTGTATCCGTATCGGTAGTATAACCAATAACTATCCATTGTATAACTGCATCAATGTAATTCAGTAGTTCTTTATAAATAAAGAATCTGGAAATAGTTTAGTTTATTATGTACTGCAAGAAGGGAAAGTTTTACTCGATACTGACAATTAATTTAACATTACAAGTCATACGAAAATAATAAAGAAATTTAAATGAAAAATTAAATTTGTAAAAGTAATAATCGAAAATTTACTATTGAGGTATTGAGGAAATTTTTAAAATTTATTCTCGGATCCTTGTTGGCGAATTTGAGAAACAGCATTCGCGTTATTCCTTTCGTCCACTTCATTCTATCGTGAATCAAGCAAGTTTGTCGTAACCATTAATTTTGCTCTAGATATATGTTCTACTTATAGTTTGAAGATATTTCTGATTCATGGGAAACATTTCATTTTGATAAGTGCTATATCCACTTTTAATTTAGTATGCTCTGTTTTATATTTACTGTTACTCAAATATATTATTTTTTATAAATTTTTGTTGCCCATCGCAAAAATCCTTTTTAATCGTAAATTATATTTTATTTTGTATCCTGCAACCTAATTATCGTTTTTTTAGACTTCAAATCTCAAGAAAAATTAAATACCAAAAAAGTATCTGTATTTCTGTAATTTAGTTTTTATGTAGTTTAATTTTTCTGTTACTTTGAAAAAACCATGATTAGGAAATTCTCGTTACACGAAATTGATCTTTATTTAAAGGTGAAATGTAACACGATCTTATTTTATATGCAGGGTGAAGCTTAAAATGTGAGTGACGTAATATTTAATTTTTTAACAGTTCGATAAGATCTAATCTCTTAAAGAAGGAAGATTGGCACGATAATACGAACTACTGCGATATAAATAAAAAAAACAATATGCCAGCTGCATTTAACTAAGAAGAAATTGGATTGAAAATAATATATTCATTTCTTATGAGTTTATTGCGTGTCAGTCAAAGAACTTTCTTTAAATTGCTTCATAATTATTTCGTTTTGCTTAAGCAAAGTTGAAGATAATTCATAGTCATGCTAAAATTCCATTTAAAAAAAACACATTTTTGTTATTTTTGAAGAAAAAAAAACTTTTTGATAAACATAAAATGGATTATAATCTGACAGGTATTAAACATAAGATGAATAATAACACGATAAACAAGCTATAAATATCTAGCACAATGTTCACCTTTTATTAAGTAGTTTTTTATGCGGATATCAAACAAAATCATTTTGATCTATAACGCCAAATCTTTAAGATATTAATAAAATTAATTTTCATGGAACACTGTTTAATTTTCAAAGAATTTTTTTTCAATTTAAATAATTTTAACGGAATACTATTTAAATTTTATTAGTTTTAATACAATACTGTTTAAAATTAATTAATTTTAAAGAAATACTATTTAAATTTTATTAATTTTAATAAAGTATTGTTTGAATTTTATTAATCTTGATGGAATTTTTATTTGCATCGACTACCACAACTACACATTTTTGCCACGAACTCTAAGAGTTTGAAATGTTTTTGCAATAAGTGAAATTTTATACTAGAACCACAGAAGAAAGCTTTGAAAGGGGGAAATGAAAAAGCAAGGAAAAAGAGTATTAAAAAAGCATTATTTTAACAATTACGTGAATTTAATAACCGATTTGATTTAGACATGAATTTAATTTAATTAAATGTTTATTCAAATAAAAATAGATACCTTTTTAAAAACTGATTAATATGCAAAGTTTAATTTGAAGCTAATGCAACCGAGATAAAAATGACTAATTTTTTCTTGTATGAAAATCCTGTATCCTCTTCATCTATCATAAAACTTAAATAAGTTATAAGTACTTGAATTCCATTTCAGTTTTCCAAAAGACAAGCCGCAGAAAAAGTTATTTCCCATCATGCATTGCGTGACGCGTAACAATGTTTTAACACGGTATAGGAAAATGTGATAAAACAACGTGACTTAAATGTATTAATGACACTAATTTATAATTTCTGTTTGTTCGCAATCTTTTTTTTTATGACGAGACGTATTTTATCTCCAATTTATGCATGGTTCGAAAAATAAATCCTGCATTTCAGTCCGTGAAATAAGGAAGAAAAAAATAAGTCTCATTCATCACTAAAATTAAAAACACGTATGTATGTAATGGTTCAACAATTCTAAATTATAAATGATATAAATAATGGGCGAATGGAGTCGTTTGTGCTTGTCGCTGTAGCTTAAAGACGAATAAATTACAGACTCGTTGACAAACAAAACATGTAATATATTGCAAATATACACATAAACATACGCAGAGTAAATGTTAGATTTCACTTTTTAAAGTTTTACTTTCGTAGAATATTTTTACTCCTTTTTTTTACTTCACACGTTTCAACAAAGCGTTGCCACTCAAATATTTTACAAGTTTATTAGAAACATTAATAATTATTTTTACAACAGTGTTTTGGTGATTTCTTACTGTACCACCTTTATATACTGTGATCAAATATTTTCCCCCTCTAGCTTTTTATTCATTATTTATTTTTCATTTTAGCACTTTTACTTTGATTTCATTTTAGTTTTGATTCGAATTTTAATTCGAAAAATGTAAATTAATTTCTTATTTGCCCCTCTATTCAAGTTACATTACACTGATTATGATATTTTCTTGTGGTAAGCTATAAGCCCTTCCTAAATTTTCTAGATGTCAACAAAACAGAATTTCCGCTATAAGCACTTCCTTTTCTAGATATTTCTAAAATTTATCAGTAAAAAAGTACTAAGCATAGATTAGACAAGAGATATTAAATAACAACTCGTTTAGGGAAAATATAGCTAATCACAATAAGATTAAGACTTTATTTTGCAAAAGTAATATAATATAAGTAATTATTTATGTCTGAGTTGATAAGAAAATCATTTGTACAGAGAATATTTTTGTTTTTATTTCTTAATTTATATGATTTTAAAATTATGAAGTTATCAAACAATTTTGCTAATTATAAATTATTTGATATGGAAGTTTTGATTAATTTTTCTTGTGATATGCAATCCTACACTGATACTTATAATGTATGGTAACTGATTTTTTTTGAGAAATAAAAATGCAGCAATCAGTTGCCGTTGAAAATTATTCTACACGAGATATCGTCAAGCAACCCTTTTCCCACTGTGACAAAGGATAGAAAAACAATGTTCAAGTAATGCAGATTGAATCATACGAAGATTGAATGATGAAGATTGATAATGATTGATAATGAAGATTAAATCTTACAATACTCTCTCATGAAATTGAATATAAATTCACTAAAATGGGAACGAGTAGAACGAGAACAAGACTAACTGAAATGTGATTATCAGAAAATATCTTGAAAATAACAAGGTTTCAATTATCTAGAAAATGTTGCAGTTCAAAGATTAACATTAAAGAGTCTCTATTAAAAACTGAGCTTTTTGATAAAATTATGAGCAGATTTTAAGTCATTCAAATGAGTGCATGTATAATACAGATTTAACAATTTGTAATACGTAAAGTTTTTCCTTAAAACTAGAGTTGCTTCAATGCGTATAAAAAATATTTACCTATTTTTAACAGCACAGTATAGCAAGTGGTTAAACTATCTTTTAATTAACTTAAAGGTATATTGTTGTTGTTGTAGTTGTAGTTCATTTACGTGGCGCTAGAGCTGCACAATGGGCTATTGGCGACGGTCTGGGAAACATCCCTGAGGAATGATCCGAAGACATGCCATAACAATTTTGATACTCTGCAGAGGGGATGGCACCCCCGCTTCGGTAGCTCGACAACCTGCGCTCGAAGTCGAGCACTTTACAGTAGAACAGTTTAACGAGGACCAATACCGCAAACCCTCGGTCCCTTCACAGATTAATCCAAGTGGTCACCCACCCGCATACTGACAGCAGTCAGTGATGCTTGACTTCGGTGATCTGCTGGGAGCCGTGTCTTAACGATATGCCCACTACGGGACTTAAGGTATGAATTAAGAAAATTTATAATAAAATGTGTTTATTTTTATTTATAGCTGTTAAAGTTCTTATTTCGTTTTGCCTTCATAAGCAGCGAAATTCAATCGAATTAAATTTTTAAAATATCTATGATTCTTCGCATAAAATAAAAAAATAATTGCTGGAATCACTGTTTTTTTTTTTTTTTTAATTCCTCCTGAAATTTCATGGCTGAATGTTATGACTGAAAAACGTTCAAGAAAGGTTGAGTCATTGAATTATATCGATATAGTAAAATTGCAAAAATGATGTCTTTTCGACGAACTTTCCAATGTATAAATAAATTTTAACAAAAGGTAAATGAGATGGCAGAATCTCCAAAAATGTATGAGTAAAAGATATGGGGCAATCAGTATCGAAAATCACTCAAACATTTAGTTAGAAAATCTGAATTATTTTTCTTTTAAATGTAGAGGGAAAATGCATGTAGAAATAGTCTAGATATTTTTAACAAAACTACTAGCTTGTGGTTTTTCATTTCTTATAGACAAATTAGTTAGAGTTTAAATGATTTTCTGCCTTGACTGCTGCTGTTTTTTACCCAATCGAAAACGAAATAATTTTGAATTCGAAGTTGTCCAGTTGAGTTGAGAATGAAATATTTTTCAAAATTCTAATTGAAAACGAACTTGGTGTTATGAAAAGTTTTCATAACACCAAGCAAAAAATGAAAAATAAATCAGTAAAAAAATTATTTAAAATGTTTCAACAAAATATTTGAAAACTGGAGTTTCAACGGAAAAAGAAAACTTTTTTATTTGTTAATAAGCAAGATTAATGAACCTGATTGCAAAAATTTTTCGTGGTTACTTCATACATCTTTCCTTATTGTTGCTTTCTTATTATTAAGAATATAAAAATAAAAAATAATACAATCTATTCCTTTAATCACTTGAAAGTATTTGAAGCTTTCTTAACGTTGCTTATGATGCATCAAATATTTATGTACATTCAACAAAACTTTTATAGTTCTGGGATATTTTTCTTGCTAGATTTATTTCACGTGTGATCATCTTTTGAAACGAAGTTTTATGGGCCGAGACTGAACCTCTGCTAGCTTGCAGATCTTCTTAAATCATCGAGAGGCAAGTATGGTGCTCCTACTCGTGACTAGGGGGGGGGAGGGTCTTGTGCCTACGCAATCCTTACACGTGATTAAAGAAAAGTTTTCATAATATATAAATGACCTTAAAGACGCGTCATTATCTCTTAATTGACATAACCTAGATTTCCTATTTTCCAAGTTAGAAAGAAAATCTTTAAGCGGATTTAAAAAAAGCTTTGAATTTTAAAAAAAAAATTGTTTTTAAAAAGTAATAGGATTAAGCTCATGCATATTACTAATGACGCTAAATCTATAAAGGGAACTGATTAAAAACATTTTTTTTTGCTTTTCTAATTAGGAAAATAAACATGCAATTAGTTTCGAAACAAATACAATTGAATTAATTCTTCAAATTAACTTAAAACATTTTTTATTTTCGTTAAAAAAATTTGATTAGTTTACCATTTCTTTACAACAAGTCTTTAAACTTATGTTTTAGCATGATTAATTTGTTCTAGCCGTTAAAAACTGAATAAGTACTTTGGTTCTTATTTCAGCTGTAATGTATTTTTTTTAATTACCCTAGCATTTTAAATTAAAAACTAAGTAAGATAAAACTGAAATATATTGATTTAATTAGGATTTAAACATTAATATCAATTTTTAAAGAAAAAATTAATTTAAACCGTACCATAGTTTGGCTGCAACAGATTTAAGGAAAACAATAAATTTTATCTTTCTGCCAATCTAGCTCCCATATTGTTCAATTGATACTTTAAAAAAAATTGTACATAAACTTGTCCTAAGTTTTGAACGCTTAAGAAAGTGAAAATTATTTTAACTTCGAAAAGCAACTTAAGGAAATTTCATTTTGTAAAAGTAGCGCGTTTAGACGAATGTTCAGATAACGACAAATTATAACTTAGAGTCGTGAGGGCTCAGGGGATAGAGCGTTCACCTTCCAACGAGTTGAACCGGATTCGAACCCCAGGCGATAGCTGGTCGGTGTGAATTCTTCATCCGGCTTGCACCAACCACTGTGCTGACGTAACATATCCTCAGTAGTAGACGGACCATAGATTAGAGCCCTTTTGCCGTCAGGCTAACCAGGTGTGGTTTTCGTAATTTTCCTCTGCATGTGAGGAAATGCGGGTTTGTTCCATCAAAAAGTCACGAAGGCAAATTTCTCCGGGAGTTCCCTTGTCTTTTGGATTAGGTTCAAAATTACAAGGCTTATATTTTACTGCGTGTCCATCAGAAACGGCATATAGTTTAATTATAAAGGTATCCCCATAATTAAGCCGTGACTAACATTAAGCCGTGATATTTAGCGTATTTCTCACACGAACTTCCAGTTTCAAGATACTCAAATGCCTTATTTAATCTCAATTTGGAAAAATTATTCAAGATCAATATTGGGGTGACATGAAATTTTTTTTTTTTTTAGTGTAAAATAAAACTTAATTTTTTTTCTACACGAAAAATGAATTTCAGTTAAATATTTGAAGACTTCGTGATCCCGCTCTAAAGAAATCTTCTGCTCAAGTGCGATTGGTGGTCACTTTTATTGTTGAAATTTTTTTCATTTAAAAAATTTTGTAAACTTCGAAGTAAATGATAATCTGATGGTGCATGGCCACAGAATTTCATTAATAACGATTTGATTGATTAAAGTTGGATTTATTTCATTTAGTTATTTATTTATTTATTTATCTATTTATTTATTTATTTATTTATTTATTTTTATAGAGATTTTTTATCAACCCGATACAGATGAATGAACGGAGTTTTTATTTACGAAACTATATTACATAGAACGCATAATATTGCGTACACAAGTTACTACAATACATGCATGGAAATAAAAGAGAAAAATATTTTTTCCAGATGTATAAATGCTCGATATATGGCCCTTTTCCCACGAGATAAATAACAAATCTGCATTCAACTCTGTTCTTCACATTTTATACACTGACGTGGTCAGTGGTTTCCACTGCTTCAAAATCATAATTGTTTACAGTTTTTTAAGTTACCCGATAAAGAAAACACCTACTCTACAAGAAATTTTCATAAAATGATAAGAGTTGGCCATTAATTTACTCGGTTTGCTTTCTTTTTTTTTTAGAAAAAAGCCAAGTGTACATAATTGTGACGACCTTCAGGAAACTAAGTAAGTTTACCTTTAATTTACTCGGTAATTATATTAAGATTCCTAACTCAATTAGAAATGTAAATTAGGGTGGTTTTTAGAGTGGAGAAAATGTTTTTTCATTGAACCTTACTTTTCACCAACTGAAAAGATGCCGTTTGGAATAAAACTAATATTTGGGAAGTTTCAAGTCAATAAAGTAATATTTAAACCCCGTCCCCCCTCTTTAAACGTTTGAAGAAAAAAACAAGATTTTTCTCAAAAAATTTCACATTTTTTTGCTATAAAATCTGAACGAATGGTTAAAAAACACAAACCCTGGCTCATTTTATCGATGAAACTTTCCTTTTTTTTTCTTAAAACTTCTTTGTATAACGAATAGAATAAAAGATACAAGCGCAAACTCAATTTTTTAAGGAGTGTTCGAAAAGGGTTACATTAATATTAGTGATTTTTTTTGTCCTGCCAAATTGGCAAACATCTTCTTGCTGTGTAATATCCTGAAGAATTATGTCAAAAAAAGTAAAATTTTGAATCTATCACTAAATGATCAGTCAAAATGGACTTAAGTTTTATCTTGATTGCTTAAAGATATTCGTGCTGGAATATTAAAAACAAATTAAAACAGAAAAGAATAATAGGATACAATAACACTTTTCTGAATCGTTTCTTTCATCTAGTTTCGATGACAAAAAAAAAATTAAGATTTGAAAGATCTAGCGAAAATACCGTATGATAAACTCGAAAAGTATATTGCTATAAAAGCTCTAAATTCAATTATTTTATAGTTTTATCCTACTATTAGCTGAATAATCGTTCTTCGTGTGGGTTGGGGAAAATAAGATCTCAATATATCAGTACCGAGCCGCACTGCGAAATGCTGTGCAAAACTGAAGCTATATAAAGGTATACCAGCACAATTAATCAAACTAGAATAATTCCTTTTTTTTATTATTATATTGTCATGTAGAATTAATCTAAAAATAAGTCCAAGCAGTTTAAGAGATTTATTGTTGGTGTTGTTGCTCATGCCCACTTGACCAACAGAAGCTTTAAATCAAGTCCATGAACTCATCAAAAAAGCTCCCAAAGCCATGTACTATTGCAGCAGGGTTGGAGACCAGGAGGCTCTTCTGGCAACCAATACAGGATAGGATGTGGGCAGGAGCAGACTGGTTCACATTGCACTTAGGGCAGGGTGGAAAGACTTTAAGGCCTACAACGTGACGTAGGGATCGAGTGTGTCCGCTTCTAAATCTGGCAAGCGCCGTTCGGACACGCCTATTGCTTGCCCTGATCAGAGCAAGACCAGGCCGGACTCCCCCATACCAATCATGTACAGGAACTTTTTTCCAACAGGAGCCAATATCTTGCCTTGTCCGGGTTGCTATTTCTGAGAAAGTAAGAAGGTCATCGCCAGCAGTATCTCTATGGCTGCCCTCACGTGTGAGACCGTCAGCAATTTCATTCCCGTAGTCATTCACGTGCGACGGTACCCACTGAAGGAAAATCCTAATGTCGTGACTCAAGCAATTTAGAAGCTGTACAGTGTTTAGTGTAAGAGATTTATTAAGAACCTTCAAACGTATAGGAAACAGAGTTACTGACTTTTTGACTTGAAACACCTAATCTTTTATAGGACTAAATAACGGAACGGGAAATGACAAATTAGAACATTCTGAAAACTTCTAGAAGACACAGACATAATAAATAAAAGCTTACATTACACTTACATTTTCATCAAGCTCTAAGGATCAAACTCGATATCACTGTCTCTCCTGGACGACGACCTGCAACCTCTCGGCTACGCTGACACTACTATTCCATCCTTCCTACTTTATTAGCAAATCCCGTTTTTAGTAGTTCACTGAATTTTTTCAGATTTAAATTTATTTTTAAGGTGAGAGACTGTAACACTTTTTGCCGGCCGCTAGCAGTAATCTAGAGGTGCCTGGGAATTCGATGGTTATGTGATTAAAACTAAATCGCTTTAAAGACACCGTTTTTGGAATTTCCACTGCTATTGTGAATTTATAAAATTTGATTTGTTGTTCACGTGCGATAGATTTGAAGATACTCAAAGTCTTATAATCCACTCGAAGTAAACCTGCATATTAGCTAATTTAAAATACAAAAATATGACTCAGAATAACACATTGTTAAAATGAGAAATACGTATTTTTAGTTCATTATGCGTGTCTGTAACATGCTTCGCATTTAAAGATTTAAGAACCAAGGTATGTCAAACGAAAAACTATCTATAACTCATGCAGGTGTAAATAAGAGTGTGCAGATTCTTTAACATGATTTTGTATGATTCATGATTTTGTATGATTCTTTAACATGATTTTTAGCATGGTTATCAAATTATAATACAGACAATGCATTATAATTTGCTAAGTAATTTAAACTAAGTACGATGAAATATTCATATACTTATCGGGTTTAAGTTACGTTGTATGTTACGTTACGAGATGCAAATTCACGCTTTATTAATCAAACAATAATTTGAATTAGTTGCTGTAACAATGAAAAAAGGACACTATTTACGTTAGCTTGAATTCCATTCTCGTATAAAATAGTTACCCGATATTTGTAGGCTATAAAATTTTGAATGGTCAAACATACATATTTTATCCCCCTTAAAAATTATGGCGTGGAGAAGAAAATGTTTCGAAAAATAAGCATAATTTTTTTTCATTCCTGACACTTGGCAATTTCGACGTTCAAATTCCTTGCATAAATCTATTTTTATTCCAATATAAATTCCTAAAGAAATAGAAGAAATAAAATACATCTTTAACTTTCATCCAGCAAAAAAAAAGGAGTGAGAGGTTTATTCTTTATTGCGGTTGTCTCAAAAGATACCGTTTATCATTTCTGGATTTTGACATTTTTTTCTTCACAATCTTTATCTATTCTGTTTGTGTTTCTGGGATTGGGCATTGAATAAAAGCATCCCCCTCCTTCCCCTCACTTTGTGAGGGATCATCCGTCTCTGTCCAAGCACTCACATTTCAAGATGTTTATTTTTTGTTTCAACTTTCTTTTTTTGTATTCTTCTGTTCAACCCTTTCGAAGGCCCATTTATTTCTCCTTTGTATTTCTTCCATTTTCTTTATGTTTTATTTGCAATTAAACTGTAGCATTTAATGAAACACTTAGTTTTGCTACGGAATTTTAAAGTTTGCATTTAAATTTCAGTGATGGAAAGTTTACTCACCAAGAAGCCATTTGCATTCATAAATAAAATTTCAATTTAACCAAGATTATTTCCCATGAAAAGATAAAAAGGATGGTGCAACTCACGATGGTACATCACTTCTCTCTTGTGTAACATTTCCTACATCATCCAAAGTTGGAGACCATCTTTGGTATAGGATTTCTCCCACTGGCTAAGCGCTTCTTAGCTTGGAAGTTTTTTTTTTCTTCGCATTGAAACAGCAGAACAAATCTCACAATCAGGATTTAAAAACAAGTGTGCTAATTGAGCAGAGATGACTCAGATCATACAGCGCTCGCCTTCCAATGAGGTGTCCCGGGTTCGAATCCCAGTGATGGCTGGTCGATACGAATTCTGCATCCGGCTAGCATCGACCACAGTGCTGACATGCAATATCCTCAGTGGTAGACGGATCATGCGTTAGAATCCCTTTGCTGTTAGACTAACCGTGGTAGGTTTTCATGGTTTTTCTCTCAATGTAACGCAAATACTGGTTAGTTCCATCAAAAATACCTCCACGAAGACTAATTTCTCCAAATATTTGACCTAGGAGTTGCCTTGTCTTCTGGATTGGGTTCAAAATTACAAGGCTATGGCGTTGAACATTAGTAGTCGTTAGCCCAAAAATTGGGTCGGCTGTTCAACGACGGTTATAAAATAAAATAATAACTTGCTAATTCTATTGGATCGACTGAACAGTCGATGACAGCACAAAAATGATGCAAGAAGTGTTCCCATCCTTATAATTACGAGACCATTATATTGCAATGCTCTTCCCACTGGTGTAATCTTTCTAGTAATCTAGTAATCTCTAAGTAATCTTCTTAAAGCCTAAGAATACACTTTGGAAAAGAATACGGTAAATAACAATGGTTTCAATTAGATTTTACTGTCTTTCACTCATGAATTGGTTAATAATGCAAATTGTTAGAATGAAATTTGGATCGAGAACGAAATAAAACCTATCTGTTAAAAAAAATTAAATTCATACCTTGTTTTTATTGTTATTTACATGGAAACAAATAAGAATTCGCAAAGTATATCATTACTAATTTTTTCTAAACCTGAATGAAATGAATAACTTTGAAATGAATTAAATTTTAAAACTTAGTTCGCAATTCTTCCAATAGAAAAAAAAGGGTCCTCACATGTCAATAAACTCTTTAGAAAAATGTCCAAGAAACAAAGTAACACCTATCGGTTCTAGATAACGAAGAAGCTCGAATCAATTTTTGAATAGGTAATACCAAATTATTTTAATTATTAATTCAGTAAAGTTACGAGTTGAACTTTACTAATTTGTTCCATAAAGGGGTTATCAAACACTAGTTTTTAACAATTTATTACAGAATAATTTAAGGATACGGTCGAAAATTTACTTTACATACAAAAATAAGATGATTGCGAAGCAATTTTATTAAATTTTTATCAAATGTTTTAAGAAACACATTTTGATTCATTTAGAGTCTACAAGAAAAAAATACAAGTACCAAACTAATTTTTAGAAAAAAATATCAGTCCGAAATTTGCAAATTAAAAGAAACAAATAACAACGCAATTGAAGGCAATTGATTGATAACAGATAAATTAATATTTTACCTTCAAATGAGAATTTCGTGAAACTTCCTAACTAATAACTCAAAAATAATCGAAAAATAAAATTTTATAGTCAATGTTGTATATTCTATTACTATATTACAATATTTCATTCAGTCTAAGAGATAAAAATGAGCAGTTATGCAATGCAGACCAGGTTTCAAATCCTGTATTTTACTCAAGGAATGATACCAAGAATACCATTCATAGGAGCAACGTTACTTATTACTGATGAAAAAAAATCCTAACCTAGGAAAAGTCCTAAGCCCTTCTCATTTTTTAACGGAACCATAGAGTTCCATGGAACACCATTTGGGAATCACTGCATTAAAGTATCAAAAAAATTATATTATTCAATGGAGTATAATTGTTTCGTAGATTTTATGCAACTTTATTAAGTGTTCGCGTTCTATTCTGTTGGACCGCTGTGTAATAAGGAAGGATCAGCATGAGTTTTCATGCGTCGTAGCATTTGAAAGTAAATAAAGTTTGCAATGTTTACAAAATTTTTCAAATCATATAAAAAAAGGGGTTAAGAGCCTGTTTTTATAAGTGACCGGCAGGTTTGGATATTGATATTTTTGATTTTGCTGACATTTTCTGAATTTCTTTATGAAAATTATAGGCAAATGTTTTTATTCGGGCAAAAAAAAAATTCTTGAAGTTTTTGGGGTAAAAGATACAGAATAATTGATCCTCTGAAATTTTAAGATTTTATTAATTTAAGTGACAATACCTTTGTAAAACGAGTGGATCACTACACTGACAGTTGTTCTATGTTCTACTATGTACACAGTGAATAATAAGACGTAAATACTTTCAGTGAACTTTTGTATCGAAGGTCAAATGTCTAATATTCGAGATAAAGCTATTTATTTTCTTTGACTTTAACGGTCAAAATCTTGTAGTACCAACAGTGAATGAATAAAGTATATATTTCTGTGAATACATCTACAGTAGTAACTAAAGATGTGAGGTATAATATGCGATAACGAAGTAAACATATTCGAGGTATATACATGGCGTGACCTTAAAGTAGCGAGAAACTCACACTTTACACAATTTACTGTTTTCGCCAAAACTAGACAAGTATGAAATTTACTCAACTTTCTTAAAATAGTGTCCTAAATTTTGAAACTCTTACCTGGATAATTGAAGACAGAAATAGTTATGGGAATGTTGTAAACTGTTATTTTTTTAATGTGATTTAGGATTGTTTTGAAAAGTCTGATCTGAAGTTTACATCTTCTCTCGAGGTAGGCGAGCTGCAGTCTCAATTTAAATCTTACTGAGGGCGGCGGGGAAAGGAAGGTATTTACGCTTTGCTTTGTAGACAAGTGGCATATGGTTTGAATGCATTTTTCGTACGCTGAATCAACAAGAACTTCGACCATGGTGATACAAATAATAGATCAGACATTATAAAGCTTTTATAGATAAATAATGCAGTACATTACTATGCAAACAAGCAAAGTCTTAGATCCTATGACAATTTCAGGATTAATCAAATAAGATAATACCAAATCAAATGAAATCAAATCCTTTTTTCTGTCTAGGAAAAGATTCTTTTGTTTTCAATATGGAAAATTTTATTTCTCCCTTTCAGATCTCCTGAGTCCTGCCTCTGAATTGGAAAGTATCTCCTTTCAATCTATATTTATATTTGCAATGAAGAATTTGAGTTTAAAAGGGTAAACTAAAAGAAGAAAATGCTACCTTAGTTTACCCGCGTAATGCTTGTAGTGGTTCAAAATAAGCGTACTTCCACTTTGGTAATATCTTATCAGTTCAGTCTTCGTCATTAGCAGTCAGTTTAGGGTCTAAATTATGCTCTTATAGAGTCCTAAAGGGTAAGATCCTATAAAACCATAGTTTAATATTGCTCCTGTAACATTTAAAACTATTTCAACTAAGAGCTCGTCTTTACCCTTTTGTCCCATACCCGGAGCAGAACGAATGTAATTTTCAATTTTTTAAGTTTAAAAAAAAGATTATTCTATTGTTTTCTTAAAATCTCATTAATGTTTTTCGAAATAAAAAGTTTTGATGCATTTGCAAAAATATTTGCAGCTCTTTTAATTAGCTAATTGGAATTTTTAAAATATATTTTTCCCGTTTTGCCCCCGTGCTCTCCTTAATTATATTTCTGATTTTTGTCGAGTTTATTATGAAAAGCGCTTTTTTCCCTCTAAGTGTTATCATAAATTAACAACTTTCTCTTCGTGTTTCTGAGATATTTAATTGTCATGTTTTTTAATCTCATCACTCTTTTGCGTAGAGACTTGTTTTTGTAAGCTTCCAATAAAAACTAATCGAATTATTCGAATAAACATAAAGATATTGAATTTTGCTGCTTTAGAAAATAAACAATAGGTAATATTTTGATGAAATCTCTGATAACTTCAAATCGAAAAAATGCACTTATCTTCCAAGACTAACTTTTTCAAAAACACTCGATTAATCTCTTCCCTTTTTCTTTTAAGAAAATCCACTTTTTTGGATAATTTAAAGATGCAGCGTTTCCAGAGTAAAAAGGCCACGGAAAAAAGCGTTTTTCCAACTTTGGAATTCAGCAACAATTTTCAAAACTATATTTTTGAATACAAATAAATTCTACAAAAACCAAGCTCAAATTCACCCTCTCTCTTTCTCTCAGCAAATTCCCTTCTCAAATTCTTTGCATTATTCAATTTTTTTTTAACCAAGTAAGCTAAAAATTTGCAATAAATAAATGATAAAAGTGAGTCAGAAGCGAGAGAGTGGAAAAATGATTGTATTTTTTCCTTCTTTCTTTCTTCTTGGCGATGGTCACGAAATATTCTGACAGAATTTCAACAGTTTGACAATTTCTATCTTTTATTTTTGTTCTTGTTTGTGAGTTCTTCTCGCTGAAAAAGCCTCAAGTCGTTTATCTTTCACCTTTTTCAAAACTCTTCCTTTCTTTACCTTTTAAGTTCATTGTTGTTGCTTTTTTTTCTTTTCTTCTCTGTCTCTCTTTATTTTTGAGGTGTTTGTTGAAGTGGGTTGTATTTGGAAGATAGGATTAAATTTCAAGACAAATCATCAATCTCTAACGACGATGCGGGGTTAGAAGGGTACCATTTTCGTTTCTTTCAATTCTTTATCCTCTACAAATCTATTTTTTTTTCTTATTCGAGAGCTGAATGCTGTCTTATCTTTATACATTTTTTTTTTCAGTCCGATGAGGATTGCTAAGAAGATTGTGTTTTCTACTTTTGTACAGATTTCTTTCAAAAATCTAATATTATATTTTGGAAACAAAATTTGTTAGTTATCCTTGAGAACACTTTTTTCCAGGTTTGAGGGAAAATTTCAAAAGCATTCATGCTTTGACTGGAGAAACAAACAATGAGAATAAAGCACAAATAAAAGTACCGAAAAAGACATACTATATTTTCGGTTTCAAAAACAAGAGCATTCAATCAGTGTCTAGGCACTAAATGATAGTAGAAAAGGCTACTGAAGTTAAGGCACTGAGGAATGTTCCTTTCTGGAGAAACGATACTATAATATATCTGTAATTTACGTAGCTGTAGTCTACGTAGATGTAGTCTATGTAGCACAAAATATAAATATCAACCTACTTTTGGATACTTACTTTGAATCATAATTATCAGTTTAATATTTTATTAAAGCCTCATCTTCATCGATAATATTTACTTAGAAAAAAATGATCAAATTATAGTTTTTTTCAGTAAAAGTATAAGTTCGTACCTTCCTCATCTTAAAAAAATACCAGCTTATTGAAAAATAATCTTGTTTATAAAATTGCAAGTAAAAAAACCTTAATAATTGATGTGAAGTGAATAGTATCTAAATCATCAAGTTAAAGGCCCAATCTGAAGTTTTCGGAGATACGTTTCCTAACAGTTATTTAATGGAATAAAATATTCATCCTTGACAGAGTATCCTTGAGAGAGTAGTATAATGTAGTTTATAATTAACTTTACTAATTATAGTATCTAAAATTATCTAATAAATGTCTAAAATCTAGATAATGTCCAAAACTAACTAATTATAATATAGTCTAAAATAAAAGTCTACTCGATATTATAGATTGTTCAAACTGCAGATTTATTTTTTATTTTAATAAAAAAGGGCCTGAGAAATAAATTAAAAACAATAATTTGCTTTTAAAATATTTTACTATATCATACAATAAAACTTTATTGGCCAGTGACACTAAAGCCAGTTTTTTTTTATGATTGACCTAACAATGACTACTATTATTTTGTATGAATAAGCCCAAGAAAGTGAAGCGAAGAGCTATACTAGATTATATAAAACTTCGCTTACTTCACAAAACATGAAAAGGTTAATAATGTCGACCTGTTTTGAGCTTGTCAAACACAAAAGTAGAAAACAAAAATGATCTCAAATCGAGAACGTGAAGTTACCAATGAAAAAATGGAATGGCGAATAAAGATGAGAAAGAAAACTAGAAAAATCGCGGTAACCGAGTGTGAAACAGAAAAAGGAAAAATAAAAGTGAAAAAACAAAACAAGAAAAGCCGCCGTGGCCGAGAGTGGCAAACCACGGTAAAAATGCATTTCCTCACTTTATGGAGAAATTGTGAGGATGTCACATTCTTAACTAGAGTAAAAAAGATTACAGAGCTCCAAGATGATCTGTATGACAAGGGTTTAAAGAATGTTGGCAATATCGAAATTGAATTTATTCCCAAGATTCTGACAACTTGCGGCATGGTTTATAGCATACTTAATAACGGACATATCTATCGTGTTTAAGTTTAAATTTTAAAGCACGCTTGGTTTGCCCGATGTAGCCAAATTCACACGAGCAAGATTTGTGTAAATGTCCGGACCAAAAAACACAATTTTGATAGAATCTTTAAGTGATTTAAATGTAATTGTGTTAGTATGCGTGAAAATGACTTTTCAACTAAAACGGTATTGTATTGGATATTAGCAATTTTAAGGCAACGGAGGGGAAAAAATTTAAAATAAAAAGTTCACTGGATTAGAAGAAGAAGGACGTTTGGGTTTAATGAGTTTAGCTAGGGTTGAATCAAATTTAGAAGGAATAAATCCATAGCTTCATTGCAATCCAAGTTGCAGTTCCCTTTGAAATTACAACCCTGGAATAAAACGCTGCTCTAAAAGTACCATTAACTATTTCACCAAAAGACCTAAAGGATTTTTAAATTTTTTTAGAAGGCCATTTCCAAAAATGTTTCGTGTGTAATCATTTTGTTCTCTAGAATACAATGTTCCTTTGGTAATTTAACTTGTATTAAAGCAAGATAGACAGATCAGAAAAAAAAAGCGTTAAAATAAATTGTGTGAAATTCGGAAGTAGTTTTGATGGAAAAATCTGGGTCACAGATTCGGAAGAGGCTTCAACTACACATTTAAACTCAGCCCCGCCATCCATCTTGTTTATGGAATACGGCATCTCTGGCAAACTTGGCATCATCATTTTTCTTCAGTTGTCACTCTGTGTCCCAAAAGGATGGCCACGACCCATTAAACAAATAGTATGACCACAGAATTCGACTCCCGAACACAAGATTCCTTTCCTACCCGTCTTTTTCCGCGATTTTATTCTCCAGGCGAATATTTATACAGATTTAAGTTGAAGAATGCATTCTTTATTTCAGCAATCTGAATAAAACCACATTATTTTTACTTTAAGTTCAATGCACATATCATAGTGTCTGCAGACATTTCAAATACACTGGATTATAAATTGTATAACCTCTGTGACTATCTTAAACAATACTTGGTCGCTTTAAGCAAATTTATGGATCACATAAAAGGAAAATGTTTTTTCTGAATCTTTCAAACACTGTTTGAAATAGTTAGTAAAAGAAATTCAGAGAAACCAAACTCTTTTAATGTCGACAAGGTCAAACTCTTTTCGAAAGATATTAGCTGCAATGTTGAACCTATAGCTTTACTTTAAGAAAAATCAACATTAAATATATAATTAATGAATTTTCCACTTAGAGTAAGTTTTTTTTCTTCTCAGTTTTAATGAAATGGAATTCAGAAAGAAAACTACTTTAAATTTAAGGGTAACTTCATTTATGAATGAAAAGTTTTATCTACTTAATGAATTAAAGCATGCAAGGAGAGCTACAGAAATACACAGTTAACGGGCATCAACAATATACATTGCGTTAAATTATTAAATAAAATTAAATGAATATAGTGAGGGATATTGTGCCCAAAACTTATGATAAATACTTTTCAGAAAATCAAAAAAGGCATTTTTCTAAACATTTCTAAGCCTAGAACGAGGCTTAGTTATTTAATCTAATGGTATCATCTAACGTGAGTGACCATTATTAGGGAGTTCGTTATTCAACAAATCGGATAGTGGGGAGTTGAGCTGTGATGCTGACAGATTCGAGAGTTACGTGTTCATGAATTCACTTATTGAGGAATGTACTGAATAAAAACTCTTCATGTATCAAAGAAGTGGACGAAATGTATTTTGTGCCCGACTTAGGAGTTGAAGCCTTGATCACTCAGTCGAGAAAATGACACATTAGCCCTCTTGGCTAATGCATATAATTAGCTTCCAAACGATAATTGGCTTCATTAGATTTATGTGACTTCAACACGAAATTTAGAAACATAATTATCTGAAGAATTTACCTTGACATCCGTGATTTAATTACTAATGTATTGTATTAAAAGTTGTTACGAGTTCAGAACATGATTTTTATTATTTAATCACACTCGCAATATCTACTTTACCTTCAAATTTAGCTCTAAAGGATATAAGTTATAAAATTTCGTTCCATTGTCTCATAAAAGGAATGCATTTAAACAGTGACCGTGTTATATTAATCTCTTGTAAAATACTCTGCAGAAAGTCATATAGAGTTATGCATTGATTACAAACTACTCAGATTTCTTAAACAACGATTGAATGCACTAAATTTATTATGGAATCAAATCTAAATTTCATGTTTTAACCCTTTGTCTGATCTCTCACGGGTAACGTAAAAGCAAAATTTGCAAAACTGGCTATTTCCTATAAGTAGGCCTAACTGGCTAAGTCCTTCATAGTTTCTCATTTTCTAATTGTGAAACCCACTGTTTCCCCATTCATGGCTCACTTCAACATTTATGAAATGATTAATTATTTAGTCAGATCTGGTTAATAATTTGTGCTAGTTATCCTTATTTTGGTTGTTGACGTATGCCTGTTTAGGCAGAGGGAGTGCGATTGTTCTTGTTTCCCAGTGGCGCCATCTATGGCCAAGAATTTGACTTCCGCCGCACTATTCGTCACACCCGTTTATAGGGCGGACCCATTCATACATCCATTCATTCACAGATCGTAATTTTGACCTGAATCAGAGAACGATAGATCTCCAATCCAGTACCCCCAGAGGTATTGATTTGTTATGGGGACATGGAGGACTTTGCGACTCGACAGATTTAACGTGCATCAGTCACTTTACTACACGAGGAGTCTTCGGTCGGCGGGGTTCGAACCCACGAACTCTCGGACATGGGCCCAGCGCCCTACCGACCAGGCTATCCCGGCCCCCTTATTTCGGTAAAATGTACAGTAATATTTTGCAGCATTTCGCACATTCTTTTCAGTGATGCTTGTTGCTTGACAAAAAAGAAACCTGATGGAATATCGAGACGATTATCTTTTTTCTACAGCTAAGAATTAAAAATTTTCTTAAAAGTTCTGAAGAAATATTTGATAACATTTTTGAGGAGTAATGTTTGCTTCGATGTGTGAAATGCGCGTCTAGATATGTGTTGGTAAACTCTGGTGAGCAGTTATACTCACATCTCAATGGTAAACAGGGCTGAAAGTTTATATATCAAGACGAAATTGAGCACAAGCTGGTTAGGAAATCATTCTATTCTCACTTGCTTTCGGGTAGAGTAAGCTATCAATGACTACTAACTGGTATAACATATATATAGGATTATTTATTGCCCTGAGAAAAGTAGGTAGTGATGAATAATTCATAAATAAGAGCAGAAGCAGCACTTGACATAGTTTAACTATCAGTTTCCATCATGCTATTACCGCTGAAGGGAAACAGCTTTGTTGCCATCAAAGTTTGCCACAGCAGTCAAGATGCGTTCATGCAAAAGCTTTGAGAATCAAAGTTCATAAACAATATTATGTATCCTCTCTTCTTCCAAGTAACAAAATATACTATTATATTTCATAAAATATATAGATAAAATATTATTTCTCGCTATTTCAATTTTATGCCAGAAAATGGGAAAAGAAGTATTAGTGGAAGTAAAAGAATACAAAATATTTAATTCTAAATTTACAAAACTATCTTTGAAAGAAACGCGCTTGAAAGCAGCAAAATTTTCAAAAGAAAGAATAAATATGGCAATAAACAGAACGAAGGAAATAAAAATAAAAATATGACCACCATAGCCGACGTCTTCAGGGGGTACTGGCCTCGGAAGCCACAAAACAAAACTTTTTCTATTGAGAGAGAGGCCAAATTAAATGCCGAAATTAACGGCTTTAAAGGTAAAGGAATGAATAGCTTTAAAGGTATTTATAATTCAGTAATTTCAGATTAAACTTTTTTAAATTTTAATAATAGTTACATAAAATATTTAATTAGCATCGTTCGTAGGTAGTAGTTTTCTTTCAGTTAAACATCAGCTATAAAAGTAATGACGAAATAACAATGAAGAAGAAATAGAAAGAATGATGTTATAAAAACATTCAGCGTGCTTAATAAACTTGACCTCATAATCAAATGGCAATACGTATATCTATTAATTTAATGACGGTATTAATTTAATGGCAATATTTCTAATAAAGTCAGTAAATATTATCAATTGCATACATTATGACAATGAGTATTTCGCTCATAGTAGTTGATTTCGATGTTAAAACATGTTGTCTAATTGTAAATAATAAGTATTATAGTTAGTTCAGAATATGCTTGTAAAACACCGTTTACTTAGTTATTCGCATATGACAGAATTTTTCTGCAACAACGATTAAGATAAAAAATAATTGTCGATAAATAAGTTTAAATAAATAAGGAATATTGAAATAAGTAAATAATTAATAATTGGCTACTTTAAACTCAGTTAAAAACACATTATATTTCAAGAACTTTGAAGTTTAATCTATAAGATGAATAATATTGTTACTTTATCAAAATTTCATATTTAAAATATTGTAAAATAATGAATTAAACATCTTTATTTACATTTCTTAATTAAATTGGAATAACTTGTAAATCGTAAACCTATTAAGTGCCGTCTATTAATGGTGTTACACTTTCAGAGGATAAAAGGGTTCATGAAATTGTCACAGTTTTTAGCAAGGGAAGGAGTGATAGTAAAAATGACGAGGATGGATATTATGGTTAAAATAAGAACAGTTAAAATCAACAGTATGAAGTTCTTGGAAACACTATTACTAATAAAAGTAATTTATTTCGATCAGACCAAATGTCAAGTCCAGTTTTGGCTATGAAATAGTTACAGTTGAACTATAAAATACGGTGAATTCTAATAAAAAGTATTATTAATTTATATTTTTATTTAAAAAAATTTTTCCTTATCCCCTTATTATTAATCTGCAGATTCCTTTCTCGACGAACTGGCCGTTTAATTTAGTACTTAATTTTATAAAAATTTCTAAGGATAGCCAAAATTTATAAGTACTTCGAAAAGCAACATTTTTTTTTGCTGTCTGATTAATTATTTGTGATGAGTGACCTATTTAATCTTACTTTTAATTAATCGCAAAGTAAGACCAAGCTTCTTATTTTCCCGGAAAAACAATAGACAGATTTTCCAAAAAAAAAAGTTGCTTCGATTCAGCATGTTTCCAGAAAACGCGCATTTTAAACTGAGATAACTTTTTTTTTCTGAAAATAGTAACTATTTACTCTTTAAAAGCATTTCTTAAAATTTCTTTACTGGTTCTGTATTTTATTTCGACCCAATTCGAATTTTCTTTTAGCTGGACTGAAGATTAAATTTTGCCAAGAATTTGAAGAAAAGCGTATCGTAGAAGGGAGGGAGGGGATTTTCTTCTTTCTTTCACCAAAATGTTCCTTAGAAAAACTGTTCGATCTCAAATAAGTTCTGAAAAGTAGAATAGCCTTTTGAGGTAAAAGAAAAAAAGGCCCCAATAAAGAAAAAAAATACGACTTTATATTTTGTGTTTGTGCTGACTAGAATAAATTTATTTTTTGACCATCATTTCAAATCACCTTTTTAAAAAAAAATATTCACTGAAGTTTCTTAAAAGCTAAGACAAAATACTCTAATAACACAAAAAAGGAACGAAACACCATGAATAACTTTTATTTAATAATCAAATTTACACGCTCCAGAGTGTAAATTCAATAATTTGAGGATTAAGCCTTAAACATACTTATAAACATCATGTTTTAAATTAGAACATCTGGCAAAATCAAAAATTCGTAGTTATATGGTTTTTCTGTGAAAATGTACTAGTAAGATTGAATACGGATTCCTTCGCTTTCTCACTTCTCTCAACAGACCGATTTCTTTTCAATAATTTTTATTTGTTATCTTTCTAATCGCAAATAAATTAATACAACAGTTGTCTAAGAAATAAAATTAGAAGGTCCAAACATTTATTTGCAGATATTCATGCAGATTTCATTTCACAATTTCAATTTCCGCATATGTAGGAACAAAATTTATTTCATAACTATCGATGAGCAGCTCATTTGAGTTTACGGCTACCAATGCTCAACTCCGTAGCCTTGTAATTTTGAACCCAATCCAAAAGATAAAGGAGCTCCTGGATCCAAAATTTCTCCAATCATTTGGAGAAATTTTGCCTTCGTTAAGGACCGCGTTTGCGTTACACAGAGAGGAAAGCCTCGAAAATTTCCCATAGTTAGCTTGGCGGCAAGGTGACTCTAACCAATGATTCGTTTATCACTGAGGATATTTGACGTCAGCACTGTGGTCGGTGCGAGCCGGAATCGGAATTCGTCTCGACCAACCATCGCTGCGATTTAAACCTGGTTCATCTCATTGAAATGCTAAAGCTCTATCCCCTGAGCCACCTTGCCTCGGTACAAATCTAATTAAAACGAATCATTTCACTGTGCTACTGTGGCAATTTCCCCCGCAAACTTCTTTTCTCTCTTTATCTAAAAATCGTGCGAAATCACCACCGCTGTTTAGGGTTTTCGATTTAACATTATACATTGTTTTGCTGCTCAAAAAATATAAGCCATGGAAAAAATTACGAAGATATGTAGAAAAAAGAATAGGATGAATAAAAAATTAAAATTCCATTATTAGTTAAAAAATTATATATATATATTAAAAAATAAATACAAGAAAACACGAAGAAAGTCAAGAAGAACAATAAGCAATCGTGCAAATCCGCGGCTAAAATTATTTGCAAAACAAGCAATTTATGTTTCTCTTTTCTATTTTATATTTTTTCTTAAATAAACATCTGTCTTCTAAAACTATTTATGATCAATTTTTAAAATTATCCAGTATAATATTACCTTGCGCACATCCATTTCGGGCCCATCCTTGGTAACTAACAAATCAAAACTCAGAATAACAAATCACTTCAGCAGTGCAGNGTTATAAAAGCAGGTACACCATACACTGCTTATCACTAGCTACATGAGAACTCCGAATATGTCAAGCGTCAGGGGGTAGTGCTGTGAATAAGCATACTGTGTGGCATTGGTTTCAAAAATTAAGGTCTATTTAGAAGAAATTTGGGTCTATTAACAAACCCTTAACAAAATATTTTAACTTAAAAGTGGACCCTTCACAGATTTGATTATATTCACTATTGTTTAGCTGATCGAATGAACCTTTCCCAGGAAGCGGGGGGGGGGGGGGGGAGAAAGACAAATGCAAAGGAACTAAGTATAGACTAACCAAATATTTGTGTGTTGCAATTCTAATTTAGTGGCAGCAATAGCTGTTTATTTTTGATAATTTAATTCGTTTTTATTATTATTTTACAGTGTTGAGTTTCTTAACCTTTTTGGTATAATGGACCCTTTTTTAAATTTTTTAAGAAGTCACAGACCACCCCCTGTAAAAAAAATTATTGCAAAAACCATCAATTATTTTTACTTTACTTTATTTTCAATTGAAATAAAATTCGAAAGGCTATTTTGTGTTTTTAAAAATGTTAAACTTTTATATGGTTTGCGAATGTGGCTCCTCATATTGTGGAGGATATCTGGCATATCTAAGAGAAAAGAGCAAAGGGACGGCTCATAAAAAATGAGGGGTTGATAGAGGATTATAAAAATAGCAAATCGGATGTAATCAGGGGATTGCCCTGGATGGTTCAAACGGAAAGCCGGTTAGTGCAGAATGTTAAAAATATGACAGGGATATTAGAGGGTCCGCACTGAATTTGGGGTATCTCAATCACCTAGTTTCAAATTTGTATGCATTTTCATCTTTTAGGAAAAAAAGATCAATGTTATTTAAATATTATTAATCCCATCGTTTTAAAAGTAGTCGGCGTACCCCCAAAATATGGCTCATGGACCCCTAAGGGGTCCATGAACCACAGGTTAAGAAACCCTGGATTAGATAGATATAAATCCCTTATGAAAATTTTTAAAATATAAAAGACTCGAGAGCGATAAGACTTGTTTCTAATTTGTATATTGTGATTGAATCCGCACGATGAAGAAATATAACGTTGTCCTTGTTTATAAATAAATTTACTTCTAATTGTTACGCACATTCTGTATTTCTAACTTCAAATAATTTTTTCAGTGTACAGTTGATTAATTTTCAAAACCAAGTAATCGTTTGTTTTATTACGAAAAACATATTAACAAAATGATGTTTAAAAAATTGAATTAATTAAATATTTTATTAACAAAATAATCTTTTTCTTTAAAAAATATTGACTACTTAATTTTTGCATAAAAATCCATAGTAAAAAGTTAATTTATAAAAAAATCATATTTAATTTTTGGATTGATTAAAAAAGCTCGTTAAATATTTTAGTCAAAGCAATCATTTAACAATAGGGCGAAATATTAGTTCGTTATATGACTGTACCATTTAATATGGTTATTTTATCTTCCAAATCTTATTTGGGTTTGTCCGGATACAGACAATTTATTATGAAAGTAAATTTAGCTTTTCAAAAAGTGACTTTAACAGGCACAAGGCATAGAGAAGTTGAAAAGAAACTTTCAGTTTTTAGCATTCTTTTTAAATATTTCTCAAAAATTATTTAGAGGGTTATTTTTCAAGTTTGTGGGTGTTTCGGCTATGCAGTTTCTGATGCTTTATCAATAAAGTTTAAAGCTGTCAGATGTTTGAAGGATCAACCATAGAATGTTTTTGAACACCCTATGTCAGAAACTATAGCAACTAATTTGTAACTCGTTTCGATTATTTCGGTTGCTGTATTCAATAATTGCATAATATTTCGTAAGCCTAGCTTCAATTTTTATGTGTAAAAGGACATTTTTACAAAAAAAAAATTTTATTTTTGTTTGTCTTATTTTTTCTGTAACTTTAAAAATGCATTCAAAAATTTTTTTATTTATATAATATATATTATATAAAGCACTTAAAAAATATTTTGTTTTATCATTATTTTGTTGTCTTAATTTTGTAGTGAATCGTGTTTTGTAATTAAGTAAAACGATCCGATTTGAACACCTTAAAAATTTTAAAGAAAATATTTGGCAATTTTCTAAGTAGTTCTTGTAATTTGAAGTTAGGGAGATCACGGCAATAAATTGCGAATGAAAAGAAGTACTTTTGAACACCCTGTACCAAAAGAAAATGTAGGAACAAGCTTATAATTTGTATCAATTACTTTACTTATTATATGAGATAATTGCACAAAATTTCGTTGACCTAGTTTAAATATGAAGGGAGGAAAGGTCATTTAAAAAAAATTTGCTTTAAGTTTTCTTACTATAATTCTAGAAATATTCGATAACAATAAACAAAATTTTTAGAATAATTTCTAATTAATGAAAAAATATAATTTTAAAATTTAAAAATAATTCGTCGAAATTTGAGCAAGATATGAGCATTTAAAGTAAACCTTTCATACTGCGCATGCGCGGTAAACATACAGAATTTATTTATTTTCATAATTTTGTTCTGAACCGTATTTCCTATCATATGAAAAAATCCGATTAAAATATTTTGAAAATTTACAAATTTTCTAGCAATTTTTCAAGTAGTATTTGTAAATTTGGAAGGAAAGCTGTGAATGATGCGAGATTTTCCACAACTTATATTTCGTAATATTAGCTAAAATTTATTCAAAATGACATCGGTATTATACAGTACCATTTCCTCTTAAAGTATGTTATATTTCACATGTTTTTATTCCACATTTCATTACATTTTGTTGTCCAGACCCTCTTGGTTGGCTATTATCATTTATAATAAAATTTTGTAATATAATACAAAATGAAATTTAAGGAAAACCCCTTATCAGTTAGAACTTTCTTAAAGAAACGTTCGATGGTTACTTAGAAAATAGCTAGAAAATTTCAACATTTTTAAAATATTCAAATGAAACTTTTTACTTTCATTAATTACTAAATGCGATTTACTACAAAATTATGAAAACAAATGTTTAAATGTTGTTCGCGCATGTGCAGTGTGAAAGAACTACTTTAAAGGCGCAATTTTTAACAAATTTTTAGGATAATTTTGGTATTAATTAAAAAAATTGCTCCAAATCTTTTGCTTAATTTTATTGAATATTTAATAAATATTTATAAAATGAATTATGAATATATTTATTAAATATTTACGAAAACCGTAAGACAAAAAAAAACTTCCTTTTTCTAAATGTTCATATCTCCATAAATATTTAAGCAAGGCTTGCAAAATTTTCTGCAATCATTGTACATAATAACTAAAGTAATCGATACAAGTTCCAAGCTTATCTTTTTGGGTAAGGATATTAAAAAAATTGCCGGTCGCTCAAAACTTTACAAGCTTTAAGCTTTATCGATAAGTATCTGATATTGCATGGCTTAAACACATCTAAATTTACAAAATAAACTTTTTAGTATTTTTTGAGAAATTTAAAAAAGAAAATGTTAAACTGATTGTGTATTTATCGCATAATAATTGTAAAATCGTATTTTTCATAATATCTTGTGTAATAAGATATCATGTATTAGCCAATTACTTATGTAGTAAATAAATAATTTGCACAGTTTTCTTCTTTTCTATTTTTTTTTCTTTTTTTGTCGTATGCCTGTTTAGGCAGTGGGGGCGCGATTGTTCCTGTTTTTCAGTGGCGCCATCTATGGCCAGGAATTCGACTTCTGCCACACCATTCACGCAACCACAACCCGTTTATAGGGCGGGTAACATTCACACACAAAAGAGAAAGGACATAGAACACACAGAGAGAGAAAGAAAGATCCATGCCTTGCCCGGGATTCGAACCCAGGACCTTTCTGATGCAATGATAGTTCCCTGCCCCCTCCACAGGCCGGTCAGCATAGTTTTCTTCTCTTTTAGTTAATAAAATGAATAAATTTCATTGAATTTTTAGGAAATAAATTCTCTATTATTAGTGTATTATGAAAGAAATATTACTGTTAAACAAACACTATAATATAACGTGGAATTTAACATTGGAAGAATCTATCTTTGAAGCTGTTAAAGTTAGACAAGTGTAACAAAGAATGTAAAGATTATTGCATTGTTCGAATATAAAACAGGAAATAAAACATTCCTAAAGTCATTAGTTTTTATAATAATTTACCATTTTCCATAACAGTCACATTTTTAACTATCATTACAACTTTCAAAATGTTTATTTAAAAAACGTTTCGAAATAATAGTGTTTCAAATGACATTTTAAATGTTTCCCTTTTATTTAACCTCGCTCTTTAACTTTCTTCTCTGCCTAAAACATGTCACAATTTCAAATAAAAAGTTAGTTGTTTACTATTAAAAGGGAAATGCAGAAAAAGCTATAACAGAACTATTCAGCAATGCTTCTTTTTCTAAGGACAGTTCTAAATGTTCTTAACAAGAATGATTTTCTCAACTGGAAGTGAAATGAGATCAATGATTCTACAATTCAAATGAAAATCAATTACCATTACTTATCATTTTACCAGAGCTCAACACAACATTATGTGATTATCTACGTATTTTATCTATTCATGCACGATGGTGCTTAAAATCATTGAACATAATCTAAGACTGAAATAAAAAAAGCAAAAGTTATTCATCAATCACTTTGAATGTAAAAATAAAATCTTCTAGTAAACCTTGAAGAATTGTCAAATATAAAGAACTCTTATGCTGCAAACTTTAACTCGATTTTTGACTTTAATTACCACATTGAGGACGCCTCCCTGAGGCAAGTTTCTCACTTTTTTCCAAGTGATGCAACATTGACCATTTGAGTATTAACTCAATGAAACGTTTATAGTGAAAAATAATATCTTATGGCACTAATAATGTGATGATATTCATTATGAATATGGGGAAAATAAATGTATATAATGCGTTGACTAAGGCCGGCTCAATTTGAATGGCAATATTGATATGAGTGTATGAATATGGGGAATTGTAAATGTATGATATGCGTTGACTGAAATCGATTTGATTGGAATGGGGCACAAAGAAGACTAACAAGGGAAACTAGGGACGTGTGACTCGCCAATTTTGAAATAAGCTAGTGGGATGTATGCCTTTTGAGGAATAATTTTAGGGGGCAACATTTGTTTCGGCCCATAGAATGTCCTGTGAGAGATAAAAAATAATTCAATGTATAGAAAAATCGGTATTTTATTACTTCAATGCAGACTATTAGTTATTGTAATTATCTCGTACTCCAATTAATTTGTAATTAATTGGTTAAATAATTAATTTGCTAAATTATAAATCATTTATCAAATTAAATAATTAATTATTATTATTATTTTTATTAATTAATTATCAATTAATTATTTATTAATTATTTATTAATTATTTATTAATTATTAATTCGTTGATTCGCAATTACATACTCCAATTAATTTCGAATATTTTTTGAAAAAAAAACATTTTAAAAATTTGATGTCATTNGAATTGTAAATGTATGATATGCGTTGACTGAAATCGATTTGATTTGAATGGGGCACAAAGAAGACTAAGCTTTTTGTTAGATAAAAACGATATGTGATACATTGTGAAGTATGTTGTGGTGTGATGCTTATGTAGTTGAAATGTACTTGTGTTGTCTTGTTATACCGACAAACTTCGTACAGGAAGTATCATTTTTGTTTTTTTGAGCATTTTTAACTTTTATATATCTATGCACTTATTTATTTTATATTTATTCATTAGTTGTTATATTTATGTACTTTCAAATTACAGCACTATTGATAATAATTACTCAGGTAATGTGCCCATTTATTAATTCCTACTTTTATTTTTAGGCAATAAGGACCAAAAGGTATTCACTTCAACGATCCTCACCTGATGATGAAGGGATAAAGGGCCACTCGGGCCTCAGGCACCCCTGCCAACTGAAACAACGACTGCGTCAAATATAATATCCACTCACCTATCCGAATTATGTTAGTGCAATAAGAGGAAGACAGAGGAAGTTCTAGTGTGACATCAGCAAATGTCCCTTATAAACCACCTCTTCCTATCATTTTTAATATGACACACAATATGTGTGGCTTACCACTTATTCGTTTATTTAATTATATGTCTTGGGCCGCGATAGCCTAGTCGGTAGGGCGCTGGCCCCATTTCAGAGAGTTCGTGGGTTCGAACCCCGCCGGCCGAAGACTCCCCGTGTAGTAAAGTGACTGATGCACATTAAATCTGTCGAGTCGCAAAAGTCCTCCATGTTCCCATAACAAATCAAAACCTCTGGGGGTACTGGATTGGAGATCGATCGTTCTCTGATTCAGGTCAAAATTACGATCTGTGGATGAATGAATGGATGTATGAATGGGTCNTGAACTTGGCCATAGATGGCGCCACTGGAGAACAAGAGCAATCGCACCATCTCTGCCTAAACAGGCATACGTCAGCAACAATTATATGTTTCCTGAAATGTAAATGTGCAAATGTGTAAATGTGTTCATCGTCTTTCTGAGTTAAATTTTTTAAAGATTTAGGCATGAAACATTTAAGAATTACGCTTATGGAATTAAGGCTCTAATTAAATCGTACCCTTTATCAAAGTATTTAACATTAAATTGACATTCTTCTTGTTCTACAACTGTTATCTCTCATAATAGTTCATTCTTAAAACTATTTTTAAACGAAATATTTTTCAAGGAATTATAATTATTTTCAATGTTTGCATAAATTAAAGTAAATAAATTCTATTATTTCCATACTAGTGATAAAACTATAAGGAAAATTAAAATAAACTTTACTGAATAGTTATTCCCATTTCAAATAAAGTTGCTAAGTTATTGAATTCCTTAGAGGTGCTTTGATAATTATTTTCACGGAGCTTTTTCATTTAATGTGTGGTAATAATTCCGAAGAATAAAATTTACAAGTCAAATGTCTCTAAGGATGACTAAAATTGATTCCGAAAAACTCCGCGTTTTCCAGGAAGAAAAAAAAAGTTTCCTACTTTCAATTTAGACTTTTAATAAATGTTCCACAACCTTAGTTTTTGACTTCCATTCAGATGTCATTAAATAAAACAAAGGAAAAGTAGATAAGGTTAAGATTGAAGGTGCGGAATACTTTTACCCAAGAGATGTTGCTAGACCTGTCCGTTCGTAATTGTAGTCAAAAAAGGAATAAAGTTTATTTTTCAGGCAACTGTTCTAACGAACTTAATAAGAAAATAAAAATATTTACAACTGGATCATCTATCAAACGTCTACTTGCAATCCATATCAGTGTTTCCCAAATGGTGTTCCGATAAATTACCTTTCGAAGCATTAAAGAGTTTCTGAGATAACTTTCGTTGGTATTTTTGAAACCTATAAATATATTTAGATCCAATCAATAATGCATTATTCATTTAACATTCAGTTTTTCTTTATGAAATTATTTTAAGTAAAATGCCAATGAAAAAAATGGTATTTTTAAAAAAATAAACACTTTTTAATAACATTATATTTTATTAATTAGGAAAAAATTATAGTTTCAGGTTTGATTATAATTAAATTAGTTGTAAATTAGACTTCAATAAATTATTGATTTTTTTGCATTAAAGAATTTCTGAGATAACTTTTGCTAGCATTTTTGAAACCTGTAAATATATTTAGATCCAATCAATAATGCCTTATTCATTTAATATTTAGTTTTTCTTTATGAAATTATTTCAAGTAAAATTCCGATGAAAAATATGGCATTTTTAAAAAAAATAAACACTTTTTAATGACATTATATTATATTAATTACGAAAAAATTATAGTTTCATGTTTGATTATAATTAAATTAGTTGTAAATTAGACTTCAATAAATTATTGATTCTTTTGCATTAAAGAGTTACTGAGATAACTTTTGTTAGCATTTTTGAAACCTGTAAATATATTTAGATCCAATCAATAATGCCTTATTCATTTAATATATAGTTTTTCTTTATGAAATTATTTCAAGTAAAATGCCAATGAAAAAATGGCATTTTTAAAAAAATAAACACTTTTTAATAATATTATATTATATTAATTAGGAAAAAATTATAGTTTCATATTTGATTATAATTAAATTAGTTGTAAATTAAACTTCAATAAATTATTGATTTTTTTTGCCGCTATTTATTCGATATTGGAATCTGAGAGAACTTTGCTGCTTATATCGCGACATTGCTTGATTAAGCGTTTTGAAATTAAAACTTATTATGGTTTACTACAGCCAATATGGTTTGACAATTAGCTCTAAATTAGCGAGGAAATATTTTAAAATCAAAATTGTAGTAATATTGCACTGTTAATCTTACTAACAAAAATAATTATTTTATAATTACAGAAAAATTGGATCTTTTAAATTGTAACTGATTTTAAATATTAGTCTTCAAAGCATGCATCGTATTTATTGCTTCTGAAATATTCCAAATACTTTTTACTGTTATATTTAAACGAAAAACTACTTTGTTTCTAATAATTATTTTTGTAGTTATTTTTCGTATCCATGTAAATAGCAAAGAAAGAATTTCATTTGTTTCTATCTAATGTAACGAGAAGGATATATTTAACCAATTTTGTTACTTTTATTGAACAGAAAAGGACTTGGAAAAACATGATTAGAAATATCGTTAAAGGAAAAACAAATTAATAATTTTCTATGAAATTGAATTATTTGTTCAAATATCTTTTTTAATCTTCTTTTCGCATTGTCTTATACATAATATATCATTATAAGTTGTAATAACTCTTTTCGCACATTTATTTTATAATAATGATTTTAAAGGGATTTCTGAATAATCTTCAAAAGAAAAAGTAGCGTATTACAACTCAGCTCAACTTAAGCTCGGCATAGAGTCATTAAATGCAATCTTTAAAAAAAAATGTCTTTCTCGAGTAACCCGTTAATTAAGAATTCATTCCTATTTAAAAGGTTTTAAAAATTAACTTATGTTCAGAAAGGAAAATAATTAAATAATAATGATTTTTGTACTTAATTAAGATCTTCTCAGTAGCAACTTTAATTATCTCAGCTATTTATTTTTGATCGTAAGGTGTGAGTTTCCGAATACTGATTTTAGAAAGTAATTATCGAAGATTATTATTTGCAGATGGACAGTTTTTCTTTTCAATCGACAATTTCATTCGTTTCTCGCATCTCTTTTTTTCCCTTTAATTAAGGAACCTATAAATTAAAAATGTTTTACAGATGTCAATAAAGTAAGTTTTAACGTCGATAGCATACAGACAAAAAAAAATTGCTTTTAATTGAACAAAAATTGGAAACATTTTTTTATACTCTTGTAATTGTGAAATGTTTTGTGGCGTATTCGATCAATGTATCGTTTATTACATATTCATTTTAATAAGAATTTGTTTTAATTTATGAATGTGATGTGAAAGTTTTTTTTTTCATTAATTAACATTTTTCTCGTTCTAAAACATTTTCCTTAAAATTTAAACTGATACTCACAAAAAAAATATAACATATATTGCTTTTCACAAATCAAACAAGTAAGAAACAATGGAGTTAAAAAATAAATAATTTGTTTGTTCAATCTTAGAGAAAGGATGCACTTATTTACTACTATCAGACCGTTTTGCACTGAGTAATTTTAACATAGAAAATGTTCTTAAATTATTATCAACTAACTGGCTATAGTTCAGAGACCCGGAAAAAATCTTTGTAATTATTTAAACCGAGTTTTAATTTAAAGAAAAACGTAAATACCAATAAAAATTAAACAAAATATTTTGGTATATTATTGGAAAAAATCTACGTGGTAGCATAAGGAAAGAGTAAAATATGTAAGGAAATAATTACTTGAATAGTTCTGGGAATCACACGTGGCTAGGTAATTAAAAATTTTCTTTCAAAATTATTTATTTGGGGTTAGGATGGTGTTAACCACATTTAATGTGGTTAGCGAAATGTTGTTAACAAAGGTTAACCACATTTAAATATTAATCACCCCATTAAAATATTTCTTCATTTTCGTCAAATTATTTTTTAAAAATAAATAATTTTAATTTTTCTCAGATTCTACAAAATAAAATCAGTCAAAATAAGACTTTAGATTTTTCAGTCGAAAAATATGTAGATTAATATAATATAAAAAAATCCATAAATCATAATTCAAACTTTTTTCATCCTCAATTAAATTAAGTACTAAAAAATAATAAATATTTATTAAAAATCATTTTTGCAATAAGTTATCTTAGGATAAATGGGTTTTATGAGTGGGTGCAAATTGCTTAATTAGTTTTAAAAATATGACTAAAAACGCAAAATGTGAGATTAACATTTAT
This sequence comes from Parasteatoda tepidariorum, assembly GCF_043381705.1. NCBI lineage: Eukaryota > Metazoa > Arthropoda > Arachnida > Araneae > Theridiidae > Parasteatoda > Parasteatoda tepidariorum. The sequence goes on from NC_092204.1 coordinate 28,715,187, forward strand.
AGGTCAGAACTTTGGATCGCTCCCCTGACTAATCTAAGGGGACAATATTTCCCAGATTGCTGCCACCCCTATATTTTGAAGGTTAAAAATTCAAATATGTAAAAAAATACATGTTTATTATGTATGTTATGTATGTTTATTATGTATGAAAACACCTTTTTTTGTCCAATTTCGTAACTTAACTAATAGTTAGCACTGAATAATTCGAATAGTTAAAGCAACCCCCAGAAACCATTATGATTGACGTTTAGTGAGAGAAAATTCGATCATTAAATCGAAAGTTATACAGGGTGATATCTTTTTTCTTGCCCACTGTACATCTGTAGAATCTACACATGTCAAATTTATATATGTACAATGCATGTCGAATATATGTATGTTTATATGTAAGATAAATGGTGGCCCAATGTGAGCACAATCGTACACAAATGTATTATGCAAATTTTGATACATACATTGAACATACATATAACGTGTATACATACATGCTTATATTTTACGTGCATATAATGTACACATATAAATACATACACTGTACATATATACATATATATTGTTCATAACTGAATCGTACATGCATGCATGAGATATATATTGTACATGCATATATTATGTACATATACATGCATACTTTGGGCAGTCAATGTACATATGCACATATATTGTACATATATGCATATATATTGTTCATAATAAACTGTTGATAAATAATAAATAAATAAATAACTTGTTGTTGTCGTTTCCAAGTGCATGAATTCATGGAACATTCATATATGGAACATTTGTACGTGAGAACAAGGGACCATACATACACTGTACATGCATGGGACATAATTTAATTGAACATACATGTATGGGATATTTATACATTGTGCATAGATGCATACGATAATACATCCATGGGACATACATTGTTGTACATGCTTTGACATACTTATCTGCATTGTTTTCACATACATAAATAATTATTAGATATATGCATATGTACATATATTTAATACATACAATATAAGTGTATGCATAGGTGTGTAACAAAAATGTCTGTACATATGCACTATATAAATACATATGTGCATACATTTTAGTTTTATTCATTCATGCACACACTGTTAGAAATTTCTCGAAAAAAATGGTTAAATAACAATTGATTACATGGCTATTTCACCATATTTAATCAACACAGTCAAATAACCATAGATAAAATGGTAATCAAACTGTTAAGTTTAAGAAAAACTGTTTGTTAACTGCTTTCACCTAATACGGTTAAACAACCAGAATTTTATAGCACCAACTAGAACCACCTAATGAGGCTACTTAGTTCTTCGCTACTGCGTACATATCATAGCCGAGCGGGCTTATCTGTCAATCTCATGACCATCAGAACTGGAGTTCCAGTCCTAGTGTTGACACTGCAATATTTTCTTTATTCCGTTCAACACGTGAAGAATTCCCAGTGTCCGGCACTCTCCAATGACCATTAACTTACGAAAAACCGCGCTTCTTTATCTAGTTAAAAAATTATTACGTTTTTAAAAAATGCTAGTTGTAAATGGTTAAAAAACCGTATAGTTTTGTATTTATTGCTTTATAACGATATTCTTGTAAATGGTTATTATACCATAAAGGAAACAAAAATTTCTTTTCCATAAACTTTACAGTTAATCGAATGGACAGACAGCTGCCAGTTATATTACCGTAATTTCAGAAGGAAGATTTTAACTGTGCATGCTGTATTTGACAGTATTGAAACCCAAACTTTCACAAATTTTTTTGTGGCATTCAGTTGCACCGAGTTTATTTCGGAACTCATAGTACATAATCGTTCTGATCTGTTGACGTGATAGCACTTTTTGGTGCATAAAATAATAAAGTTTTGACAAACAAATGGCACGGGTGTGTAGTACCATTTTTCAGCTTTAGAATGCAGAAATGCGTTTGGAGAAATGTTAACTAACACGGGAACGTCTGCTGTTGGCATTCTATTTTTTTAATTGCTGATGAAAACTAAATCAATATCTTTTCCTTGAAGAGAAATTATTAAGCGAGAAATATTTTAAATTAATAATAGTAAATGTTAGATGTTCAAAAAATTATTCAGAAGAATACGCTATTCGCAGAAAACCGTTAACTACGGGTTTCAAGTTAATTCAGAATTTTGTAACAATAAATTTAAATTCGATGTTCTTTAACCATAGTTTACGCATTCTTTAGTGAAGATTTTCGAAAAAAGGAAATAAATTAATTTTGACATTTAAATGTTACACAAAGTAACATATTTTATTGAAATTTAAAATTTAAAGAAAATTTAAAGAACAAAATTTAAAATAAATGAAATAATATGACTAATCAAAATCATAGGAAAAGAGAAATGCTTATTTTATAAACAAAAAATATATATTATAAAATAAATTTGGTTTGTTTCATTAATAAAATGATTTTACAACAACTAAAATCCCAAGGCCAAAACGTCAAGCCTACATAATAAAATTTTCTGAATAAAATTTTTAATTTTTCAATATTTTTCATTTTAAAAATGTCTCGATTAGAAAAAAACCTCTCCCCGAAGAATTTCATTTTATAACTCTGCATGTTTGTACATATATAATTTAATTAGTATATGTTAGTAAAATAATACTACGTAAACTTATTGAGAAACAAAATATCGAAAAATTTAAAAATAAAATGAGCATAATTCAAAATATTAAATTTTGAAACAAATGGGAAATAAGAAAAATATGTTTTTAATATTAACCTCTTTTTGGATAGCAACATCTAAGTAATGCAATCAAATAAATGAAGAAAGTGTATGTCATAGAGCTTGGATAGTTTTTGAATAATCTATAAAAACTTTAATCAGCTTTAATAAAATAGTACGGACTATTTTAGTGATTCACTTAATAATAAATGCAAGAAAATTTACTAAATGAGCATCGTTTTTTTTGTATTTTTACAAAAAATCTTAAATGTGAAACTTTTTGAAGAAATTCAGTATAAAAAACGCAAATACNTGGTTTTCTCAAGTGGCATAGCATTTGCATAATTTTGCAATAAGAATAAAGCTTAAACACCACATTTTATATTTGGAAAAACAAACAAAATATTTTGTTGTGTAATGCGCTCAAAATAAAACTTAATTTGTTTTGAAATAAACATATCTCAAGATGATAAATTGTCGGGTGAAAAAAAGTTATTTTAAAGGTCGAAAAGAAAAGGGAAACTACTAACTGGAGGCTATCAAAGCGATTTACGTCATTATTAAGCTGATTTACATAATATTATGGTATTTCGCTAACTTTAATATTTTGTACTTTTCTTTTCATTATTTATTTCTCGAAAAAAATGAAGAAGCAAAGAAGTCATTTACATTTTTAGTATATTTTGACAAATGTTTGAAAGTGTGCCAGAATTATTTTTGTTATGTAATCTTCCTTTTGTTTAAATTGCTCTATCTATGAAGTGTGTAAAAAATTTTATAGAATATTATAAAATTGTATACACTTGATAGAGATTATAAAATTTTATTTACTACATGTTATTATACTTTATATGAACTGGAATAAAAACTATATTCCCTTAAAATCTTAATTTTCTTTTTAGGATTTTAATTAGTCATCAGCAAAATAAGCCCGAAATATATTTTTTATTAAATTGAAACATTATTACAGAGAAAAAATTCTGACAAAATCATCATACTTGTATGGTAAAAACATTTCCAGTGAAGAAAACCATAATTCTAAGAATAAAACCAAACTATATGGTACTTAAATCATTTATGAAGTAATTTTATAGATCACTGTTGTAAAGGAATACCAGAAATTCAGCTTTTGAAAATTATAGTTCTTATAACAATATATTTAGTAACAAATACAAATCTCAAAATTAAATGTAATCAAATAATTGGCTTTTATGCCATGCTCTTAAGTATCACGATGAAATAACCAAACTGATCTCCAGAACTACCAATCAAAAATTAAATCAAAAAGTAACCTCTCCATTCAAACGTCTTTTGAAAATCTGGAAATTTTTGGATTCAATTTAAATTATATTCTGCCACAAGGTATTACAGGAGTTGAATGTGTATGTTGAATAAATTAAAATGGCATTGTAGGGGAGAGTGGGGTCAATTGTAACATTTTTTACTTAACTATTTTTAACTAACAAAAAATACAATATATTAGTATTAATTGAGAGACGAGTAAAGTAGACTATCCTCTACTAGAAAAAAAATACCTTATTTTAAATGTTATTATATTAGTTATTAACAAATTTTGATAGTCGTGCACTTGTTACAATTGTCCCCACTTACGGGGTAACAGTATGAACAGTTACAATGGTAACAGTTCATAAATTCAACTAAAACATAGTTAATTATACATATTATCATAGTTGTGATATATTTTTTTATTGATCAAAATAGTAGTGATATTTTAGGAGTAAAACTAATAATGAGCAGAGACATAAAGGGTTAAACTTTTAACTTTAAGGGGTTAAAAATTTTAATTTATGCTGTGAAAGGTGACAAATAAAATAATGCACATGCAACATAATATAAATGGTATAGGAAACTATTGATTGGTCTTAAAAAGTTAAGTAATGGTTTGTAAGCATAAGATTATTTATTTTAAGCTGTTACAATCGTCCCTTTACTTATTGTTACAATCGTCCCCAAGACGCCATTTCAGCTTCATTTGTTAAAAACAATGCTAGTTAATTAACAAAACTAATTTTTTTTATTGAAATGTTAATTAAGGTGTCCACTTACATATTCGGTTAATAATTTTTATTTGTTTAAACAAAATTACTTTGTTACGTATAGTGAAAATAACTTTTGTGATGTAACTGTTTCAAAAGTACATAAAAGTAGCTGCCAGCAGGGGTGTATATGTAGATTTATTAAATACACCTTGTGCTCCACCTAGGAACCAAATCTAGAACCCGAGACTCGAAATTTTTGTTCTGTTACAATAGTACCCTGTTACAATCTCCCCTATATAGGTAAAAATGGTTTGAGTTATAAATAATAAGAATTTTCAATTTATTTTCGGTTTAATTAAAAGCATTATTGTATATAAAACCAATATTGCTTTCTTCTACGCACCTTTAGATAGTGTGTATTTTAATGAGTATTATTATGTTTGCTTCAGATCATTGTTCTCTGATCCAGTGATTTTCTGAAAATAGCCAATTAGTTACATTCATTTCTAACAGTCTTAAACTCAACATATACAAGTTAACAGTATGTTACTTGTAGATATTGGTTTAATACAAAATACAATCGGTTGTAGATTGGTTTAATACAATCGGTTTAATACTGTTACGAAGAAATAATTCTGCACTAATCATAAATAAGATTTCATAACTTCAGATCTTCCAAATTTTCATATTATTTGAATGCCTTCTTTCACTAATCTTTTCATTTTATTACTTATGGCAGTGTTTCCCAAAGTGTGGTACGCGTGCCCCCAGGGGTACGGGAACAGTTTAGCGGGGGTACACGTTATTAAGCGAAACATCTTGCAACAAACGAAAATTTCAAAAAATTTTATTTGAAAATTAAATTTTACGATTACGCATTTTTCTATTGGTTATTTTTTGCAGAGTTAACAGTTAATAATTAGTGGTATCAGCAACCAGTTGTGATTTTTATCCTTTGTGCAATTTTTTATAGTAAAAAATACATTCATTTCTTTTATTAGTGGTACACAGCGTTACAAAAAATTTAGAAAGGGTACACAAAGGTCATAAGTTTGGGAAACACTGATTTATGGTTATATACTGTTCTGAACATGCAGATGCTGTTCTTTTCAGTTGCTGCTATTACTTTTGCATTTCAAAATAACTGTAAGTTGTATGATAAATAGAAATTTTATTTAAATTGTGTGCTTGAGTATTTTTTAATTGCAAAAACTGACGCTGTTATGTTTAGAAAAAATAATTTCAAAAGTAATGATTTTTTATTTAAATTAAAATACTTATGTTGTACAATATAATACATTTATTAGGATTAAAAAAAATAGGCTCATTGAAGTTTTGTATGTTGTTTTGATGTTCGCTCGTTTAAAGTAGACAAATAAAAATTCATTCTTTCTTAAGTATCCTTACAAGAGAATCTGCTTATAACAAAGATGTAAGCTTGCTCTATTCTACTAATGACTCCAGAAATTTTCTTAAGTTCCTTACAAGAAAATTTTTACATTAATAATAAGTAAAAAATTAGCATCACCATACAATTTTCGCTTAATTTTAAACTGTTTAGCGCTAGTATTTTTATATGTTAGTATGATTTCTACTTCGACAAATGATATACCTACTTATCAAATATATCCCTTAATAAATTTGCACATTAAGTACTCACTACTAAATAAACTAATTTCTCTTTTTTTCTAATCGTCAGAGTTGAACAGACGAGATCCAATTGCGAATATGCAACTTTCAAACATTCGACTAAAGTAATTTTGAAATTATTCACTGGCATTTCAATAAGAGAGACTTTTTTAGTCAAAAATACGAAAAACCTACCCTGGGGGAATTTTTCTCTGGGAATAACATGCTACCGTATTAAAATTATAAGTAAATCACGGAAACCTTTCAGGATTAGCCTGAAGACAGCAGAACTCGAACTCATAAAGTATTTTCTAGAGTAGACATCTGCACTGGTAGACAGTAGAAAGCATATCATTCACTCATGAACAAATCTACTTGTGACTAAAGAGAGAGCTCTATCATTCTTTTAAGTAAGAATTTAAAGATTATAGTCCTAAAATTTACTTTTTAAGTACTTAAAATTCCCTTCTTACAGCCAGAAATGTCAAATATACTCAAAATCATGAAATTTAAAAATTGTCTATTTTTTAACTATTGACGAATCTACTTTTTACAATTTAATAAACACATAAAAAATTTCCCAAGTAAGAAAAGATTTTGACTAAGATCAATTCAAATCTGATATGTTTTCGAATTCAGAGTATATTGATAGGAGTCTTTTGAAGTATACATTTTTGTTCCACGTTTAGAATGGGTTTTAAATATCTTTCTTTTGAATTCAACACGTTGGCTTTGTTCCAGAAATTTTCTTTAAAAAATGATCAAAAATGTTTTTTTTTACCTTAATGTTCTTTTTTGAAAGCAGTCTAAGTGCAGTTTTAAGATTTTAAAGCAAGCAATGTTTGCTTGAAAGTATTAAACAAATATTTGAAGACAGAACATTAGACCTCGACATTTTCTTTGAAGAGAACTTCTCATTCTGCTGTCTATTTAGTAAGTGCTCAGAACTCTACACGATTTCAAGCATCTTCGATTGGAGTTAGAATAACATTTAAGAATAAGTATATTTTTCTGACTGTTTAGAAAAATGTTCAGTTTAAAACACGGAAAAATAAGTTCAGTACTCTTTTTTAAGAACCAAATCAATAGAAGAATAAGTAAGTAAAGATAAACATTGCGTTTAATTTTCTTTATTGACATTTAAAGCAAATTTATTATTTTAATGAAGGAAGATATTTAAAAATGTATACATATTATTTTATTCATTTAGCCAAATGATCATCTTCACATTTTTCTGTATATTACATTAATAAATAGCAGATCTTGCCTTAAGTGAAGCAATCTCATTGATGAAATGATATAAAAACACTTCACTTATAATATTTAAAACCGAACTGAACAACATCCTTTACACATTCATTGTTTTAGCCACTTCTAAAACAAAATCGCGTTTGGCACGCATAAACGATTTGAGGATGTTAAATTTTATGTAAATTTCAATTTTCAGTCGATAGAGATAAACATAATTTATGCAGATTCAAATAAAATTAAATTCCTAACTTTCCTGTTTAAGAAAAGTTAGAAAACTCAAAAACTTTCTAAATCAACTTAATTCAAAATTTGAACGTTTCATGTGTTTTGACTAGCGCATAAGATAAATCGAAAGTTTTAGTTATTTAATTAAATTTGTTTTTGTTGAAACTCACCCCTTGCTAGCTGCTGGAGAGTATAGGTATGCTGCTAGAGTAGAAAAATAAAAATAAAAACAGATTTGTTTATCTATAGTTGTGTAGAGAACTTTAAATTTGATCCTCGTAAAAGTAAAAAGGAATTCGGGTGGATATGTTTGAGACATTTATAAAAACAAGGTTTAAATATATCTTTTGTTGGATAAAATCGGCATATGCTACTGATATTTTGGGTTGCTTAAACTCCTTTGAAAATTCTAATTTTTTAAAGAGAAAAAACAATTTAAACTATAATTAACACATTATAAGCTTACAAACGATGTTTTATATTACAGGATTAGATTACTTGAACAAAACCTCAACTGCCATTTTATCGTGAAGATACGTCCCATTTAAAAGTGATTGAGAAGCAAAAGTTATTTTAAAAATTATGATTCTTCATCGATAATTGTTTTTCTCATGTAATCGTAATCCAGATAGAACCGTTCGTAAATTGATAGACGAACACATATCACGTATAGACGAATCATTAACGCGCAGCTGTTGCTTTCATCTTGTTTTGTGTATGCATTTGGGATAAGAAACATTAATCTTCCGCAAGAATAGAAAATTCATTGACTAGTCAAGGGAAGATCGGTTTCTTGGTGTGATTACCTGCTGTTCTTCAGAATTTCTCAAATATATTCAATATATATTATGCCCTACGAGAATAAAATGTTAGGTTTGAATATCTTTTGAAGTTAGGTTTGAATATCGAAAACTTTTTTTAAAGAATTAAGACTTAGTGGTTGCTAATGTGCCTTTAGTATAAATCACGAAATACGTTTAAATAAATTATATTCTTTTCTCAGTGACTTGTACTGCATAACATGTGTTCGTAGTCTTTAAAAAGTAAAAGAATTTTGAACAACGAAACATTATAAAATTTGTCAACAAATTTGTTTAATAAGCAATGTTTAATGAAATATGTAATAATTACGTAAATTATTATTCTTGGAAGAAATTATCCCACGAAATGATTCATTTTGGTATACTTGGAATAAATATAATTTTAGAGCACTTTCCTTAGAGTTTACTTTACTGTGCTTCAAAATAAGTTATTTTTGTTTAATTTCATTTCTTTTTCATTCAACTTTTTTTCCCATATTTTTACTATAAAAACTAATGTATGGACAACAGCGTACCAAAAGTTACAAAACATAGTGCTACAAAACATAGTGCACAAAAGATTTTGCCTACAAAAATTTAAAGAAGTTCTTATTCATTGTCTATTTATGTTTTCTTACATTATTGATCATTTTATGAATATGAATATTATTAAAGTTTATTTCATTTGTTTCCAAATAAATACAAAATATTACTTTATTTCAAATAAATACAAAATGTTATACTTCAGGAATGCTTATTTCAAATAAATACAAAATGTTTTATTTCAAATATGTTTATTTCAAATAAATACCAAATTTTTTTAAGTATGTTTATTTCAAATATGTTTATTTCAAATATGTTTATTTCAAATATGTTTATTTCAAATATGTTTATTTCAAATAAGTCCAAATCGTTTTATTTCAAATATGTTTCTTTCAAATAAAAACAAAATGTTTTATTTCAAATATGTTTCTTTCAAATAAATACATAATGTTTTTTTTTTTCAAATATGTTTATTTCAAACAAATACATAATGTTTTATTTCAAATATGTTTATTTCAAATAAATACAAAATGTTTTATTTCAAATAAATTTATTTCAAATAAATACAAAATGTTTTATTCCAAATATGTTTATTTCAAATAAATACAAAATGTTTTATTTCAAATATGTTTACTTCAAATGAATGCAAAATGTTTTATTTCAAAAATGCTTATTTCAAATAAATACATGTTTTAATTCAAATACGTTTTTTTTAAATAAATACAAAATACTAAAGCCATGTTTCATTGTATTCATTTGAGTAGTTAACTGCTTTTAAATATCAAAATCTTCCTGTATTTATGCATTTTTATAACCTCCATGAATTCGAGCTTAGTTATTAATGAAAAATAAAATTAAAATCGAAACTGTATGCTTCGTTTAAACTATTTTATACTACGTACATTTTATATATCGTACATAGCTACTTACTTTAAAAGACTGTCAAAATAGATAACTCCACATTTACCAAGTCTCAAGTTACCGTTCGTTTTTACGTCCTTTTATAGCGTTTAGTAATGATTAAATAGTGTATGCAAGCGATTTTTCCTACGAAAATCTTTGAACCAATTTTACTTCTTTTAACTAAATCTCTATTTTCAACAATCTCTACTGATTGGATTACAGCTTTTATAGAAAACAAGGCAGAGCTCCAGTAGCGTAAGTTTTAAAGTTTACCGATTTGGAAAGAATGGCTTTCAGATACATTATAATCGAATTTATTCGAGCGTAATACAAAAGAGACAACGCAGCACATCTTTAAAGAGCTCACTTTTTTCCTCCTCCTTATCATTTTAGAATTACAAAATAATTGCTTGTCTTGTCAAAACAATTTGAATTTTAGTTTTACTCGAGTATCACGTAAGATTTTATCTATCCTTAAAGACGCTTTAAATAAAGTTTATTTTTCTGAAACATATTAAAAATTCCACGATGGGGCATGATTTTCATTTTATACAGTTGATTGCATTTTCGGGTGCAATTTGAAGTGCTTTTAGAAGTTTTTAAGCATCTTTAAAACATTATGCTATATGGAGAAGAAAAAATTATATTTGTATTAGAGCTTAAGAAATTTTAAGGAAAAATTATTATCATCTAATGTAATTAAATGAACATTGATTGAATCATTTCATTTAAGCGTTTCATTTTCCATTTATTTCAGCAAACTTATTTTGGAAATATTACAGTGATAACTGAGGTTCATTTCGTCAATTTTATTTACTTATTTTTTTTTGTGAAAATTCCGTGATTGCTTTATTAGTTGTGGAGAAAGGAAATTAAGGAATAAGCTTGAAGGCTTTTAAAGTTGAATCTTGGTGTTTAAATACATTTTAATCAATTTTACTTTTTAGAGAAACTTGGTTACCCAGTCAACTAGGTAAACTTTACCAAACAGATTTTTCCATTAAATACTCCTTTAAAATAAACTTTTGCTGGGTGTAAATTAACAAAAATAATCTTAAGAAGGAATGAAAAAACTCATTTATTATTTTTTAATTAAATATTATACTAGTACTCGTCAGAGTCCGAAGGTGAGGTCGGCAATAAGTTCCCTTCTAGTTTTTTTCGAAACAGAAATAGGGTAAAGAAGGCAGCGATTGAACGTAAAGCCACCTTTACGCCTTTGGGTTTCGTTGGACCATGATAAAGCAGATGGCGCTGTCACAGCGCCTGAGCAGGATGGAAGCTCAGTCTTGCCTCTGAGTTTTTTAAGTTGAACTATTTAGACTCTCAGAACCGCTAATGGTACCATAAAGTTGACATGCTCAATCTCAACTCTATGAATGGTACGCGTACACCCAGTCGAAATTTAAGGAGGCTATTCGGCAAATGCAATCTTGATTTCTCTGATCTAGCGGTCTGTTGTTGAATGGCAAAGTGAATCTTGGCGATAACAACACAAAACCTTATTGCAAATCTTGGTTGGGAGTGTCTTGACTATCCTTCATGCAGCCCTGACCTCACGCGCAGTCTCTTTCTGCTTCCGGCTTCGATGAAGAATCTCGGCTGAATGTTCTTCGAGCGCCATGCTCAAAGAACATTCAACTGTTATCAACGGTCATTCATGTATTCAATGTCATTCAACGTTTTGTGAGACTAAAATGTCAACAAATGTTATCATTTTAGTTTCACAAACCGTTCAACGCTTATTGCGTACAGGAAGACCTGAATAGTTTCTGAAGAGCTTTCTGAGACTCATTAAAGGGTGTGATAAATGTCTCAACGTAATCAGTAATTTTGTGAAAAATTAAAGACAAGTATTGTCTTTATCTCATTATATTTTTTGTTGTCTTTCATACACACATTTGACACCAGTCACCAGAGGAAACTTATTTGCGGACACCTCCTCTCAGTAAACTCCCTTTATGAAATTTTGAGCAATAATTATTGGCAGAGGTAATGAAAAAAAGAGAACATTCATATAAATATGCGATATGACTCACCCTATTTGAAAAGCCTCCGAAGATCTTCTCCAAAATGAAATGTACCTCGCCGTTTCTTATAAGATGGAATTTTGAAAACAATGTCAGTCAGAGGAACGCCGCCCACTTTTTCAGTAAAAGTGAATATAATTTCGCACTCGTCGTTGGTTCTCAGTTCAAAACTTTGCAAGGCAACACTTACCAAATGTTTAAAAATTTTGCCAGTCTTGTCACAGAAATTTCAAGCGTACTAATTCATGGATCTTTCTTCAATTAGAATGTCTTACTTCATTTTACTCGTTTTTGCTGAATCAATGAACCAATGAATGCTGAATCAATGAACCTAGAAGAGATTTTTAAAAAAATGAAGCTCACAACTTTCAGCAATGAATGTCGAAAGAGAACAACGTGGCTTTCTTGTTATTATTTTAGTGTTTTTTATTCATTATTTGCTTGATAATTTGGTCAACAGTGAATTAATATCATTTTAATCTAAATTAGATGAATTAAAATGATTGTCGGGTGGTAGGTACTCCAAATTAAAGTAAAAAATTATAATAAATAAGTACGAGGAAAATCTGTATTTTTATTGGCATTCATTTGTGGGTATAAATTTATTTTTACGGTCAGTGACAGGAACATTTTTTACAAGTCTCTGGCCTTAATCTAGTGGTGAAATATGCTCGAATATAGGGTTTAGTAAAAATATTTCAAATCCCATGATCATCAAGTCATTCATAGAAATTACATTCTAAAGTTAGCATACATGCAAAACCATACATCAAAATTTAATGTAATTAGTATTAAAGAAAAGTACAAAGATTTAAATATAACGTAAAAATAGATAAACTGAAAACAAATTCAAATAAAATAAACTCAAAACGATTAAATGCTTATTACGTCGAGAAAAAAAAATTTCAAACATCAGGAAAAAGTGAAATTCAAATCACGGTTTATTTTTTAAGGGTTAAAATAAACTATTCGAGCTTTATTATCGATATTCTTTGTGAATCTCTGCATGAAGATTTCATCGGCAGAAAAACGCAAACAAAACATAACTGAGGAGAATGTCGATACTTACTGTATTGATCTCTTCTACTCTTCAAAGATAAGAAAATTCTTTGGGGATTTCTTTGGTGAGAACTCTAGGAACAATCCGATTGAGTTAGTTTCCTATCACTTTCTTGAATTTTGTGGTTTTGGATACACTCTGAGAATCCCAGAGATTTATTTAAATGCGTGAAAATAGATTCGAATGAGATTTAAGATTTGTTTCACTAAATATATACATATATATATATATATNGGTCGTTACAAGTTGTTTTAATTCCATTAATTCACATTATCGCAACTGTAGAGTAATTACTATTATAAAAACAATCCCACAACAACCAGTTGTCGTCCATAGGTATTACGGACCAACGGGATGATGATAGTAATGAGGTCAATATTGTGCACCAGCTACCCTTACGTTTGAGATTAGTTGGTACCTATCGATCAGAATAACTTCAAACCGTTAACTAGTATTGAACCCTGGTCCTTTCTAATGACAATTCAGTGTCTTAACAATCGAACAATTGCTTCTTTAAAGATTTTTATAGATGCCATTTAATATATTTCTGTTGGTAAGATTTATCACACTGTACAAATTTTTTCGTGCGTCTTAACACCAAAAAAGGAATCAAACGAACGAAAAAGAAATAAATAAATGAATGTATAAAGCTATAAAAGTAAATTGAAATAAATCGACACTGTAATCAACGAATAAATTAACAATGCTTGGTAAAAAGTTTTCCTTATCATTAAAAATGGAGACAACTATACATCAAATTTTTTACAGTGTAGTAAAAGGCAGATAAAGTCCTGAAATTACTATCGGTAATGTAATATATATATATATATATATATATATATGGGAATAATTTTAGCAAAAAGAAAAATTGACGGCTTCTGTATGAATATACTTTATAAAGAATAACTGAAACTTCTACAAAATTTAAAATACCTGATTATCTTTACTGTTGCACATGCACCGAAGAGCCATTACATCATGACCATCCTGCTAATAACATGTAGGACCACCTTTAGCCCTCAAAACTGCTAGCAACAACCGTGGCATTGATTCCACAAGGTGCTGATAGGTAGTCTGAAGTATCTGGTACCATGCGCTCACCAACTGATCCTGCAATTCCCTCACATTGCGAGGGGGTAGCGTGGCAGCACGAATTTGGTGTTCCAAGTTGTACCACAAATGATCTATTGTATTAAGGTCAGGTGAATTTGGGGGCCAAGACATGGCTTGAAAGTCACTAGAATGTTCCTCGAAGATTCGACCCTTATGACATGGTGCATTATCCTGTTGGTAAACACCATCCCCTGCAGGAAAAACTTTTGCATGAATGGGTGAACCTGGTCTGCAACTATGTTCAAGCAGCTTACAGACGTCAGGGATTGTTCTATGAAGATTTTGGGCCCTAATGTGCCCCATGAAAACATTGTTCCTGAGCGAGAAGCCATGAAAACCTGGGCGAGCCCATTGTTATAGATGGATGGTGGTCATAATGTCTTGGCTCTTCGGTGTATATTCAATGAATATCAAATGCAGATCCGGAGAATTTCATTCAACATTTTTTTACTAGTCTTGAAGATTGTAAGTAATATATCAATGAGTGTTTGACAGTTTTCTGCTATGATTTAAGTTAAAAAAAAGTGAAAAATAATATTAACTTTACTGAAATGTTTAAAATAAATATACAGATCAAACTTCATTTGATATTTCTCATGCGGACTTATTTGTTAAGTTTTTTTTTATTTGCTAAAATATTTTCTGTTTTGCAAGAATTATATACTGATCGTTTGATTTTTAAACATTCAGTCTTCCTATTATAAGCCCTTAAGATTTAGAATATTATTTTTCTCATTACTATGTTTTCTGTATGAAATTCTAATGGACAACTAAACAATTATCGTACACAGCAAGACTCATCTTAACTCTTTTCAGAGAAGTACCGATTCACACCACTAAATGCTCCTTATTATGACCACTAAAAGGTAGAGTTTTGAAGAACAACCCTAGTTTCTTCCCCAAGAGTATGCTTCTACTTAGTGTGTGCGCAAATATGACAAAATATAACGCTCTCCATGGTCAGTAATAGCTACAGGAATAAATTTTCATACGAAAAACTTATGAACTTTGCGAACCTGCACACTAACTGAACACTGATAGGAATTTAGAACACATTTTAAGAATACATTAAATTGTAAAAATATGTATAATGGGATATCTTTAAGAAGAAATTTCCAGACTAGTAAGAGTAATTCAATCAATAATTTTATCGGATACTTACCTTTTACCACTAAATAAGTTGATTACTGTAGAGAATAGTTATAGAGGAAAAGGTGTAAATATGGGCACCCTCTTTTGTTTTTTGGATAAAGTTACTTTCAATTTGAAAATTTCTAGATTTTTATCTTTCATTAACAACTATATCAAGTTTCCTAAATGCGAGAAGGCAAAACAATGATTAACATCAATTATTTCATTTCAAAAACGACGATTTTTAAAAATCTTTTAAAAAAGCACCAGAAAAAATGGGGTGTAAATATGGGCCCTCTTCAAAAAAGTCACCAAAAATAGTTTAAGAACAGGATAAAACAATACAAAATGGTAGAGAATTTATTTATTACAGGAATTTTTTTTTTACAGAAATCGCAAACATAACTGGCTCTTTCACCCCCGGCACAGTGCCCACATTTGACACATAACGCATCTTCCACACCTCTCCTCGAGTGTCTTCAGAGAACTTTCCATCACAAAAACTGCAAGTTGCATCGCTTGAGTCTGGTTTATCCCCACCGTTGACATTTATCGGATTCGTATCATCATCGCTGTAGATAAGAGGAGGGTCTTCGAGTCTGATGAGTCCGATGATGAATCGTATCGTTGCGTGGGCCGAATTTCCTTTTTTTGAAGGCCTTTCGTCTTCCCACCCTGCCCTCTGGCCGGTCTCTTACCCCGGGAAAACTCAAGGACGTCTTCTTGAGAGCACTTGTCAAGCGTCTTGGTCAACTGATCCTTGTATGGTAATCCGGTGATGAGGCTGGACCTTGCTGCTTTGCGTCCACGAGTAGTGGTTATCTTCTTAATGTTGGGAACAGGAGATATGTCGCATGGAGAAATTGCACTAGAAGTTCCCGGGGAACATTGAGGTATTTCAGCTGCCTTATCAATTGGCATAACTAGAGCCTGATGTGCTAAACTCCACTAAAAAAATTTGGTGTATTTATGGGCACCCTTTACATGGGGGCCCATATTTACACCAACCCCACCTAAGAAGGATGGCCACTATCACAAGTAACCTAAAAGCGTGCGTGACTAAAGGTGTGCTTCAAAAAATAGCTTAAGATCTCCGCTTTCCGGATATCACTGTCAAATTATTTTTAACTGAACATAAGTACATGAAAAGAAAACGATTTCACATACCTCTCAAAAGTTTGCAGTCCAGAATAAACACCAATTTGCACAATAACTCACGCTGCATCCACACTACTTGAAAAAATGGTTTCAACTGCTCTGTACAATCTTATATTAGCAACTGGCGCCATATACAGTCCTTGCCGCCAGTCTTCAGTACCTCCCATAGCTACTAGGGAGGGGTGCCCATATTTACACCTGTGCCCATTTTTACACCTTCTCCTCTACNGAATGGGTGAATCTGGTCTGCAACTATGTTCAAGTAGCTTACAGGCGTCAGGGATTGTTCTATGAGGATTTTAGGTCCTAATGTGCCCCATGAAAACATTGTTCCTGGGCGAGAAACCATGAAAACCTGGGCGAGTCCATTGTTATAGATGGAGGGTGGTCATAATGTAATGGCTCTTTGGTATATATTCAGTGAATATCAAATGCAGATCCGGAGAATTTCATTCAACATTTTTTTACTAGTCTTGAAGATTGTAAGTAATATATTAATGAGTGTTTGACCGTTTTCTGCTATGATTTATCTAAAAAAAAGTGAAAAATAATATAAACTTTATTGAAATGTTTAAAATAAATATATAGATCAAACCTCATCTGAGATTTCTCATGTGGGCTTATTTTTTAAGTTTTTTTTATTTGCTAATATTTTCTGTTTAGCAAGAATTATGTATTGATCGTTTGATTTTCAAACATTCAGTCTTCCTATTATAAGCCCTTGAGATATAATATATTATTTTTTTCATTACTATGTTTTCCGTATGAAATTCTAATGGGCAACTAAACAATTATCGTGCACAGCAAGATTCATCTTAACTCTTTTCAGAGAAGTACCGATTCAGACCACTAAATGCTCCATATTATGACCACTAAAAAGTAGAGTTTTGAAGAATAACCCTAGTTTCTTCACCAAGAGAATGCTTCAACTTAGTGTGTGCGCAAATATGACAAAATATAATGCTCTCCATGGTTCATGATAGCTACAGGAATAAATTTTCATACAAAAACCTATGAACTTAGCGAACATGCACACTAACTGAACACTAATAACAATTTAGAGCACATTTTAAGAATACATTAAATTGTAAAAATATGTATAATGGGATTTCTTTAAAAGGAAATTTCCAGACTAGTAAGAATAATTCAATCAATAATTTTATCGGCTAGCTACTTGCCTTTTACCACTAAATAAGTTGATTACAGCTGAGAATAGTTATAATATTAACTAATAGCATGTGATAGTTCAGTTTTAAATTTCACTCATGCAAGGAATTTATGGATTCTATCTCTTTACAAAATTAAATTATTACGGAGGAAAATGTTGGTATGGTATCACCTGCTAACTATTAAACCGTATCATTTTAATCAAATTTTACTGATAGTCAAGTCTGAAAACTATCGATATTACTATTTAAGCAGCGCCATTAGGCTCAGTGCCCGCAATTGCAATGAATGTCAACAAAACAAGAAAAACTGGTCATTAATTTATACGGCCAGCTCTTCTTCTTTAGTAAACTTCTTGTCAAATAAACCATTCTATCTCGCTCTAGTGCAGATGTACATAATTTCCCCTGGTAGTTACAACATCTAGCTAAAATGTCAATGGTTTCGAGTTCGATTCCATCCGGAGGCAACGATTTGTTTTACACTCTCTCCACATAATTGAAGATGGCCAATAAACCAAGACTCAATTCTCTCACTCCTTGATAGAAGTCAACACTACGAAACTACGATTCGTTCCAAGGCATGCCTAAATTCGACAGATAAATTGCTTGAGTCTAAAACATCGTCAGGACCCAAACTGAAGATAATTTTTAGAAGCCTTATACTGATTTACGAGTCAGCAGCCGTTCATATTGAGCTGGAAAGTTAAATAAGAGACCTGTATTTTAGTGACCTTGTTAGCTTTACGGGATAATATAATTTTTACGGTTAGTAACTGGAACGCTTTTCCAGTCGCTGATCGTAATCTAGCTGAAATTTTTTTAACACCGTAATGGCGCAATATCAAAATAATAAGAATTAAATACAAATGAGTTTAAATAAAAATATGAACTCTAACAAAATGCATGGAGATGTGTAAAAAAAAGGATGTGAAAAGAGGGAAAATATTAAAACTTAGAAATGCATAGTCAGTACATAAATTTATCGAAGAAAGAAAAATCCTGTATAATTCTATTCCAGTATTTTTAATTTGAAACTCAAAATGGTACATTGAAATATAGTAAAATGTATTTTTAAGAAAGATATTTGTGACGGATCTTATTCTTTTAATTTATTTTTCATTCGTCAGTTGAAACTCAAAATGGTACATTGAAATATAGTAAAATGTATTTTTAAGAAAGATATTTGTGACGGATCTTATTCTTTTAATTTATTTTTCAGTTCGTTTTAAATCTGTGAGAGATCGCACAACCACTTATATAATGAACGAAAAACACTTTTTCAATTCACTTTGTTGATGAATTTAAATTTAGCATGCTATTAAAATGGGTAACACACAACTGTTATTCTTTTAAAGTTTCTTTAAATTACCTTTTATCAATACAGCACGAGTCGCCTAAATTATTGAGAGTTCCACAATAAAATCCCGATCTATTCTTCATATGGACTGTTATGAAATTTCAAAACTTAACATTTATTTTTCGATAGGTTAAAGAGTTTTTATACTCTTCAGATAATCACTTGTAGAGGAACTTGAAATATCCTTTAACCACTCTGTGTATCCGTTTTTCGCATTGGGCACTCAATTATCGAATTTCTACTAATTAACACTGTGCGCTTATGTAAAATAAATACAGGAAAGCATAAATCAAGATAATTAGAACATTTAAAATGCTTTTAATTTGTTTTCAAGCAGTCTTGTTGCCCTTTCCAGTGTCGTTTCATCATTAGATGAAGCAAATAAACACCAATTTTTAGACGTTCTCAAATGAAGTTAAATGACTTAGTATCGTTTTGCACCCAACAAAGATGCTTTTGATTCAATTCATGCCAGAATGAAGATCAAGTCAAAGATAATTACAATTAATAATCTGTATACCGTAAACTTCAATTTCTTTCAAACAATTAATTAATAAAATATTGAAAAGAATAAATATTTATTAAAATTTATTTTTTGCATGAAATTACCTTTGGATAAATGAATTTTATAGTTTTGTACAAACATTTTTCAATCCCCTCAAAAAGTTGTTGATATATAGCGAAATATGTTCAAAATAAAATTAACATTAAGGGGTTCATACTTCGGACTGCTCTTCTGACCAAATTATGGGGACCATATTTTCCAGATTGCAGAAATCCGAATCCGTCGAATTTATTTAAGAGAAAGTACATTATTGTGTCAAATTTCCTTTGAGAAAATATCATCTGCACTAATTAATTAGCATATTTAAGATCACTTCCTCAAACCTTTAAGATTGAGTCTTGAACGTGAAAATCCGATCATTCGTCCAAAAAAAATTCAGGGTAAACCATTTTTTACTTTGCGCACAGTAAATTAAAAGTGCACATTTTTTATGGTTTTCAATATTCGTAGATGTTAACTTATAGCTTACATAGCAAAAACAACAATTAAACGATGAAGAACAAAGTTAACGAGAGTTTACTAAATGAAACAGAAGTTACCAAACTGAACACTTTTGCGTTACTCCAAACTATGCGAGTATTGTTAAAGTTACTAACTTTTGGCGAAAATTACATAATTTTACAGCATTTACTACCAAACAGTATGAGAAAAAAATCATATTTTATTGTTAATGTTATTATTATCCCTGATAACAATGCATTTTAAAATTGCACTAATATAAAAAGATGAATATAAATTATTTCTGAAAATCCAAACAGCGTGAAAAAGTGAATCTAATATTATGAATCTGCTTTTTGAATGCTCTTGACTTTTTATAACTGCATTGTTTGTTTGTTTTTCATTGTTCATCACCAAAACCATACTTCGTTCATAAAACATTTTTTTCTCCCTTGATGTTTTTATTGCTACTTTGTTAATTTTTATCATTTAAAATCTTTATAAACTATTTTAAAATATTCAATCTCTACACACTAATATCCTATCAATTTAAAATAAAACAACTCAGTAAACCAAGTACCTTATTTCTTTGTTTGACTAAAATAATGTTTCGAAATTGACGACCTCCTACAAAACAGAAGAAAAAAATATTACTTATAGAAAATCGTGATGAGTTTTAGAAAAGCGAAAGAAAGACAACATTTAGGACTTAAGAAAAGTCTTTTCTTAGCATGGAATGAAAGAAACATTGCCAATTGAACGTCTGTAACGATTTCTCACTTTTGTTTGTCTTGAGTTACGTGATTCTGTTTAAAACGTGATCAATAAGAAAAGTAATATATTTATGACATCCACTTTCGAGTCATATAATATTTGTCAAACACCTAGAATATTTATACTGAAGGACACTTATGGGGAAATATTTATACATAAGGAGAAATACTTTATGGGGAAAACATTATTCCATATTGAGTTTTGCACTCAAGCACATCTGAATGTTTATATTCAGATTTGTCTTATGATCAGAAACGAAAAAATAACTTTAACAAGTTCCTTTTGCATATCATTAAATGGATTAGTTTAGAAATCTGATACCGTCCAACGAGAGGTACGTTTTTTTTTTCGTTTTTTTTTTTTTTAAATACATTTACTACTTGATACTTCGTATTTTATGTAAGAAATAAACGCTTTAAACTTTGCCTACTTGTGTTAAACTTGGCAAACTGGTGCTTTCAGTTTTATTACTAGCATTTTTGAATGGGTATGAAAGACCATCAATATCATCGATAATCGTGTTCCAAATCGTTTTCAGTCATAAATGCATTGTTATGTTTGAAAGTGGAATAATCACATTTGGACTGCGGCTTTTAAGTCCGTGGCCTTTAAGGGTTAGTATTTGTATGACTTTCAAAATATATATGGTGCATGTTAATCAATTTGGATGATGTTATTAACACTATAATGTGGTGAAATATAAGAATTCAACAATGAATATTAAAATCGAAAAAATACAAAATGACTATATTATATACAAATGACTTANGAAATTTTCTAGTTCTAACCCTAAACAGGTAGACGGGATTTGATAATAATATAGGATTTCATAACTTCTATTCAAAAGAAAATTAAATTCGATTTCACCATGAAAACAACATACTGCTGTTTTTCATCAGATCAGCATTTATTTTTTCATCCTCAACTTTTTCTTCTATATTTTCTACTTCTTTTTATTCCTCCTCTTGATATTCTTCTTTTTCTTCGTCTTCTTCTACTTCAACTCATTTTCTTTTTCTACTCCTTCACCTTATTTTCTTCTCCAACTTCTGCTCATTCTCTTCAACTTATTCTCTCTTTGTTTTCTTCTTCTCTTTTTCCTTCGCCCTTCTTCTACATCATCATCTTCATCTTTTCCTACATCTTCTTATTCTTATTCGTATTCCAAATGCATGAAAAATATTTTTTAAGCTTGAGGGAGGTAATAAACTGTTTTTTTACCATTGTTTCTTTTGCATTTCCTTAGAGCTGGAAGAGAAACATCCATTTTATAAATTATTTGTCCCCCAGAGAGACCTCAAAGCAGGAAATTTTGAAATAAACTATCTAATGGAACGAGTGGTGGATAGCAAACGAACCGTCATTTTGCTCACTAAGTAAGTGTCATTCTCTTAACTATGTTCAGCCTAAATGCAATCGATATAATAGCAGTTTAACACAGTGAGATCAGCTGTCCACGTGTTTGTTAGAATAAGTAGTTCGAGCACTTTGCTGGAGTTAATTAAAATAATTGGAAATAATAAGAAGCAGTTTGGGTCGGCTGTCAAACGACGATTATAAAATAAAATAAAATCATGTCGTTTGAGCCGCGATGACTTAGGGGATAGAGCGTTCGCCTTTCAATGAAATGAACCAGGTTCGAATCCCAGCGATGACTAGTCTATTCGATTTCCTCACCCAGCTTGCACCGACTACAGTGCTGACGTGAAATATCCTCAGTGGTAGACTCATGGGTTAGAGTCCCCTTGCCGTCAGGCTAACCATGGGAGTTCCTCGTGGTCTTCTTCTCCGTATAACGCAAATGCGGTTTAGTTTCATCAGAAAAGACCTACACGAAGGCAAATTTCTCCCAATACTTGATCCAGCAGTTCCCTTGTTTTCTGGATTGGGTTCAAAATTATAAGGCTACGGAGTTAGCAGTCGTAAACATTAGCAATCGTAAACCCGTAAATTTGGGCGGATGTTCAACGACGGTTATTAAATAAACAATAAAAGATCGTGCCGTTTAGGTAGAAAGTATGAAATCTAAACCTTTATGGACCCCCCTAGCCCGCAAAGGGCTGTTGCGGGAAATCATTATTAAAAAACTATAAATAGCTAAACTTCTGTTTATAATCTTTTGAGCAGTTATTGCACAGCATTTTAATTCATTTCTTCATTTTTCATGAAGAAAGTGAACATATCTAATTAAAGTGGAAAATTATAATTTAAATATGATTATTATAATTCGCTACAATAAACTACTAAATTTTAGAAATGCAATAATAAAATTATTAAAATGGAAAAATGTGGGAAACATTTGCCTTTTAGATACGTTGAAAATAGCGTATCTGAAAAGAATTTAAAACTCAAAAATAAATTAAATTTGTTAAGAATAATTTTTAATTTTGAATGGAGAAAACATTTTATACATTCGTGTTATTTATAAGTACGGCAAATAATTTACATTAACAGCACAGCTGATTTTTAAAAGAGCAGATTTCCTGTTATTATTTAACAATTGCAATGCTTTAGATTTTGCAATAATTCTCTGTTTGAAGTAAAGAAAAAGAAAGCAAATGGCGTAACATTTGAGCTGAAATAAATCTTTCGGAAACCAAAACAAATATTTCTTATAAAAACTCTTGCCTTGAAATACGCAGTTAAACATCTGGATAACTAGATAATATAATAACTTCCCATTTTTACCTATTTTAATGGCAAAATTTGCATAGGCGGAATGAATAAACTTTATCAAAACAAAAACTGAAGATAAGGAAAAACCATTTTTGTTTATATATATTCGGAACACCTATAAATTGCGCCGTCCTCTTAAAATGAGGCTGAAACTTTTATTTTAACGCAAAAAGTCTTAGTTTTTGAGAAAGAAAAGAGAAACTGCGTCATTTATTTTTCTACAAATTATCCATTTTTGTCGCGAGCAATACTGTTTATTGTCATCTCCAAATGCTGCAACTAAATGAGTATTGTTGCCATTTTTATGACGTGAAGCGAGAATACTCCAGAAAGAAGACATCAAAGCATTAATTTCAGTTAATAACGGTAATTCTTTGGAGTAATGTTCCCTTTCATTTTGAAGTTTGTTTTCAAGCAAACGACCATACAGTTAAAAAAAAAATTATTTGTTTCTCATTCCCTCATTATTTCAAACAATATCTTCTTATAAGAGAGATAAAAATATATATTTTCGAAACAGTTTCAGATCATTTCAGAACAAACGTTTTCAACCATTGAAGATGTGAAATTATCCATTTCATACAAATATTTTCTTAAAAACGAAAATAAAAGTATTCCGCTTAAATAGAAATAATAAAGCAATGCGCAGAATATACTAAATGATCCTTTACGTATCTTTAAAATTGGAATATCTTTACAATTTAATCTTTAAAATGGGTCTTTGTTTTAACTACTTAATAAGGGAGGTATAGAAAACCTTTTAGCTTTTTCATTGACTCGCATCGACAAAAAAACTTGTTTATTATGTTGGCAAGCAATCTAAAGACATTTTAACCATGAAGGGTACGAGAGAAAATTCAGAAGATAAAAGACTAATTGAGGCATTAAATGAAGCTTTAGAATAATTCTTATAATTCTAAATAAAAGTTATTACAATTCTGTACACTGTTTAAAAAAAACCTGACTTCTCAGGTGGTAATAATTGTTGGTAAATTATAACGGAAGATTTCCGTAAAACTCAAACGAAATATGAATGAAACTAATGAAACAAACAATAGATGAAACTAATAAGACAAACAATAGATGAAACTAATGAAACAAACAATAGATGAAACTAATGAAACAAACAATGAATGAAACACCAATAAACGAAAATATCATATGAACCACAGCAGGGCTCGAAAAACCGCCCGTCCTCGGCGGTCAAAAATTCCCCGCGGACAACAAATTTCTCGAATCCAACGTCCGCGCGGACGGCCATTTTCCCATTAATGTTCGTGATATATTTTCAATTTTTGTTATCTTACAGAAGTCTAGCTCCTCACTTCTGAAATGACCCTCTAATCTCGAAATACAGCAACATACTGTGCATGGTGGAATTGATGTTTTCTCTGTCTGGGAGTACTGCAGCGGTTGAAAGGGGCTTTTCAGCAATGAACTTACAAAAAAACACATTACGTATTGGTCTTAAACAAAAAGCGTCAACCGCAATTATGAGCATCTACCTAAATGAAAAACCTCTTTCAGATTTCTGTGATGAAACCTCTGAAAATCATTGGCTTGATTGTGGAACTGGAAAAAGGTTGTATTTGATTCATTTAAAAAACGCAGTACCATCGGATAAATTGGCATGATAATTGACAGATAACTTGACCTTTGTTATTTAAATTATTTCATTAAAGAAATACTAGATTTTACTATTAGTAACCTAGTATTTCTTTTATTACCGTATAATGTTATCCTAGTATTTGTAATCCTAGTAACTACTAATTCATTGTGCAATTTATATAATTGTTAGTAATAAATAAGAGAAAATTATATTTGTATTTATTTAGAAGCGACGGGTTAGTTTCAAAGGAGGACGGGTACATTGTTGGACAAGCCGTCCACGAAGACGGGTAAAATTTCGAGCCCTGAACCACAGAGCTCAAAATACGAAAACGAAAATTCTCTGTTTTTATTTGCACTTGGGCTAATCTGATAGTTTGTATTTTATGATGTTTCAATTCTCTTTAATGACGTTTACAATTGTAAACCAAAACAGCGGCAATGATGAAGGACAGAACAATTTAGCGGAATTTTTCAGTGATGGAACAAGTTTTAAGCGCCAGTTCAAGAGTGAAAAACAACGAAATTATTTTAACCCGAGTATTGAAAATATTTCCATAGAAAAAGATAGATAAATAAAAATATGTGATCCGTAAAAAACGTACCAACTGATGATAGTAAAAATTTACTACAATCCCGCAATTTTCTCCGGTAATCAAAAAAACCACAACTTATTCCTATCGAAAATTCCCTTTCAGCAGTATATATATTAAAAAATTGCAGTAAAAACTATACTAATAAAATGCATTGTACTTATATTATTATTATATTCGGTACCAATTGGATCTGCACCCGTTATCCAATCAGCAAAATTAGTTGAAAATCATATTGGCATCCATAATAGTTTTACAATTTTCTTACGTTTCTTTTGAACGAATAAGTACTATTACTCTATTAATTTTGCTTTTTAAATTATAGCTTTTTTTTTGCTTCAATTAGTAACTATTACAAGAATTAATTGAGCATCATTGGTGTCAGTAATAGTAAAATTAATATTTTTCAGACCCCTTAAACGAATTGAGAACTTTTCCCCATTGACTTTGTTTCATAAGAGCATAGATTATTTTTTTTATTTTAATTCAAACTTATTACAAAGATTAATTAAGCATCATTAGTGTGAATAATAGTATGGTGATTTTTAATGCTTCTCCTAAACAACTTTTTACCATTTCCCTATTAATTTTACTTTTTAGTACATAAGTTATTTATTTGTTCCGAATACCGCTGCTTTTAAATTATTTAGTTTCATTGGAACAACTTTTTCAAGCATAACTCTAAACGAAATAAACACGCAATTTCATATAACGTTGGAAATACTAATTTTCTAAACTGATTTAAATGCTAATTTTAATTGTATTCCACCTATCCACTTAGTCTACATTGAATTTATCTAATTTATCTACATTGTCTAATTTATCTAATTTGTCTACATTGAATTTATCTGAATCTAACTTAACAAATGAAACTTATTTATTAACTTATTTATTAATTAATTATCTATTAATTATCTTGCTAATTAATATACTAATATACTAATTTATTATCTTATTTATCTTATTTATCTTATTATCTTTTATCTTATTTATTAATAAATAAACTTATTTATTAATTAACTTATTCAATATCAAAGTAAGTGCCGACCGGCCTAAGTAAGGGGCAGGGAACTGTCCTTGCATCAGAAAGGTCCTGGATTCGAATCCCGGGCAAGGCATAGATGTTTCTTTCTCTCTCTGTGAGTTCTACGTCCTTACTCCTTTGTGTGCGAATGTAAGTGAATGTAATCCGCCTATAAGCGGGTTGTGGTTGCGTGACTGGCTAGGCAGAAGTCGAATTACTGGCCATAGATGGCGCCACTGAAAAACATGAACAACGATAAAAAAATAAAAGGAAGTGAAATAAACTCTTTTTTAATGAACGAGAGATATAAGTTAATATTCGGAAAAACAGAAATGTCTGCAGTTCCATTTTTATCAAATGCTAGTTTTAAACCAATGGAAAAATTCTATTTTTTAAATGTATCTCTAGAGCGATCTAGTTGAAATTTTTGATCGATCTAGTTTAAATGGCCCTCTTTACTCACAGCCTAAATTTCAACATGCTAGCATAAACGTTTCTATAGAAATACGAGAGAGGCACATATTAACGAGACAAACTATGCATTCTAATATATTGGATAGTAGATATGTAAATGTTGCCAGATGTAAATAGTAACAATTCCATCGGGGGGGGAAATTTAAATATAAAGGACTCAAAGGAAATAAAAACCGTTTCCAATATGAACTTGCGGCATTAACTACCGCTACAAATATTAAAGTTATCACTACTCTTTAGATTATGAATGTTAAATAAATGTTAGAAAATCCACTATTAAATCTCTTTGGATTAGTAATTTAAAGTTAAATTTAATTTTCTAGAATATTCCACCAATTGATTGAACCAAACACGAGTTTTTATAAATTAGAGAGACATATTATAATTAGATTTTAGCATTTTACTAAATATCTTTTGCTGAGGAAGAATTTCAAAGGTATTCTAAATCAACCGCAATTCAAATAATCAAACACGCACACACCTGAACATCTCCTTCCACGTCTTCACTTANATATAGCACCATAACTCAAATATTTCTCTATTAGCGACACTATAATTATTATTCATTTTGTTAGGTTATCTTAAGCAATAATTTAAGTAGAGTTAAATAATTAGCTATACGTAGTACTTATTGAGAAAAATTTTGCTTTTTTATAGAACTAAAACTTAGTTACTAAATAATTATTTAGATTTATTTTTAATCCTTTCTAAAAGTTGATTTATGCTATTTTTTAACCAATTGGAAAAATGGGTGTTGTTTTGGGTTTGATGACATGCGCACCTTATTTGGACGTCATCACACTTTTCAACTGTGTTCAAGAGTTATAGTAAACAGTGCGCATGCACCGTCATTGCATGCGTTACTAAGGCGATATTTTTTTAGAATTCTTTTTTTCTCTTTTTATTTTCGCCGGCAGGCATTTTTTATGTATTTACATAATAATAATTTAAATTATTTTTATATTCTTTTTATTATTAACTTATAATTACTGTCGTCTTGACTGTGATTTTAATACAAATATGAATATTGACGAAGGAAAAGTATTTTGTGACGTCTTGAAACACGTATCTAGGCAGGATTTGAAAACCAATCCGAGGACAAGAGGAGAAACATCAATTGAAACAGCTTTTTATTATTTATATCGTTTTTTTTATTTATATCATTTTCTTATCTATATCATTTTTTTTATTTTTTTATTTATTTATTTGCTTGTTCATTTGCCGGAAAGCTTTTTTAGCTCTATATTTTAAGCAAATTAACTGTCACCATATGGGCAGATAATTATCAAACCTTCATCTATCAAAAAGCACCTCCAGATAGAAACAAGTTAGCATGTCTTTCATACTAGTGAATTGGTATTAAATATTTATAGTGGTAGTTGCGCCACATATTCACCAATTGATAACTGCAATCAGCATGTGTCTTATTTGGAACAGGATCTGCTTTTATGCATCTCGGAGATGATTGCAGCTCTCCTATGTAATATGTAATACCCGAAGTGTAAAGGTACCGAGTTTATGTCACTGACAATCATTTCATCGACAGCTCACATCCTCAATACGGGCACTTCGCCGACTGATCATTTCGCCGACAAGATTACAAAAACGACAGCTGACAACAATGACACTATCACATTGTTACCAGCTCAATTCGCCGACACGATCACTTCGCAGACATGATCATTTCACCATCATGACAAATTTAATTTTGATATATAATTTGCTGTAGTCATAAATATGTTTTTAATTACGTCCTTAAAATATAGTTGTGACCTGGGAAAGCAATTATTAAGTCATAAAAAATTTGAATTGGAGTGCTTAAATTTTTAATTGACTTTTGTTGCACAAAATATTCATTTTCGAAAAATAATTCAAAAGTGTTTACCTAGAGTTTAATTCAAAAAAGTATCCATTACTTAAAAAAAAAATATGTCATTGAAAATAGGGGTAGTGCGTTTGAAATAACTTTATTCCATTCCCCTAACTTTCCCTTTCTTTATAGTCCTAACGTTCCTCTTTTATATCGTCCTATATATAGATAATTTATTATTTCGTTATTTTTTTACAAGAGTCATTGAAAATTCTACCATTTCAATTATTTCGTGAGCCCTTTTCGTATACCTTACGAACAAATTGGAAGTTTCTCAAACTATCTGAAGATATAAACAGCTTATAGTATGATATATAATGAAACGTAACAACAAAAATGTAAAGCTAATATTCGTTTTTACATCAGTTATATTACATTGTATCAGTTATATTCACAGACATTCAATTTCATTTGTTGATATATTTCCCAGTTACCATTTATTTTAAATTTACCCAGTAAATTTAAAATGTAAATTCTGTTTATAAATTCTAAAAAACCGCGCATTTCAGATACTTTTTTGCTGTGCTTTTTTACTTTATAAAGTAGTTTAAAATAATGCCATTGAAGTTATATCTTTTTAAAATCGAAGAATACGTGAAACAAGTGTGTTTTTATTTATATCTCTAGGGTATCTGTAACTGTAATTTAAATAATGTAATATCAAGTAATAAAATAAATATGTCTAACAAATATTCAGTGCGTAAATTCGCTGATAGGATTCTTTTCAAAATTCTTTTCAATATTTTTTAGCATATACAATAAGTAACAAAATCGGTATTTTTTTTTATAAAAATTGGTATAGTTAAATTTTTATAAACTTGTGACTACGCTCTTCATCTATATTTCAATGTAGATAAAGAGCGCTATTACAATACATTCTTAAAATTTTTCTTCATTTCTGCAGCAAAATTTTGTTTAGAAATCAAGGAAAAGATTTCTAGAATTTCGCAGGTATTCATATTAAATTATTGTATTTCCTCAATAGAGATGTTTTATTTTTGTAAGAAAAATTCATTTTCTCTTCAAAGATTTATTGCATTGCTTCTCTATATGATCAAATGTTTAATAACAAAATTTTGTAACGTTATTTAATCAGAGAGTAAAGAAATTTATTTATCATCCGAGTGATTAGTGAATGAAAACGACAACCTTCCAGCACGCATCCACCAAATTTAAATCCTTCCATCACATTAAACATGATTGATCTGTCATGGAACACAACCAAAACAATAACCATCACCTCTTTAAAGAAACGCAGCTGTCGGTTACTTTTGCCTAACTACGAGGGCTGTTTTTAAGTCGTGTACTCTAATAATTGTCGTATTGCCATAATGTCGTGTACTCTAATAAGTGACGCGTGCTCGTAACGATTGCTTGCGTCGTGTCCTGGCATTCCTTGGGAACAACTGTGCTTAGCTACAGCAGTATAGATAACCTGTACAGTCAGTTCTGGGTCTTTAAAATATTCAAGTTTAGCAAACCACACGCCCGAACCTTGTGCTAAGTGATTTTCACCTTTTNATATATATATATATATATATATATATTTGTATGAGTGTGCAAACATACAATTTCAAACAAAATAATCCAATAATTTTACAAAAAAATTTTATATTGTTTTTTATTTAGTGTCGCTTTGCATTTGGTTGGTTTAACCGAATGTTATGCGATAAGGAATGCTTTCTCCTTTTTTTTGGTGGAACAGAAGCTGATCTTCCACCTGGCAGACGTTTACTGCCCCTAGTAATTTGAGCAGAACGTCTTGCTATTGATGTTGGCTGCACGCGAATAGCTGCGCCACTCCTTCGTCTAAAATGCAAGCAATTGCCAGCAGTATGTAAAAATGTCTCCCAATTACCGGTGGATTTGATACTTTTCATGCGTTTAAGGAATGCATTTAGTCCATTTAAAGATGATTTATAAATTTCATCCTTTTTTGTGATTTCTTTAAAAATCTCTTTAATCAAGTCTTGGCGTTTTTCTTCATAAGTTTGAGTTTCTCCCTCTTCACAATCATTAATTAAAATTTCTTCCTCTGTAACTATATCTTGCTTCGTTTGTATAATAGGAGCTTTTGAAACCAGTGGCTCAAAGAATTCTTTTGGGGGTGCTTTATCTCCTAAGGCTAGTATAGATATTTCGTGCCTATCTTCTGCTAAAACAGGGGGAAAATTTCTTGACACTATATCATAGTGATGAAATACTGAATACTGATGTTTACAAAAGCGACCATACAGTCCCACAGAACATGAACAACAACCAGCTTTTACATTAACAAAATATGTATCTATGCCACTCTTAACGGAAAAGGTATGAGTATCATGCATTTCAATGTCATTTTTAGTTATAGAAAGTGCTTTCTTCTTTAAAGAAAGAAGAAACAATCTGCTGGTTGCAGAGCGGTTATTTGCAAAATCTCTAAATTTTTTAACATAATGCATCTCTAAGTGGGTTGAAATAAAATCTAAAATTGTTAAAACATTGTACGCCTTCACTCTACAAAGGACCTCATCCTTAAAAATACGAATACATACTTCTGAAAAATTATTAGTGTTGTGGCCCCTCACATTCTCATTTCTGAAAGCCAAACACCACATTTCTTTAGTTTTCCACCAATTTCTTACATATTGGTTCCAATTTTCATAAGTTGGAAGGTAAGATCCAATGTAACCGCAAGAGTTTATATACGCTTCTTCTGCTTCATTAAATGTCTTAGCATACAATATGTGTTGAAAAAACATCATC
Source organism: Parasteatoda tepidariorum (assembly GCF_043381705.1). Taxonomy (NCBI): domain Eukaryota; kingdom Metazoa; phylum Arthropoda; class Arachnida; order Araneae; family Theridiidae; genus Parasteatoda; species Parasteatoda tepidariorum. The sequence continues at coordinate 28,747,018 of NC_092204.1, forward strand.
AAAATATTTCTATGCTCTTTGGGAATTTCATGTTTAGAGTCCCAAAGCCATCTCCACACAGCTTGTGCAACGTGAAAGATGCATAATAAATTACGTAATAGAGGCCATACATGTCTTAAAGCTTTGATTTCTGCTTCAGAATCATCTGTCATAAATATTGATGGGTATCCTACTCCATAAAATGGCTTTTCTAATGCTGCATGTAAGAGGTGAAAACCTGTTTTATATGCTTCCTCTGTTTGTCCTTTTGTTATAATAACAGCAAGTGGAACAGCCCCAGCAGAACAGGGACATAACATAAATGTAATACTGTGATTATCAGGATCACAAGAAGATGTTGAATCAACAAAAACTATCTCACTTGAAGATTTTAATCCATGTGCTCTTTTCATAATGGGTGTAACAATTGCTACGGCAAACGGTTCTTCATTTAAACGAACGGTAATTCCGTTTTCTTCATATGCTTTCGACTTATCCTTTAATTTCTGGAAAATATGAGGTTATTAAAATAAAATCAACAACTGCAATATCAAAATAAAATCAACATTTACGGCAAAAGGAAAATTTTGTATTTTAAAACAAATGACTTACTTCAATTACACCTTGACCGGTTCTTGGACCAAGATTCAGAAGTCGCCATTGATCATACCAATACTGAACAGTTCTATACGAAGGGTTAATTCGGCTATTAGCCATGTCTTCTTCTGTAAATTCATCTTTCAACTGCAAAATACCTTCATGATATTTACAGGATTGAATAATACCCAAACCATCATTGAAATATTCCATGAACTTTTCTTTTGAGTCTATAGAGGGAAGAAAGTTTAATGCCTCTGCTGTATTTAAGCTGTGATTATGTAGATCATTGAGTGTGATGACTGCAACCAGTCCTTTCTGAAATGAGCAAATGATCAGAATAATTTCAAGTATTGATAAAATGTGTAAATAAGAAGGAAAAATTTTATTCCAATTTAATCAGTATAATTAAAAATTTTCACTTCTACAAAACTTTCAATTCTACAAAACTTTTCTTTCCTTTTATAATCATTTATGTTTTGTGCCTGTCCTCTCATATTAAAGTTTTCTAGGCACGTTTTTATCTTCTACTGTTGTTACCATATCAGGAATCAGAGCCTTCGGTATGAAACCGAGAAACAAAACAGTAAACAGTGGCGTAAATAACACCCCTGCATAGTGAGGGGGGACGCACGAGATTTGAGGTTGATGTTTGAGACATGATTTAGCAGTGTAACTCGACTTTAATCATTGAAAGCAGACTGAAAGTAATTAAAAGCAGTAAGATATTTAAAATAAATTAAGTGAACTCATTTGATTGATTCGATTCACTTTGATGCTTCGTTTTTACAAAACTCGACTTGGGAGTTGCCCCATCAGTCTCAAAAGGTGGAGTGGGGCCAAATTGGTAAAAAATAGATTTTATAAAAATCTCCCCCGTCTATTTTCGATAATTGATTTAACATATGACACAAGATATCTCCATTTCAAACAATTGATATTTATATTAAGACAATTAAGTTTATTCCTACTCCACTCCTACGGCTGAATTTTGGGGACAGAGTTCGGTATCTTTGTATGGGTCTTTTAGAAAAATTTCCCTCATATGTTTTTAAATAGATCCTTCGCATATTTTTCAAGAATGTATCTATTACTTTTTGGACTACCTGTATTTAAGTGAATATTATGAAAAGTTTTTACACCAATTATACTAACTTTTATAAAGGAATCTGATTTCCTTGTTGATTTTTTGTTCAACTTCACTTTTATAGATATTGTTGCTTGACAATCAGAATTTTTTGAAAAACTCCTTTTACATTTCTCCTGCGGAACTTTCATAAACGCACTGTGGTGACAAACAAATAATTTCCTGCAATTAAATTATAAAAAAAATATTTACAATCCAATAGAAATATAGTAGAATTAAAAGATGGAATTTTTTGTAAATTCATTCTTTCATTACTCATGGTATTAATTTAATGGACAATTCATAATCATTACCTTTTATTTTGATGGGAATTATGCAATCAAAAATTAGTAAAATAAGCATCTTACAAGACGATTGCTTCATTTCTTAGATGTCAATTAATACTTTTTCGGTATTATGAAACATTTAACAAATAAAAAAAAACATTAAAAATAAGTTATAAATAGGCAAGCATAATGCAGATATTTTAGTTTTAATTTATAATAATAGATGGCGCCACTAATAAATTTTAATCTTAAAATTTTATAATTTAATTTTAGTAATCCACAAGAAATAAATATTAATTTAATTCGATGAACATCAATTTAATTAAATAAATATCAAGTGAAAACAATTCAGTTTTCATTTTATAGTGAGAATAAGAATTAAGCAAAGCAATTAAACTCCAATTTCAATGTTATTCAATCAATTAGAGGTATATTAGCTTCATAAGAACTCATGCATGTAATATTCATAAATTTAACGAAGAAAGCATTTCCCATAAAAATTAAATATAAAATTCTTCTTAAAATAACTAAACTAGTTACTTACCTGCAAACAAATCTTTGTCCATGAGGTTTGGAAGTTCTGGAATTCCATTTCGTTTTGGTAAGTTCCCCAAATTCCTTTACCCACTTGTTGCAATCGTCTAAATTTAGAACATTGCTTCTAATGGTAATGGTATTTGAGGAAATATTTTCTACTTCATTTTTAAATGAAGAGGGCAGTTTCTCTGTTGAAAAAACTGACATTTCAAGTTTTTATACAAAAGCTGGAGTATAGAAATCGCTCTAAGCTGAAAATAGCAAGTATGACAGAATGAAATATGTCACAGATGGCGTTGCCGAGAAAGCCAATCAGCGCGCTCAAAATCTCTTGGGGATACTATGTGTGTAAAGAGAGTTTACATGCGTCCTGGCATTCCTTGGGAACAACTGTGCTTAGCTACAGCAGTATAGATAACCTGTACAGTCAGTTCTGGGTCTTTAAAATATTCAAGTTTAGCAAACCACACGCCCGAACCTTGTGGCAAAGTGATTTTCACCTTTTCCGCTATTTCTAACATCATTTTGGTGGCAACCAGTACAATGATGACGAAGCAGTGAAAACGGTTGTGGCCTCTTGGTTATCGGAGCAGGCGGCAAGTTACTATGAAGAGAGAATTCTAAATCTAGTTTTTAAGGTATGATAAGTGTTTGAGCAATCTTTGCAACTATTTTGAAAAAAGGAGAAGCGTATGTAGATTCAAAAAGTAAATTAGCTTCATTAAAATTTTCTTTCGTTTTGTTTTAATTTTCAAGCGACCCTTACTTAAAAAACATCCCTCTTTCTTTACTCGTACTTAAATCAACGGCTGCTGCCGTTGATTTGAATGTACGACCTTACATTACGGTTTATTTTTCAAAATGTATAAGACTTTAAAACAAACTTTAAATTATGAAAGTGTGTAGAAGAATTGAAAAATGCACATGAAGTACAATGGAATAAAGAGAGTTAACATTCGATAATTAATTTGAGAAAAACTTGTTACTGTTAACTACGTTGTTGTACTGTTAAATTTGTGGTTAAAAATTCAACTACACAAATGAAATTTAACATGCTGAAGGAATATTCATTTGTGAATTTAATGCGAGTTTTTCCGGAAAATGCAATTTGCTAGAAAGTTAGTGCAAGTTTAAATGCTTTTTTTTCATTTTGTAAAAAAAAAATAATAGAAAAATGCTATTTAACGTTATAGACAAATATTTTTCTCTTTTGCAGCATTTATATTATAAGCTTGCATTGGAATTGCTGTTAATCAAACGTTATAAAAAAGATAGAAAGAGATTATACGTTACCAAATATAAATGTTACCATTTAATTTTTTTTTTAAGATAACGTATTTAATGCAAGAGAAATTAAAACAGTTCAGTAATTGACCTGTTATATATCTTGCCAACGATTAGAATTACGTTTCCTTTTTTTTGTCACACATTCTAAATTCTTTAGGAGAAATGTTTTTCAAGAATAGATGATTATTTTTCAAATCCAGGTAATACGTAACAAAACCAATGTTTTTGTTACGATTAACATTTTGACAAAACTTTCTTTCATAAGACTACTATAATTGTATATTTAATTAACGAAATGTTCTCTTTTTTGTTTAAAATACAAACTTTTAAGGAAAAAAATTATTAAAATCTCTCTCTCTCTCTCTCCACTTGCGCCAAAATGCTGTGTACCTCCACGATACACAGCATTTTGGCGCAAGGAAGGTTTGATATCGATTCAAATAACCTTTAGAAAGTTTTATGTCCAATAAATATCTTATTATTTGAGTTATTGGATATTGTTTTTGAACCAAAATGTGGAGAAATGCGATAGATTAAAAGATCTTAATAGATTCTTAATAGATCCTTAATAGATCTAAAATGTGGGGAGATAAAATTTATAATTTTTATATAATTATTTAAAATAATTAAAATATTAACAAATTTCAGTCAATTGAATTTTAAAAAAACAATTTTACCGCGCTACATATGTTTTTCTATGATACATATTTCCAAGTAATAATTGCATTTAAAGCTTGATGGTCCTTATGAGATTAGGCGAAAATTTAAATTGTATACATCAGAATATAATTGAAACGCGTAACCTCTTACACATTGCACTTCTTCATTAGAGTACACAGTGAACAATTATTGATCTTATGATCGAGTTTTCCCTTACTAGGACTCAATCTTAATGGTTCGAAAACCTAATCTTAAATATTCTAATGGGATACCTGCAAGTGACGTTGTGTGGGTATCTCAATCCTAATTAGTTGGTGAAACGTGGCACTTGCTTACGTTAGCAGCTGTTCTTTCCCTTCTTTTTCTAGTATGCCGAGTCTGTCAAGTATCACTTCTCTTAAGTGACACATTCTACATTCTTTCGCAATGATTATTTCACAAGGATTTCAATTTTTTTACTGCATTTTTCTTACTTAACAGACAGGCACGAATCCATGTAGAACTTAAACAAACTAATTATGCATCGAAGTTGCTAGGTATACAAAACAAAAATATATCATGATTACAATAAAATACATAAACAAATAATTAATCTAAATTAAGCAAAATACGTTGACGAGAAAAAAATTATATTTGAATAAATTTGAGGTGCGATACAGTGCTATCTCTCTCTCTCGCTCTCTTTCTTTCTCTCTCTCTCACACACACACACATAACTTACAGCTTACTGGAAAAATTTATGTAAATAAAATAAAATGCAACGTAATAAAATATTTTATTACTCTTCAAATAGAATGCGTAAATAAAATGCTTTTATATTCCTCTTCAACTATGTAACTGTAACATTTAAAAATATATAAGGAATTTATAGCGGTTGTTAAATATAGAGCGAATAAACCTTTGTACATAATTTTCAATAAGTATTTAGATATTTCTGAAATTTCCTATTTATGTTGAATACTTTGCTTGAAAAAGTCTATTTTTTAAGAAATATTTTGTGTTGTCAAAAAACTAATTTAAATCATATTCTTTATAACAATTACTAATTAAAAATGCAGAATTTCAAGAGCTCTGAGCAGAGGTAGGTTAATTATTAAATATTTACGAAATAGTTTTGAGAATTTACTTTTTTTTATCTTTTTACAAACAAGATCGCGCTTCGCTGTTCTAATTTAAAAATGTCATAAAATTATGTATAGCTTATCTAACTGTACAATTAATATCATCGAAAACTTTTTCAGAAAGATGAGTGGCATTGAAGAGATTTAATTATTTTAAGTTATTAAGCTGCGTTACTTCCCTCTACATTTTTCTTGATTGAACACGCGCAAAATGAAATTAAAAAAAGAGAGAAAGAAATCCTGAAAGAATCATTTTTCATTCATTAAAAAAGAATTTTCCGTAGAATCAGTTCTTTAAGCAGAAAACTCATCTGCATCAGATTTCAGATAAATCAAAATATATAAATTGAATAAACATTTCACTCAGTTTTAAAACCATTAAATTGATGCATCGCTGTGACGAGAGTAAAAATGATCCATCAATTTTGTTCTTCCTGTAAGAAGAGTTGATTCGATTTAACTACATATCTACGAGGTTTTGAATTTTTTTATTTATTGAAATTAGAGTTTTCGCTTTTTTTCTATTTCAAATAATAATAATTGCGATAAACCACTTAAGAAAAAAATTAATGTCTATTTTGAGAGAAAATGTTGTTCGTTATCACTTCAAATGCTGATCCCACACCTGTTTTTCTTTTTTATACTGTTAAAACCACCCACCATACTTTTCCTCAAGGACCCATTTTTAACATAAAGAGATGTAAAAAGATTCAACTTCTAATAAAAATAAAACATTAATTTTCCAAAAAAAAAATGCACTTCATGTAAAATAAACCTACACTTCTTAATATATATATATTTTAGTTACATTGTTAAATTAAGGCTTTGAAATGATAAACTGAAATTTAAAAAAAAAAAATTTAAAAAAGTTAAGCTCTAGGCTTTACAAATGATCTAAAAAAGAAGATATAAATCCTATTCATGTCACACTTAAAACCAAAAAAGTGTAGCTGTTTTCGGTTTAAATCGAAATTTGTTACGAAAGAGCTGTGCATAGTTTTTATAAATTTATTTTTGGATATTTTTTATCTATAAATAAAATATAATTTTTGTGAGAACATGAAACAACCTAAAGCATCCAGACTATAATCTTGACCATTATTTATTCCATAACGTATAAAATTGAAAAATAAAAGGTGATTTATTCGGTTAGGAATCAGAATGCGCAATCTACAAGAAGATTTCCCTTGAAGAATAAAACAATATTTAAGTTTTAGTCTTTAAAAGTCACTCCAAATAACATCGAGGAATGTAAAATAAAAACAAAAAATAAGCATCTTTAAAAAAGTTTTTATACTCTTTGACATTTTGAAATTTTTTTAAATAGAAACTGATTTGGTCTACTGCAACATGAATTCAACTTTAGCAACTTCGTGTCTGTAATTACTGAATCCAAGTAATGCAAAGGAAAAAAAGAAATAGGGAAAAAAATTTCAATATTAGCTTACTATAGTAGAGATATCTCATAAACTTATGAAGTGATTAGAGGAAATAAAATTTAATCTAGGAATATTATTAGAATATTTTAATTAAAATATACTAAGTTTAGAATCCTGTCATGAAGAGCGAAATCGAGTCTTCGAAAAATTATGCCAGTGTCTCGTGAGAATCTTTTAAAGAAAAATTTATTCACTTTTGTGCGATAATGGAAGATGGCCAAATGTCTTCTTCCCAAAAACAAAAATACTCCCAAGTGTTATCAGTAAATACGAAAGTATCTTATTTCATGTACTGATTCCTTCCCCGAAATCGTGCACTTTTTTCTTAAGTCAGTACAGTTCTTTTCTTGTATTGAATATTTTGCTGAAGATATGGACTGATTTTCAACAAATGGAAAGATTTTACTGTTATACCTGCTATTTACTGGTATGAAATATTTTATAAAAAGCATTACTATCTCTTAAATACTTAATATTTTTATAATAATATGCAATGAAGAACAGTTTTTATCACAATTAATAATTTCAAAAATGGCTTCGCAATAAATTATGTAACATTGCATTCTATCGCGAACACAAATTTTATTTTATCACTATAATGTTAATATTTTCTTTATGGTAATAGTATCAAGAAATATTGATTAATTTTTCGCAATTTGAATAAAATTTTGTTTGTTGTCTCTGGAAGTGATTCGCGCCAAACGTATTACCGCACTATCAAGGAGGTTTTTCTTACATGAATGACATAAAATCTGAGGAGTCATTTCACAATTGTCATTAAAGTATAGCTCACTCACATTATGTATTCAGGCAATAGGCAATTAATAATCACAGATTTAGATATTTAGTAATAGGCAAGTATAAATGTAAATTAGACTCATTCATTGTATCATTTCTTACAACAAATCTCGTTGATTTGGGCAACTAACACATCTCATAGGAGAGCAATCCTGTTTCAAAAACATAACAGGTATTAGTGAGGGAGCTAGTCAATCAGGGTTGCAAAAAACCCACCTACCCATTAAAACCCACCCTGGTTTTACTGGGTACAACCCACTCTGAAAAACTCACCCTAAAGTGGGTTTTACTGGGTTTTTCTGAGATTGATTTCTTTCTTATCCTCTGTTATATTAAAGAACTATTCTATTAAAATATATATGTAGTCTAGTCACCTTGGCAGATTTTACTGTATGGCTATTGATTAGTCAGTGCCTTTGATTCACTTTCTATACAAATAAAAAATTTTCCTCAAATATTTTTTAAGACTAAAATATAAACGAAAAGTAATCCTGTGTTAAAATAAGTTTCAAATGTGTGATGTATGTGATTACATATAACATTTTGTATCGCGATGTCAGAAAAAACTTTTTTCAGACTTTTGGATCAATTTATTTGCATTAATTATTAATTACCTATGTGTTGAGTCAATTTATAAAATTAAACTTAATTATTAATATTAAAATGAGCTTTTTTAAAACAGGGTACTTATCCCTGCCCTCTCTTTTGAAAAAACTCCATTAAAGCATGAAAAATCCAGAAAAACCCAATAAAAACCCACCCGGGTTTTTTGCAACGCTGTAAGTCAATATGAAGAACAATTAAATACATATTACTTTAAAACTATAAAAGATAGTTTTGTATCTTTAGTTTTAGTTTTGATAGTGATAGTTTTGTAACTTTTGATGTTTTAAAAGCAGTTATGACATATGTCAAGAAATATACAGAGTGTCAGATGAAATTCTAGAAGGAAAAATTAAAAACATTTACTTTGATAAACAAAACAGATAATTTCTTATAAAAAAGATGATTTTAAAGATTATATGCAAAACGCTTGTTTATTTTTGTATTGATTCGCTACAAAAGTATTAAAAGTATGCAAGCGTCATTTAAATAAACAAAATTGGCAGTATCGTTCAGAGAAATTCAATTTGATAAAACGAAGATAAAAACTTTTTTCTACGCTGACTTTTCTCAAAAATCTATTCAACACGAGCGTTTTTCGAGTCCAAATTGGTCTTCCCTAACATCACCGCAGCAAGAAAAGAAAAATTATCAGCGTGGAAAAATTCGACTAAGAATAGATTCGAACTCTATTTTCTTTTTCATCATCTGAGGACTTCATGTATACACAAAGCTCTTCTCTTCTTATGAGAAAGCTTTAAAAAATTGAAAGAAAAAAAGGAGAAAAGAAAGTACTTTTGTACACCGAATAGAAACTCGAATAGAAAGAATGTGGATTAAGATATCAGTTTGCAGAACCCGAATGATTGCTTACACAATATTTTTGTTTCTTTCTTTTGCGTTGCAATTTTTGTTCTAGATGTATTTTGAAGAAATTCTAAGCATACCTCAGAGATGAACAGCACTTATTAAAAATGGTGAGGACAAAGTGGTGCAATTTTCTGCATTTAGTTGTTTTTGTCGGTAAAAAAGTTACCTTTACATGCTGCTGAATCAACAACAAAAAATCAATCAATCAAAAGCTCTTGGTTATCTATTTCTGTCTAATTAATCTTTTTCTTTATAATGTCCGAAACTGGGAAACACAAATTATTATCACAAATATAATATTTACTATTGTTGTTCACGTATGCCTATTAAGGCAGAGGGGGGGGGGCGATTGTTCTTGTTTTTCCAGTGGCGCCATCTATGGCCTAGAATTAGACTTCTGACACACCATACAACATACCCGGTTATAGGGTGAACCTATCCATACATCCATTCATTCATCCACAGACAGTAATTTTGACCAGAATCAGAGAACGATCGATCTCCAATCCAGTACCCCCGGAGATATTGATTTGTTATGAGAACATGGAGAACTTTTGCGACTCGGCAGATTTAACGTGCATCAGTCACTTTACTACACGGGGAGTCTTCCGCCGGTGGGGTTTGAACCCACGAACTCTCGGACATGGGTCCAGTGCCCTACCGACCAATTAAAAAATGTCTACAATGTTTCTATTTTTCTAACAAAGAAAAAAGGATTTAGTTGTCACGTGAAATGGAATAGACACTTTCAATGTTTGTTTGTTGTTTTTCTTTTAGCATTTTAGATTTTAAAAAAATTCCTCAAGGAATACTCAGAGAATCATTTTATAGCCTCTGAAGTGTTTGATTCATGCAACTTCTTATGCCCATCAATGAAATTTAAAATTCCTATTATTTGACTTGGGGTATCAGAGGTTCAGGGAACAGGCAATGCTTTTTAATACCCTGTGCCAAAAAAAAGTAATATGACTTGTAACTTTTATGAATTACTTTGTTTATCACATGCAACAACAGCTTAAAATTTCGCAAACATAAGTTAAATACTCATGGAAATATGGAGATTTTTATGATAAACTCATTTTATATGTTTGCTTACTACAACTGTGAAGGTAATCATTAAATTTAAATAAACTTATTGCAATAATGTTTAATTAATAACTAAAATGTCCTACTAAAATTTGAAAAACATATCCGTTTATAAGAACAAAATAAGACTATCTTGAAAATTTAAAAAGTTTCTTCCAATTTTCTTAGAAATTTTTGTAAATTTTGAACGAAAACCCTGAATGGTAAGGAGTTTTCCATAACTATTAGACAATATTTTGCAAAATTACACCCGCAATATTNACACTGTCATTTAACTAAAATTACGAATTTTGAAATTAATATGATTTTTTAAAAGGCAAGCAAAGCTTAAGTGTTCCTTCACTGGTTAGTTTACCCTACTATGTTTCTATTTTTCTTACAAAGAAAAAAGGGTTTAGCTGTCACGTGAAAAGGAAGAGACATTTTCAATGTTTGTTTATCGTTTTTCTTTTAGCATTTTAGATTTTAAAAAAATTCCTCAAGGAATACTCAGAGAATCATTTTATAGCTTTTGAAGTGTTTGGTTCATGCAACTTCTTATGCCTATCGATAAAATCTAGAATTTCAATTTGACTGGAGGATCAGAGGTTTGGGGAACAGGCAATAAATTACGAGCGAATGCTTTTTAATACCCTGTGCCAAAAAAAAAGTAATATGACTTGTAACTTTCATGAATTACTTTGTTTATCGCATGCAGCAACAGCTTAAAAATTCGCAAACATAATTTAAATACTCATGGAAATATGGAGATTTTTATAATAAACTCATTTTATATGTTTGCTTACTACAACTGTGAAGGTAATCATTAAAATTAAGCAAACTTATTGCAATAATGTTTAATTAATAACTAAAATATCCTACTAAAATTTGAAAAACATATCCGTTTATAAGACTATCTTGATAAGACTAAATAAGATTAAAATAAGACTATCTTGAAAATTTAAAAAGTTTCTGCCAATTTTCTTAGACATTTTTGTAAATTTTGAACGAAAACCCTGAATGGTAAGGAGTTTTCCATAACTATTAGACAATATTTTGCAAAATTACACCCGCAATATTAAGGAACTTTTTTTCGCATGTTTAGTTTATTGCATGATATCGTCATTTGTTATTAATTTTTGTTTCATAATACTAGATGAAATTTGCAGAAAACCCTTTATCATTTATATTTTCCCTTAAAAGAGTACAAGTGATAATAGAATAGAGGTAATCAAAGAGTTTAGTCATGTTCTTAAATAAAAAAAAACTATAAAAGCTGCAAAATCATTTTTATTAAGAACCTGATAAATTTGATCAGGTTCTTAATTTAATTTCAGGTTCTTCAGAGTTTGTTCGTAAGAAAACAAAATAATTCTCGACACAATCGAGGTACCCGATTTCACCCCACAATACGGTTTTACTTCACTCTCTTCCATATTTTGCTTTTATTTTTTTAGTCAAAATAATTTTCTAAATAATAACATACAGAAAAATTAAATTATTTATGAATTTTTTGATTTACTGTAATTTGTAGTAAATTCAAGAATGAATATCCCGAAATTTTAATATTTTCGGTTCATGAGGTACTTTGTGGTACTTTTTGGATACTAAACGCATTTTTAATTTCACTTTTCAATGGAGAAACACCTCATCCACAAGAACAGAAATCAAAACAAAAATTGTACTAATACTTTAGATTGAACTAAAAACTTTAGTCAAATGACGCTCTCAAAGGCAATACGTGGGAAATTACAATTATATGACGTAAGTGTGCAGACACAAGAATCTAAGTTTTGTTAGTTAGAAGGCATTAATCTGTAACGTCACAACAGAAAATGTGACTTGAATTCATCTAAAAAAAAATTTATTTCTAAACTTAATGTATGGTGCACGAAACAAAAGGAAAGAAAAGAACTACAGTGAATAAAAATTGATTTTAAGTATCGTATTTTGACGCACTTGGATTCAATCTTAATGTTTCTATGTGACTTCGAATATGCTAATTAATTAGTACAGACGATATTTTATGTAATGAAATCACACAAAACACACTTTTTTCTGAATAAACATACCTTTTTTCAGATAGTTTTGAATTTCTGACCCCCAACATATAGGGAGTAGTCGTAATCTGTGAAATATGTCCTCAACTAGGGAAATAGGATCCAAATAGTTTGTTCGGGAGAACAGTCCAAAGTTTAGACCCCTTAATGAGCACTCTAGTCACAAAGCTATTGGAATTGTGATCAAGAATAAATTCTATTTAACTAAATTATATTTTAATGGTAAGGACATCATAGAAGTTTAAAGTTTTAACAGGAATATAACTCAAATGGAAATGTGATAACTTAAGTCGAAAAAACAAATAGAAATGTCTTCGGACGATAATTTTAATTTGGCGATAATAAGACTATAAATTCTGCTTGTTACTGTTAAAATTTAGATTTGTGTTATACATTAAAGAGAAATTACAAGCTTAATTCTTTAGATATACAAAAACTCGGTTAGCATTTTGATTGACGATAAATTTAATTTTTGATTATATGACCATAAATTCAGTTTTTAGGAATTAAAAAACGATGAAAACATGCAATATTAACCAAAGTAGAGTTTGTTTTTGGTTAATATTGTGGAGCTATTTTTAATGTGGCCATATCATTGATTTTCGGCAATGAATTATCAACGCATGAATGAATTATGAATTATCAATGGCTTGATATTATCAACGATAATATCAAGATAAATCTGTGTGTAGCAGTCGATGAGAGCGTATATAGCCATCCAGAGCAGAACTCTAGTTTTATTTTAAGTGGCCCAGCTAAATTTAAAATGTTTCGAATTTTGATTGGCGGTAAATTACATTTCGCTATAAAATGACGACACATGCTGGTTGAAACGATTTAAACTTGTGTTGTCATCGAGAATGGAGCTAACTGGTAAGAAATGATTCTAAATTTCGATTACATAGTTAGAAACACAAAACCAATTGAATAAAAACGTTGTAAAAATGCACTGTCGCATTTAGATACCGTAAGTGTCGGCATTTAAGGGCTGGTTACCTTAAATGCGACAGTGATATATCTTTGCAATTCAATTCAATGTCAGCAAGAAAAATTTGTTTACACTGAAGTCGTAATATTTCGATCATTTTTGGGAATATATCCAATAAAAGGTCAAATTTGGCCTCACTGCGACAAACTGATATGAAATCATAGCGCATTTAGGCAGACTGAACTTAGTTGATCAACATTTGAATTTAATTTTACTCGTAACTTTGAATAACTTACTAGGTTTCCAGTTTTCTGTATGCATACGTAAAAAAAGTGTCTTTTTTCGCTTTGTAAACTTCAAGTTACAAATTTTATTTTATGCTGAACTGAAATTTCCTTCAAAATAATTACCATTAATTAAAATACGTATTTTTTTAATCTTTAATTTCTTAAAATGACTAATAACTAAATTCAGAGGCAAAATGGAAAAGCGAGAATATTTCATAATAGCTGATGTGTAAAATACTCACCAGGATGTTTACTTTTCTTTTCGAAAAATATCTGAAGAAAAACTTCATGCGAAATTATGAAAAAGCAAATTATGTTGACTCAATACTGAATATAACTCATGTTTGCATTAGAAGCAACGGGAAAGAAAAAAAATAATCAGTCCCAAATCATACGATATTTCTCTTTGCATCTAGTAGTTAGAAAAAAAAAATAAAAGAATATCATGTACAAAGCTGAGTTGACAAAAATATGTTAACATTTTCTTTGAATATAGTTTGAGAAACTCTTAAGGCTTTTCTTAGAAAATGCATTATGCAAAAGTTCAAAAACATTTTGCACTTACTCACGATATCCTACACTCAGAAATAAAAATGAAAATCTAGACTTTATATTCGTGTTAACATCAGAAAGCGAATACTGGATTCGCTGCTAAAATAGTCCGTGTCAGGGGTACTTTTGTGTTTGCAAATTTCTAATTTATTAATTTTTTTCAGGGCCGGGATAGCCTGGTCGGTAGGGCGCTGGGCCCATGTCCGAGAATTCGTGGGTTCGAACCCCGCCGGCCAAAGACTCCCCGTGTAGTCAGTGACTGATGCACGTTAAAATTCTGTCGAGTCGCAAAGTCCTCCATGTTCCCATAACAAATCAATACCTCTGGGGGTACTGGATTGGAGATCGATCGTTCTCTAATTCATGTCAAAATTACGATTAGTGGATAAATGAATGAATGTATGAATGGGTCCGCCTTATAAATAGGTGCGACGTATGATGTGGCAAAAGTCGAATTCTTGACCATAGATGGCGCCACTGGAAAACAAGAATCGCACTGCCTTAATCACTCTGCCTTAAATTTGCTCGGTTTCACCAAGCAGGCTTGCCCGTGTGGCAAGTGGCATTAGAACCAACCAATCATTAATTTTTAAGTTATAAATTTATGTATTGTAAAGTTTAAGAAAGTCTGTTTAATATTGAATCCTGATTTCAGTACGTCCATTCAAACAGTCGTCAACGGGGCTTTTTGTGCCCCGGAAGGGAAAAAAAGCTGGTGATAAAACAAATTCATAGCTATCTTGTTTTCGGGGGAAAAAACAAGCTCTAATGTTACTTATGGGAATAAATCTTGTTAATAAGTCTTGATAGCTAGATGGAATTAATCCGTAAGAAAACAAAATAGAAATGAAATTATTTTGCTACAAGTTTTTTCTCTTTTCCGGGAAAAAACAGCTCTACGTCAAGAAAAATTTCTGGAACCATAATCTTAGTTGAATTTCATCACCGTTTAGATTAAACCACATTGTAGTGTACTCAAGAGTACACTACAATTTTTTTCTGAAATCTGAAGCCTACTCTCCTTTCACGTATATTTTTCAAACAATTGGATAGAAATTAAAATTCACTGTCTGGGAGATTTTTACTGTGTAAACCACTCGAAATTTATGTTTTATAAAATGAATACAGCTCAAAACGCATGTTTTAAGGAAATGGACACTGCTAAAAATGCGCTTTATTAGTGTCCATCCCAAATTTATCAACTAAACGAGAAATTTCGTACTTCCTATTTTCTTACTTTTTTGAACACTCAGCATAATCATTACAGTCGAAATGGCTCTGTATATTTCAAATGTAACTTTTCAGGTTATCTCTTTATATTCAGAACATAAAGCGATTAAATGGTTTTTAAAAAATCTTGATTCCTGCAACGTCAATTTAATAACACTATTGTAAATTTATAGAACACATGGCAACCTGACAATCCAGCAAAAAGAACTGTTGATTTTTTTTACATCTTTTCAAAAAAGATTTATTTTGAAAAATATATCAAGTGATTACAATAAGGATGGTATCACAACACAGAACAACTTTCAGAAGCGAAGTCATCAAAATGGAATGTCCATTTACCAACAGTTATAACCATTTTATAAAACATGCACTTCAAAAGCTATGTCCATTTTCTTAAACAAACATTTTGAACCATGTCACTTTCCTTAATTTTGCCTGAAATAAAATGCTCATTGACATAATGTGCTGTCCGTCGAAATGTGTTTGTAGTTTAATTTATTTGTTGGAAACTCTGGTTGCTCTTCGTGCTCTTTGGTTGTAAAAACATCTTGATAATAAACCCCATTAAGTACAGTTGGTTATTTAAATGCAATTGCTTTAGGTGGAATCATAAAACCTCAAACTTTGATCATACCTCAATTTTTGCTTTGTGATAAAACTCAGACTAACAAAATAGTAATAATTTGTCCCTTTCGTTCTTATTGTTCCCGGTTCCTTATGTCGGATTTTTCTCCAAAAAGAAATCTACTGCTTTGATATGCCAGGATTTGGTCACATGATCTTCGAAACTTCCTTTAGATCAATTTATTGAGAGTTTTTCTCTAAATACATTTTTTTTAAATGTTTTTAAAATTACAGTTGTGTTACATTTTTATAATTTTTTTAAAAATCCTCGCACCGCTTCTTATACTCATATTCTCTCAACAACAATAAAAAATTTAGAAAAAAACTTAATCAGAAGTGAATGCCTATTGCTTCAAAGAAGCAGTAAGTATTTGTTTCTAATCAAAGGTTAAGTCAGAAATTTAAGTTAAATTAAATTCTGTCAAAAATTAAGAAGCTTGTGTGTTTAGTCAATTTTCAAAAACTTTTTCGTAAATATGACGGTATTGAGTTACGAAAAAGTAACGTTTCCATGAAATTAGGCGAATGAAACGAGAGTACCTGCATACACCGAAAGCTGTATCCACAAAAAAAGCAACTTCCCATGAAATACTCCTTCCATTTTTAAATACTTTTTGTTTCTCAATTTTGAGGTAAATACAGTAACATTAATTTGTTTCAGAATCTAAACGATGTACTAGTACTCGTTCCACGCATTTAACAATGTAATATTACTCTTATACTCGTACCATGCATTTCTAATGTTATACACATGACAGCATGAGTAAAAGTTTCATAATGACAAAAAGTTTTAGGTGAATAGTGCTAAAGGATTTTTAAATACGCTTTATTTAGGGCACTCTTTTTTTCTGAAAATAGTATAGATGCATTTGTCTTCTTTTTGGAACAAGAAGATAACTTCTAATCCCATTGTAACAAAAAAAATTTCAAATCACTTCCATTTGTGTTTCTTATGAATAAGAAACAAAGTACACTCTTTGTACCTAAATGCATCGATCATTCTTAATCGCCATCGAAAAGGCACTTAAACGAAAATGTCTTTTAAAGACAGGATATCAATTCAGTATGGACAACACAATGAATAAATATTATAAAATATGATATTTGTAAATATCTATCGAAAAATGATTTCCTTTTCTTTCCAACTTCTATTCAAAGGTCTTCAAAGGTTAACTTCTATTCAAAGGTTAACTTCACTCTAAAAGTGTTTTTATTCGCAGTTGTTTCTGTTGCAGTGTTTTTATTCGCAGTAAAAGAATACTATTTGTCAAATTGACACCAAATTAAACGCTCATATACACTTTAAAGAAAGCAGTCACACCTGAAAAATAATAATGGTAAAATCGTAGCTCCACATCCACGTTATTTGTCAATTATTTTCGTTTCCAAAACCCCCATTTTGGCACACTTAAGATTAGATTCCTTAGAATCAATGGCGGGGATTTGTTGTGCTCTGCTTACCATCTGTAGATGTCGACTGGAAACAAAATAAGACCCATAAATGTTCTTTCTGTGAATAAACATACCTTCTTTTCAACAGACTCAGACTTTAGACCCCCAAAATATAGGGGGTAACAGCAATCTGGGAAATATGGTTCAAATAGTTTGATCAGGAGAACGCTTCAAAATTCGGACTCTGTAATGTCTCGAGAACTTCTTAAAGCAACTTGAAAAAATTTTTGCACACAATTATAAATTTGTTTATCATAAGATAATTTTAGTCAAAAAATAATTTTTAGTAAGTATGCATTATTTTATTTAGTAATAGTCGAAGAAGTTTAATTGTAGGTATGCAATTGTATATAATAAGCATACAAACATCATTCTAAAGTATCTAATTTAACATGGCAAAATACAAAATTTGAGCAAAATCTGTTGAACAGTTCCTGAGAAATTGAATTTTAGAAAAGTCATATACTTAAATTTTGATTTCTCAGAAACTATTTAACCGATTAAGCTTAAATTTTTCATTTTACCATATAAAATTAGATACTTTAAAATGGTGTACAAAATTGTATAACTTAACATTTAAAATTTTTCGACTACTATTAAATAAAATAATAAGGAATAATAAATATTTACTAAAATTTATATTTCGCATGGAGTTATTTTTTTTACAAGCAAATTGTATAATTATGGACAAAAAATTTTCAATTCACTAAAGAAGTTCTTGAGATATTGTTAAATATGCAAAAAGTAAAATTAACATTACGGGGTCCAAACTTTGGAGCACTCTCCTGATCAAACTATTTGGACCATATTTCCCAGATTGAGGCTACCTCCTATATTTTGGGGATTAAAAATCAGAATCCATTGAAAAAATGGTATGTTTATTCAAAGAAGTTTTTGAGTCTGATTTCAAAACTTAAAATATCGTCTGCACTTATTAATTATTATATTTCAGATCACGCCTTCGAACCATTAAGATTGAGTCCTAGAACGCGAAGATCCGATCATTAGATCAAAAGTTATTTAAAGTGGTGCGTTTTCTTTTTGGTGCACTATACTTTAAAATCACTACTTTCTCTGATTCTTAATTGTGCTTTTACTCTCACATTTCAATCGCTCCTTTTCAAAATCCAAAATTTTTACTTATTACTTTTTCTTAAAGTTCTTGTACTTTTACTCGTTACTTTTTAACAGAAACGTTGCCATGCATGTAGAGGGAATAATAATATGAATTCAAACTATGCTTAACAGAACGCAAGAAATATAAATTTAAAATATTTAATACATAAGTCGGACTTGTGTAAATCTTCTTATGAGAACATAATTATCTTTATTTTACAGTTAAAAACGTCAATGGCTTTTACAAAAGGTTATTTTTGTTTCTGTGGAATGATCAGCTTCGTGCAAATCAGAAACAAAATTGCCCTTTTCTCGCTCAATTGTAACCCTTTATCGTATGAAAGTTTCCAAACATACTCCAAAATAGGCAAAAATAATTTATGAATTGAGTAACTTCATCTGAGCTTGGTGCAACCTTTATCGATTTTCTCAACTAAATTTAGCTACACTCTTTAAAGTGTGTTGATTCAGAACTAACTTGAAATAAAACATTCATTCCTACAATTTTTATAAAAAATTTCAACTGATTCGGTTAATTTACAGTAGCATTCCTGACCACGGTTTTTTCAAAACTGAATTCATGTTTAGGTCATTATTTAGACAAATTTACTCAGAGCGATTTGTTGAAAAATACATAAACTTTCTAACACAACGCCACATTTTTGGTTTTATGATTATTTAAGTATGCTTTTTTTCATATCACTAAATAATTATTTTAATTTCCAACAGTTCAAAAAAATATTTATGGTACTCATTCTTCTTCGAATAAGAAAAATTAAGTATCTTTACTACCTATTTATTTTCCTTCGTATCTTCAATATCGCATCACTTCTTTTTCCTTATTCTTTTTTATAGCTGACTTTCATTTTACTTACTTGGGAGAATGTAACAAAAATTCATGGCAACTGGCAACAAAAACATCCTCTGCCATTCCTTCTAATTAAGTGTTGGGGTCTTGAAAGCCATAAAATTCCGTTTTTATGTATCGGCGCCTCAGACTCTTCAGATAGTCATAAAAATCTCTGCTTTAAAGCATACTTGAAAACACACACTTTTTATACTTTGAAAAAAAAATTCAACCTGAAGTCAAATGAAAAACGATCCGACGTTAAACTTGGCTCTTTACTGTTACAAAATATGTGGTTGTGGCTCATTTCTATGGTAGATGTCATTAACAAACCCCATTATTAATTTCAGTATGAAGTAAAACCAAACAGTGATTTCATTTTCTTACCGCAAGATGTAAAGAAACATTAATTTTAAGCAGGAGTTTATTACCAGCATAAAATTTCGAAAATGATGTCTTATTTAAAACATCTATTTAACTTTTACAAGGTTAGAGACGGTGCGGTTGGATAATTATCATTTAATGTTAATATCTCATGTTTTTATACAAAAAAGAAAACGAGGTGGAAAATCCTGAATCCATCTGTATAATTTTTTTCATTTCCAATGGCAGATTATAGACAGTAACAGCATACATAAGCATCTAATAAAAATAAGAACAGAAACAAAGATGCTGCAACAAAGTCTATTAATCACAACACGTCTCTAGCTTCCCAATAGCGTTCAGTGATAGAATTCCTGCAAAGTGCAGAGCAGCGGAGAAGGTGCGTGGAGTCCATGTCCTCACTAGAACTGAAAAGAGTGCATATCGGGGAAGGAACGATACCAAATCTAGACAGATGTTTCCGCAGACAGTCATGACCGGTGGCCAAGCGGAATTCAGCCACCGCTCTTCGTCTTGGGCCATTTCGCAAATTTAGGATAGTAGCCCTCCAAAACTTAATAGAAGTACGGTCGATAAGTTCTTCATGAGCACAGGTCTTAAAGGTCCTCTTAATAAGCTGTTTGATGGAACAGAAGGGCATAATGTGCGTAGAAGTCTGAATAATTAAGGCCCCTTTTTTTGGTAAGTAGTCTGCATTTGAGCATTGCATTTTTCTAAGTAGTCTGCAAATAGAGCTTAATGATTATTTAGGTGCGTATCTTACATAAATCCACAATTCTGAGCAGATCCGTAACAAATTTGGTCAAAAGCACAGCAGGCCTAAAAAACGATTTTCATTGGACCCATTTACTAGTTATTTATTGTTGATTTCCTATGTGGGTTAGCACAAGAAATATTAACATTGATAATTTTGCGGGATTTCCTGGGTACTTGCAACTCAAGAAGAAGAAAATCACTGATACACCTCACCTAAGCACCAGCTGGTAATTTATAAACACTGTTACTGTTCTAGATATTACTAGCTAAGGTCAAGCTGAGTTTCTTCTCATATTTTAGAATGCTAACTAATGGGAAGTTAGTTAAATACACCGCTTAATCGCATATCGAATTTTTACTACTTTTTATGTATTTTATTGTGACTTATTTTATTTGTTTTGTGTATATAGAAACTTCGTAGCATAATTAGTTAACACGACTTAAAGTTCTACACGACTTTGTGGTTCTCTTAATTAAGAAGTAAATCAAATCTTTCTTTGTGAAAGAATACAGAATAACAAATTGTAACATAAAAAGTAGTAGTGATTTCAAATGTCTTTACACTTACCTGCATCTTGTAAAAATCTCGCTTCTAAAAACATTTTTTTAATGCTACTTTTTATAAAATGAATATAAATTTAAAAAATTCGTAGTAATGTTTATTTATCCAAAAAGGAAATGAACACACTTTTTTCAAAAATAGATTAAAAAAACAATGGATCTAATGTAATTAAATGCTATATAAAATCATTGAGTTAATTGTATGATAATTATTAATGAATTTATTAAAAATTTCTTCGTTAAATAAATTTATATTTTTACCAAGTGCAAATTCAATTCGGGGAAATTGGTGGCTAAAAATCTTGTAATATTTAATAAAAAAAAAATTTTCAATAAATGTTAATAATTTCTCTAAAAATCATCGAAAATAAAATGTTTAAGTTAAAATTCGACCTTTTAAGGAATATAAACTTTGAATTATCAAGTATAATATAATTACATTGCGCAGATCTAGTCTCGATCTAATCCAGGGTAACTGACAAATCAATTGTAGCTTTATACTTCAGTGGGAACGTGCCATAAAATACATCCCAATATCCTCTATTTACGTTTTTATTTTCATATTTTATAATCAGGTTAACTTGTTTCGAAGATAATTTAAACCCGTAAGTGTAAAGACATTTAAATTCGCTACTCGCTTTATATGTTACATTTTGCGTTATATTCAATATTTTTCTAGAGTTTTCATTTTCTATTTTTTGCTTAATATGTTTAATTTTCGTTTCAAATTTTTGGTGCTCTTCACGCTATTGTATAGACATATTTTTACAATATTGGAAATCACTCTTTTTTGCGGATATAATCGTGTGAGCTGATGACCTGGTGCAGAAAAGCCTACACCAGGTCCAAATTGCCGAAGAACATTGAAACATTTCTCCCACTCAAACAACAGATGCCTCCAAGAGGCTCCTAAACAATTAAGATGGTGAGCAGGACTAGCAGGAAGAGAACAGGAGCAAGGAGAAAAAAATATTTTCCTGATTCTAAAATTTCATTCTTATCAACTGACCACTTCTGAATCTTGCCGACGCCGATTGTAGACTCCTGGGGCCACTGCAAAACAGAGACAGGTCCGGACCCTTTGCAGCTTACCAGTTATGAACAGGTGGAGCTAAGGGTAATATGCAATTTCATTTGACTGAGGAACCACGAAGGCTGAAGAGTAACTAAACCACTAAAGAGATCTTATCGACATCATATAAAAAAGACACAAATACAAGTCAAGTTATGAGTTAAATATCTGGCCAAGGCAGGATAGGTCGAACTAACAAGCAAACAGAACGGTAGTCATCTAGACGCTTTTATTCCCAATACAAAACTTAACAGATTAGAGAGTAAAAACTCATCACCGGACATACTATCTAGAACTCATGCCAACACCGGATCTTCAATAAGGATTTACACTGTCCAATCTTTGATGTGTAGGATCAGTTGTTGTCTAACATATGATGAAATTAGAAAGAGACACTTCCCTGCCAAACATAGCACTATGTCCATATACGCTTTAAATGGCAAGCCTTGGAGGAGCTCATCGCGAAATCCTTTTTCGGCGTAGACTACTAAACATCCAGTAACTGTCATACCTGTCTCCGCATCTGAGTTTTTGTCCAAGACAAACACTATCTTTTAAATGCTTTTCGTTTTAATGTTAATTTTAATGTTTTAATGTTAATTTTATCACCAATTTTAACTGTTCTAAATTATTTTTTACTGTTTAGATTTTAATCAAACTTTTATAACTATTTTCGATTGATCTTAATTGTATTTCATTACTTCTTGAAGGCAGTTGATTTGTAGGGTTCAGTTCTATTGTAATCATTTTATTTGTTGTCATTCTATTTTTAACTTTGGTGAACTTTTTACTGCTCCATTGTAATTTTCACTACATGTGATTTTGCATAAAGCCTATGATTCGGTAATACTGTATTTTTGCTTAATAAAGCTTTGTTCGAAGCGAGGGCTGTCCGGCTTTCCGGTTGCCGGACGGGTCCTGGTGGTGGTGGTGGTTCGGTGGCTTCTCGCTGCGGCTGACCCCGGGGGATCCAGTCCGTCTGCTGGAGGTTTGGTTCCCACTCTCAACCTTAAGGCTTTTGTTACTGCAGCTTTTTGGTTTGGGCATCTTTTGCGTGGGCGCAATCGTTGCACTAGTATCGTACGACTTCCGCCCCACTCCCTCGCCTGCTTGCAGTTATGTTCTTGCACTCGAGCTTATCGGTGCCCTCGAATACCCTTTGTGGTGTGACGAGGTTTCCTATTTATTAAATACAGCGCCTATAAAAACTGCACTTATTAGCTCAACAATATCAGTAGTATCTTCTACCAAAATTAATTAACCATCTTTGCCGTAAATAATAGTATGGCATTTTTTTACTGTCCCCCGAAGCAAATAATTATCCTTCATCCATTTACTTTACTTTTTAATCTTTTGATTTTTAATTCAATTATCATTAGTTTGAAACTACTTATGTCTATAGAAGCAAGTT
The DNA here is from genome assembly GCF_043381705.1 of Parasteatoda tepidariorum. Taxonomy (NCBI): domain Eukaryota; kingdom Metazoa; phylum Arthropoda; class Arachnida; order Araneae; family Theridiidae; genus Parasteatoda; species Parasteatoda tepidariorum. The sequence continues at coordinate 28,770,667 of NC_092204.1, forward strand.
TCAAAGATTCTGAACAAAATAAACTCGGAAAACTGCAAGAATACTAATTCGATAACGTGATCTTCATATTTTCGTGCCTATCATTGAGCTTTAGTGACTAAAAGTCAAAGACATAATTAAATGATAAAAACTTACAATAAACTCCTTTGTGCGCTTAGATAGAGCTGTAAGCTAGCAAACATCATTTGAGTTATTATTTAAATATCTGATAAAAACGGAATGGGATACCTGCAAGAGGGTAGTGTGGGTATCACGATCCTGATTGGCTGTTGAAACGTGACATCTGTTTACATTAACAGCTGTTCTTTCCATTCTATTTCAACTAAGCCTGTCAAGTATCAATTCTCTTAAGTGGCACATTCTGAACTATTTCACAAAGATTCCTTCTCAAATATTTCAATTCTTTCACTATATGTTTGCACAGAGACTTAACGCAAATACAGGTTAGAAGCCATGTGGAACTAATTACGCATCGGAGCTGCCAGGTACACAAAACAAAAATATATCACGGTTACAATAAAATACATAAACGAATAATAAATCTAAGTTAAGTAAAAGAAGCAGACGAGAAAATATTGTATTCAAAACTTATTCGATGTGCGATGCGGCTCTGTGTTTAATTAACTTATAGTTAATTAACATCGTTAATTAATTGTTATTTAATGTTAATATCGTTAATTAATGGTAATTAACGATAAGTTAATTAAATACAGAGCTGTATTGCGCATCGAATAAGTTTAAATACAATTTTTTCTTATGTAGAGAAACTTAGCTCAACTTTTAATACGCCATTTTGCTGACAAAAGATTAGCTGGCACTGACGTCATAGGTCACATGTGTGGGTATGCTAGGTCTTCTTCTTGAAGTGCAAGTACCGAATTGCCAACATTTTAATTTATAATAATGGCCAATGCTTGGACAATAGATAAAAATTGATTTTTCAAACATCTCTCCAGAACAAAAAGAACTAAAAAATTTTGAACAATTGCTAAATTCCAGGGCTGAAATTCTTCCGAGCCATTGCTCAAATTAAAAGGCCAATAACACAAAAGGACATACAGTTAAAAGAGAACGCACAAACTCTTCATTTTGTGATTATAGATTGTTTTATTTTTCCAGCAGTTGAATAGATTCAAATAAGTATTCAAAATAAACAATTTAAAATCAAAGCTGCGTATTTTTATCTGTGGACAAGAGACAAAAAGATAAATTCTTAAATCACATTAAAAAAAAAGAAATGCTCGAAGAATAAAAGGATTATAGAAAAGCCTTTTTTATTACTTTGTTGTTTATTTCTCTATTTCTATCAGCAAATTCAGTTCCTAACTTTTTTTACCAAACTCTTTACAGTTGAAAATAAAAGTAAATAAAGAAAAAAAATAGTTTTGATAGAAGACGGACTCTTTTAAACTATTCAGAAAAAAAAATAGTCTTTATGATGTCTACAAAAGCATTAAAATTTTATCTAAAATGTAATGATTTGAAAGAAAGTTTTAATAAAATATTACGTTGAAATGATCCGTTTATCTAACTATTACATATTGTATTTTAGAAAATCTCAATCGGCTAAAAGGAATACGAAAGAGTCATACACGAATTTATTTCGAAGCATGTATACGTAATTAACACTGATGTCCATGGTAACACAGGAGTCATGGTAGAAAAGTGATGACTAATAAAAGTAAAGTGGCTTTACTCTGACTAATAGTTTCTATTCGCATCAAACACAATATAATAGGAAAAAAAATATCCAAAACAAGGTGCGAATTTCAGTTGTGAAGTTTCATCAACTAATTATAGCTTATTAATCTACAAATAGGACGAAAAAAACAATGTGAATCAAGGCATACATTTGGTCATAATTTATATAAATGTTGCAGCAAAAAACTTTTTTAAAAAAAAGGTGTAATTGGCTTAAAAGATAAAGACAGTTTTCTTTTATTACCATCACTGAACGGTGACCCAATTTTATGGGTTTACGAGTACTAATGTTCAACTCCGTGACCTTGTAATTTTGAACCCAATCTAGAAGACAAGGGAACTCCTGGATCGAGTATTGGGAGAAATTTGCCTTCTTGGAGGACTTTTTGATGAAGCTAACCGGCATTTGCGTTACATGGAGAGGAAGACCACGAGAACCTCCCACTGTTAGCCTGACGATAGGGACTCTTACCCATGATCCGCCTACTTCTGAGGATATTTTACGTCAGCACTGGTCAGTGCAAGCCGGATGCGGAATTCGTATCGACCAGCCATCGTCTGGATCGAACTCCGGCTCACCTCATTGGAAGGCGAACGCTCTATCCCCTGAGTTAAAGACAGTTTAAGATTTTTCTTCATATCCAAACACTTGAACTTGAGTTGCCTTTGCTCTGGTGACCCACGTTCGAATCCAGGCTTTGACTCGTGATGAAACGTCTGCTCTTGACTCGCATCGACCACAATGCTGACAATGTTATTTTATAGAGTTTTTTTTTTTCTTAAAGTGACGTAAAACTGAGTAAAGTTTTTTGTTTAAATGATAGATTTTGTTTGTTAAAATAACAATACTTACCTGCTTAAAAAATTAGGCATTCGTTTTAAAATAATAGTATTTTTCTGTGAAATAAACGGTTTTAGATTGGCACACCAGCTGACAGTTATTTTCTGAAGAATTTAACAGACTATTTTTTACAGTGAAAGACAATATTCAAAATCACAGCAAAAATACTGCAATCCACTCACTGAAAACAAAAAATAACAAAACCATTTCCTAATTGGGTACTTGCACTTCAAGAAAAAGAGCATTATGCATACCCACACATGGGACCTATGGCGTCGGTACCATCTGATCGTATATAAGCAAAATGGCGCGTTAAAGTTGAGCTACGTTTCTCCACATAAGTTAGAGTGCTAATTAACGTGAAATTAATTAAATACAGCACGATATCACACATGGAATTTATTTGCATGTAATTCTTTCTCATCTACGTCTTTGATTTAACTTAGATTTATTATTTGTTTATGTACTTTATTGTAACCGTGACATATCTTTGTTTTGTGTACCTGGCAACTTCGATGAATAATTAGTTTGTTTATATTCTACATGACTTCATGCCCGTCTTTATGTTAAGAAATATAAATAATTAAAATCTTCATAAAAGAATTTTTGTGTAAAAATATAGAATGTGTTACTTAAGAGAACTGATACTTGACGGGCTTGGTTTACTCGAAATCGAATGGAAATAGCAGTCGCTAACGTAAACAAATGCCTCTTTTCAACAACCAATCAGGACAGAGAAACCCACACTACGTCATTTGCAGGCATCCCATTCAGTTTACTAACTCAAGTATTTTATTGTGAGTCAATCGTTCCATAAGAATAATGCGTCATGTCAAAGAAAAAAATATGGTTCAAGTGGTGATATAAATAATATTGTGAAGTTGTAAAATCACAATGATTTTGCACCATGGAAGTTTCTAATAAAAATTTACTTAAAAGCTATATTCTTTGTACGATATTCGCAACTTATAACCAAAATGGCGCAGAAACATCTGATCCCAAAATTTCGAGGAACAAAAATGATGCTAAAGCACAACATTTCATAGTTAGTGCAATGGATGGAAGGCGATGAAACATATTTTAGCATACAGTAGAACTTATGAAATGTTTACAAAATTATGTAGTGTTTTTGAAAAAGATTCGGAACAACAAAAGTGTCTCTGTTTACAAAAATTCCTTAATTATAAATTCAATAAAAACTTGGATAACACCACAAATATAAGCAAATTAGAACACATTGCATTTACTTAAAACGCATTGATGATGAAATGGTTATATCTAAATTTTTATCTATTCTTCCAGAACAATGCAAGCATTTTAGAAAAGCATGGGAATTTACTGAGAACAAAAAATAAACTTTAAAAAACTAACAGCAAAGTTATTAAATGAAGAACGAAATATAAAATTGTCGGAAAATGAACAATTGTTTGCTTTTAAAACGCAAGTTAAAATATGTTTTAAATGTAATTGTACTGATCATTTATCTAAATAGTGCAAATTTAAAAGTGAAATAAACTCGTTTAAACAAAAAAGAATTTCAAGCGTAATAGCTCATCTTATTTAGCGAAAGATTGCTAGAATTCAACGTATAAATACTCGTAATAATACTCGTATATGTGAGAAGAATAATCACTATGATAAAGAATGTTATTTTCGTTAAACAAATAAGAAACAGGATCAAGAGCTACATCGCTTTTAACTTTAAACAAATGTTCTAATTTTTCGGAAGTTTGGATAATTGATTCTGGATCTTTTTTTTTTCATATGGCCAACAGTAATAAAGCTTTGCAAAAACCTAAAACTATTTCAGCAAAAATTTTATTCGACGAAAAAATTCAAGCTGAATATATAGGAGCTATTGAATCTGAAAAGTGCATTTTGCAAAATGTGTTGTATGTTCCAGATTTGAGTAAAAATTTGTTTTCGGTTAATACCATTAGAGAAAATGATGGCGCAGTAAAATTTGTTAAAGATAAGGTGGAAATTTCGAAAGAAAAAATTTTATTTTAGAAGGTAAAAAGTATAATTCTGGACAAAATGAAGTTAAATTAAATGAACGAAAAGATGCACTAGTCACCAGTGAAGAAAATAATGCAAATTCATGGCATAGGAAACTTGGGGATTTAAACACTGATAGTATGAAGAAATTAGCAAGTCATTCAACCGTAAATCTTTTCTCTGTCCAAATGATCTGAAATAATAATGATTTAAATCCAATCGTGTGTAAATATTTTAAGTAAATCATGATTGAAATTATTTATATAATTAGAGATGGCTTATACTTGACTAAATGTCAGTGCTTGAAGAATTTTTAATGCTCTTTTTAATATGATATATCAAGTATTATAGTTAGTTTTCATCGTACTAAGCCGTTCCAGTAAGCCACAAAAAATCAACAAACTATTATTGACATCAGTGATGCTTGATGAACTGTGAAAATTGGTTCTTATGGATAATGTAGTAATAGGTTTCTTACGCCTCCTAACCCCCCAAAAAATGAAATCGTATTATTGGAATCACAGAAATTCTTTCTACTTAAAATCATTCTAAAGTATAAAAAGAACTTGACTATTTGTCCAAATGCATCCGAAAGGGAGCATTTTTTTCATGATTTGTCCTGGAGATTTCTGTGACTAAAAATTTAAATGGTGAAATATATGGACACATTCCACCAACTCTTAGGCATTGTTTGTGAGATGGTTTCTTCTAGCAGGATGCCTTCTCCATTTACAGATTAAGATTAGCGAAGTCATGATTTGACATTAAGAAACTGGACTGTCCTTCTCAGCGCCCCTATCTAAACCACGCAGACCACATATGGGACGAATTAGAATGTAGATAACTTAGCTTGCATCAGCTGTGATGCACGTCTTGAAGTCAATTTCTAAAAACAACGAGCAGCCTCCTCAAACTGTCATTGATGCACGAGGAGGTTCAAACTGTTGTTTAAAAACCTCTTATGGCCACCTTAGATAAACCTCGTTTCTATAGATCTCAAAATTTTTATTCTCACGTTTTACTTCAATTGTTGTTTTCACTTCGAAATATCTTTACTTTAAAAAAAATATGAAAATTTTTCCACAAATAACAAGTTACTATTGATCAAGATGTTAGTGTTTTTATTTGATTAAAAAGAATTTTATTTAGAGTTATACATACTTTCAAATTTGCTTATGTATTTAGATTTTCTTCGAGTATAACTTACCAAAAATCTATCTATTTAAATAATCCTTACTTCGAAATAAAATATTTTAAGCAAGCATAAAAGATTAAAAATAATTCCTTACCAAGGAAAAAAAAACTTTTTCGTATTGTCTCCTTTATCTTATATAAATAATCTCTCGAATACAAGATAATAGAAGAAAGCTTCCTCTCTAAGTACTTCCTGTGTTTGGTATATTTCTGCAAAATAAAATAGCAATAGGTAAAAGATCTCGGTCGGAAAAAAAAATAAAGGGATTTAAGATTACAAAAAGCTGGACTTGTCGTAAACCCGACGCAGACTTTATCCAAAAAGCCGACTTACTCTGTCGAAATGGATGTGTGCTTACGCAGAAAAAAAATTACCATAAAAACCACTCTTTATTTGACATGCAGACCTGGCTTAAAAACTTTGAATAAAACATTCTCACCCGACTATTTTCTGACTTTTTAAACTGGAAGGTTTCTTCTCGAATACTTCCTTCTTTCAGTTGACAAAAAACATTATATCTTTCTCTGCAAAGACAGCTACAAGATTTGCTAAAATTTTAGTTTACTCGTGTTATTTTGGTAAGTAGGTGCTGACAATACTTTAGGTAAGCAGAAAAAGATTATTAAAATTCTGCAGTTCAATTTTTGAGAAACTGAGTGGGTGTTATTAATATTCATGGATATTATCTTTGTCATAAAAAAAGTAAAAACAGGGTATTTATTTTGAAGATAGAATCGGCTTGAATTATGTCACTTTAAGTTTCGAAAGTCAACAAAAGTAAAGGAGAGGTACAATGATTTTTTTAAGTAACTGGTTCATGAAACTGAATTCATTTAAGAGAATCATCACCATATTTTAAGCATATTTGAGCCGCTCAAAAGCCAATGCGGTTAAGTCCATTTTTTGATATTTTCTGATTTTTGGAAATTTTGATGAAATAAATAATAATCTTCTTAGTTATTAAAGGATTTACTCGTTGGTTACTTTTTTCTAGGTTAGACAGCCCTTTTTTTAATAGTTTCTGAATATATTGTATAATAATTTCAGAAGCCATTGTGAATAAGTCCACCTTTCATCAATATTTTTTTACATAAACTTTGAAATAAAAATTAAATTATTGCTCTTCTTTCGATATTTGTTGGTAAAACTAAAAAACAGGAAATTCATAGTAACATCAGGGTTGCCAGGCGTAGTATTTTTAATACTACGGTGGTATTTTTCCCCCAAAAAAAGGGGTATGGTATTTTTCGTAGTATTTTTTTAAAATGTGGTATTTTCAGACTTCTTTTTGATTTTTTTATTTATTTTATTTTCATTTCTTGAAACAAATATAATATAATTCAAATATAATTTTGACGAGGATGATACCTTTCATGTAATTGATATAAAAAAAAAATAGGTAGGCCAGTAAATTTAAAAAATATGACTCAACCTATATTATATCCTAATGGCAGAACAATTTCAAGAGAAACAAAGAAAGACATCATACGTTTATTAAAGTATATACCTCCAATTAAACACGACTTTTACAGGACATTAAGGACAACACGTGGAGAGAAGAAGAAGATGTTTGTTATGATGAATAAACATAAAACTTATGACAATAAATGTTATTTATTATTTTTGCATAAATTTCTTATCTTTTTCAGCTGCCAAAAGGTATAAGTCCTAAAATTTTTAAGATGCTGTTATTATTGCAATAAATACTTACGTTTTTATTTACACATCCTGTTCTATCTTGTTTTTTTGCAGAGTTTACATCTCGAAAAAAGACTTTATGCACATTTCTAATTAAATTAATAAACCAAGAATTTTAAAAACTAATGTATCAAAAAACATTAATTTTCTCAATTTTTGTGTTTTGGACGTAACCGCATTGGCTTCTGACCGACTCATTTATGCTATAACACTTGAACTCAGAAAACTTTTTTATCATATTCCGCTGTCAGGATATTCTTGATGCCCTTAAAGGCAATCGAATATATAAAACTCGCAAATCCGGCAGTAAATAATGACATTCATAAATATGCCATTTCCAAACATGACAAAACAGCTAGGCCAATAAACACTCTAAAAACTTTTACCACTGGATTATGATCAAGGACTATTATCTAACGCAGAGGTCGCCAAAGTGGTCTATATAGACCCCCAGGGGTCTATTTAACATAAGCGGGGGTCGATCTGAGCCAGGGGGTCGATCCGAACCGGAAGGGTCGATTGGTCGAAGGATTATTAGTATTTTTCAGATATGTGATAATTAGAAATAAAAAAAGAAGACTTGGAAATATATACATGTAATCTTCAAAAATTGAGCGACGATTTTAAACTGCGTTTTGTTGATTTGGAAAACATTGACATCCCTGATTGGATTATTGTGCCATTTTCTGCTCAAATTGAAAACGTGGACATCAACCTGCAAGATGAGCTTGCTGAATTATTATGGGGATTTGAAGCAAAGACGCTTTTTAAAAATTTAACAATAAGCAAATTTTGGACAAATATAAATATAATGCAAAAATATGTAAGACTTTACGAAATAGCTCAGCCATTTATGATAGCATTTCCAAGTTCCTATATGGTTGATGCCGGTTTCAGTCACGTAAATTCAATCTTAACTAAGAACAGAAATAAATTAAATGTGGAGTTTCGAGGGGATTTAAGATTAAAATTGACCAATTTTGAACCCAATATAATGAACCTTGCAAAAAAAAAAGAAAACACCAGACACACCCATGTCATTGATTANTAAGAACAGAAATAAATTAAATGTGGAGTTTCGAGGGGATTTAAGATTAAAATTGACCAATTTTGAACCCAATATAATGAACCTTGCAAAAAAGAAAAAAACACCAGACACACCCATGTCATTGATTAAGAAGCAATAAATCCGTAGCTACTTTACTTATTATTTCTACTTACTTATAATTACTTATTATTTCATAAATATTAAGGTATTTATATTTCAACATTAATATATTTGTCATAAAACTATTGTTACACTATGTACTATTACTTTAATAAATGTTCAAAATCATAAAATAAATGTTCAAATACAGTATCTAATAGAGTTTTATTTTAATTAACAGAAAATTACTTTTATGGGGGTCGATGGAGATTACGAAAAATTATGTAGGGGTCGATGATCAAAAAAGTTTGGCAACCCCTGATCTAACGGTTATCCAATCACTAACCGTAATAATAAATTTATACCCGTGAAATTATCATGACCATAAAAACACAGGTCCTCTCGTATATTTTATCTCGTAAAACATATGACCACTGATTTTAAATTAACGTCAAAATTGAAATTTCTAGTGATTTGCTTGTTGAATCAAGGCTAAATATTGAACTCTGCGAAATAGTGTAGTGTTACCATCTGTCGATGAGGGGAAAAGTTACGTGTTCGCTGTCCGTGGTCACCAGTGTAAAGGGCATGCTGGAGAGATGTTCTTTGGTGACAGTCAAGTTCAAAATTCGAACATTTGTGACGGTAGACTATACTATTTTTTTTTTGTCGTGTCTATGACATAGCCGAATCAAATGTTTCCATGGGTCTTTATTACTGCTTCTGCGATTTGCTTGATGTTATCGTCATAAGGGTCAATCAATGACAGCAAAACTCCTATTTCTCTCAGATTAGCACTCATAGACTATACTATATAAACTATTTATAGACATAGAAAAGCGCGTACAGTACATCTTAGAATTTAGTTAGGAAGATTTATGTAATAGCCGAATAATTTAATGGTCAACTATACTGTATTAGCAGGTGTTTGTTACAATTACGGGTACTGAGTTTTCATTGTCGAATAGTGAAGCTGAAAGTTGGCTAACGAACTCCTCGAATTCGACGGAAATTTCTCAAAATGTAGAAAAAAATACGCATTTTAAACAAATGACTTTTTAAGTTTCGAATTGACTAAAAAGACAGATTTTTTTTCACATTTCACAATTAATAAGAGTTGAAATTCACACAACCGAAGCAAAGAATTATTATGTGAAGAATGCCAAAATTAATATTTTCATACAAATTCATTGCCGCAAAATAATTTTTTACTCTTTAAGTTTAATGATAAAAAAATGTCAGCATAACTAAAAAATAAAATATTGCAATAATTTTTAATACCAAAAAAATCAAAATACATGTCAAATCTATGGGTAATAAATCTATTTAATAACAAATAAAATGAGTTTTCCTAATTACAGTAACCAGTAATCAATTCTTGTCTTTTGAATGAAAATAATGATTTCCATACGTTACACTTATGCTTAAATTTACCTTTTCAAAAATTAGCGATTTCTGTTACTAGAAATGGTACTACTTTTTATTAATTAACCATAAGATTCAATACCAATCGATTGATTCTTCTCTTCATGAGGATTCATTTTTAAGCCTTTTTTTGAAAAATGAATCTTTTGAAAAGAGCGGGGATTCATTGTCAGCCATTTGCATGTTAAAGCGTTTTTAATGGATTAACCAATTGATGGAAATTTAATTCGATGTTTGATGCCGATGGAAAATTCGATGACGCGCTTTTTTTATTTCAAAATATTTTTAAAGCTGTCAAACTTAAAAACATGTTACTTCTATTCAACAAACATAAAATAAAATATCCAGAATCATTGATGTTGTTTTCATTTTGGCGATACATATGAACTTTAAAATTTGTTAAACTCATTAAGTTTAAATTACGTTATCGTTAAAATACGTCACAATACGTCATAAATTTAAACTCAGTTCATGAGACAAAGGTACTCATGAGTGGAGCTTACATGAACTAATTGTTCGAATGCAATTCATTTTAAATTATTCTACATTTGTTATTTGCAGAATATCTCAAAATTAGAGGAACGTCTATGAATTTATCGAATAAAAAAAATATCAAAAATATCGAATAAAAACAGAATATTAAACAATTGCTAAATTCTCACGTGGTTTCTTTATAGATTCTAATTGAGATATATTCTAATAGATTTTAATTCTGTATAGATTCTAATTTCTGTGGTTTCCTTACAGATTAAATTGAATTGAGTAAGAATTGAATCTCAGTGGACATAGTATATGAAACTACAGTTTGTTTTCTTTTTTAGTGAGATTCTCGAAATTTCAAGTACGAATAATTTGATGGAATTTTAATTTATACAGTTACTATACAAAGCTTTTAAATTTAATTCGGGGATGAGTACAGCATCAAGGTATGGAAACAAACGCCTCCGGTTTGATACCAGCCGACGCCAAAGAACGTATCTCTCGAACTCCCCTTACTTTGATAATCACGGCAATGAGCACGTAAGTCTCTCACTCCTCGCCAGGTAGCAGCACTTACCTTATTCCACAGTCTGTCTTGATTCGACAAACGAATCACCTTAGTCTCTAAAAACGTCAAGGTCCAAACGGACGATAACATTTACAAGAATAGCGCGAATTTTCCGTTATTGACGATATATTATAGGAGAAACATTTACGGGCAGGCCTGTTTATAAAAAGGCAGGTGGTAATTTTAGCTTTATATGCATAAATTTATGTCTACGGTCAGAGGCTAGAACATTTTTTGCCGATTCCTAACCGCCATCTGGCTGTGAAATTTTTTAGAGTGGATAATAATCATTAAATAAATTCATGGAATTGAATTGATTAAATTATTTAACATGAATTTAATTGGAGAATTAATCCTAATTCACTAAACTCCAAATCCATTTTTTTATTTTGCTTTATCTTGTTATAATAAATGTTTTATTATTCTTTACTCTTTTGGAGATCTGTGAATATGCGTGGAAAATAAGTCTTAGTTATCTGCAGATATACTACTAATACAATTTGGTTATCATCGCCTTTATTTCATGTTTTGTTTTCTAGGAGTTATACGCATGTTAAATTCAGTAAATACTTTAACGTCTAATTAATTATGTGCGCAATGTGAAACTGCGATGTAATTTAAGTATAATCTGCACATATTAGCGAATATTTTCCTTGATCATGAAAATCAGAGGAAAAACATCGCAATTTATTTACCCAGATTTTATATTTCGGATTTATTTTTATTGTAAAATTGATTGCGATATTCCTTAAATATGTTTCTGCTTAGTTTCTTTTAGGGTGAATTGCCCATTAAAATAAAAACACAGCAAGTTTAATCTACCCAAGTTTTGCACATCGCTTAGTTTCAAAACCCATTTAAATAAAGCCTCGTAAGCTCATAATCACGTTTTATCTTTCTAAAAGTCACAAATTTTATTCCTAAAATAATTTATTCATCTAAATCACAACATTTCTTGCAATAGTTACATAATCTCTTTCTTTTTCTCGCTAAAACGCGTAAAACTCTAAACCGTTTAAATTATTTCTAAATATAAACTAGAAATCTAATGGCTGAATGCGGCTGAGAAATGTTTGATAAAGGTAAATACATTACGGTTCGTAATGTATAAACCAAGATATCTTTGTGAACCATACAGAAATAAAATACATTCTACGTTCCTTGGGGGTAGCAAAGTTTTTAAAATACTATACTTTGCTAATTGCTGTGATAATGGGCATCATTAACGCTTTATCACAGACCCCAGGCCATGTAAGGAAAATTAAAAATGTTCCAATAAAAGTAAGGAATTTCAAATGTTCATTTCGTTCTACTTTAAATTTAATTTTTACGAGAACCCGCAGAGTTCCTGATTGTTTCGTTTCATTTATTTATTGTCCGGGGAAAACCCGTATCGCTGCACAATTAAAATTCTAATTTTGTGCGGTCTGTTGGATTTCCCTTTGAACTGGGGAATTGGCTTTCAAATATGTTTCATAACAATAAATGCCCTTCATTCCGAAGTCCTCGTCGGTTCCTTTTCTTTTCCGATAAAAGATTTTTAAGAAAATAGATATTTTTTTAAAAAGAAAAAGAATTCACACTCAGTTTAAATCAAAACATTTGTTGTGCTCGAAAATAAGCAGAACATGCACAATTTGAATAATTAGTTTAAAAGCTGATTATTTTGTATTGAGAAAATATTCACTGAAGATTTTATGAAAATAAAAGGGTTTTCAATCTTTTTTTAAAGAAAACAGGAAGTAAAATGTGATTATGAATGTTTGTTAAATAGCATTTTTCTGGATGGACTCGTTTAAAATCATCTTGAACGTATAATTTGAGTTTTTGAAATAAATCAAAACTTATGAAATTGAATTAATATGAATTTTAAAACAATCAAAATTCAATGAAATGCAGAAAATAAAGAACATATTTGGTCAGCAAAACATATTTAACTTTAATGTTGTAAAATATCTGTGTTATTCTTTAATGATATTAATACAGAATGGGCCAACGGAGCCTTTTCAGTTATTTTTGATCTAAAAAACCGGATTTTTATGTACTGGGATTTCATCGCGTACGATGGACGGTTCTTGCTCTTGACCTTAATTAATCAGTGCTTTACGTATTTCTTTATCGTTGAAGAACTTTTTAAGAAAATCGAAATATTTTTGCACACAATTGTGAATTTCATTTATCCTATTTTTTGAAATTATTTCTAAGGAAAACAAAATAATTTAAGAATTTTTCTACCGATCTGCACTAATTCATAAGAATATTAAAGATCAGACTCCCGAATCATTAAGATTGAATCTATGAAGTGCATTGGATCGAAAATTATTCAAAATGTTCCATTTTTATTTTTTATTTATTTATCTGTTTATTTTTTGGGCACTGTACATTTTAAATGAGTAAAAATTCGAATGCAAAACATTGTCTAAGATTTAAAAAAATTGATTTAAGTTATGCAATATCGCAATATTGGTTTCTACAAATATTTAAAACATTTATTCTAAAGCACTAAACCTTAAAGGCACGTTCAAGCTGTTGCTACTGAATAAAAAATTTCCAGAACAAACTATATCTCATCAAATCTGATATTGTAATGGAATAACCACTGACATAGAATTGGATGCAGGGCTTAAACTGCAACAGGTTATAATCATTGAATCTCAGGCAAAAGATTATTTCGATACTAGTTAAAGATTATTGTTGTATTTTTGGTATGAAATATTCTAAAATATTATTCTTCATTTGTAATTTATTGACTGTCTCCTTAACCTCTATAAGCTTTAAACTATACTGTTATGTATGAGACATGGAATGACTTACACTTTTATTAAATTATAAAATCATGGTATTTATTGAGAAATATGAAAAAGTGAGTTAGTATAGCAGTGAAACTACTTAAAAAAAGACAAAGTTCATTTTCATAATGAAGTATATAATTGTTGTTGTTGTTGTAGTCGGCCATTAAGGCAGAGGGGGTGAGATTGTTCGTGTTTTTCAGTGGCGCCATCTATGGCTGAGAATTCGATTTCTGCCACATACATGCGCCACACCCGTTTATGGGGCGGACCTATTCATACATCCATTCATTCACCTACAGATCGTAATTTTGACCTGAACCAGAGAACTATCAAACTCCAATTAAGTACCCCCAGATACATTGATTTGTTATGGGAACATGAAGGACTTTGTAACCCGACAGATTTAACGTGTAATTGTCACTATTTACTACACAGAGAGTCTTCGGCCTGCTGGATTCAAACTCCCGGTCTCACAAAAGTGAGTCCAGCTCCCTACCAACCAAACTATCCAGACCAGTATATAATTATTATAGATTTATTTAAAGAACATTTCGTCAACATATTAATCAAAGTAAAACGATTACCTAATTTTAAGAAATAAACCATTGTAGTAGGGACAAAATAAAGAATAAGAAAACAGAATGCGTGACACAATGTGAAGATATTTAATATAGAGATAAATTAATAATAATAATAATGTACAATTAATAATGCATACCTGCCAACTTTTAATCCTTTCTAGGATGATATTCCCCAGCGGTAGTAAAATGAAATGTAAATTACTATTTTAGGCAGAAACATTTGCTGCATTATGAACAAGCTTATGCGGAATACTAAAACAGTATTACATATTTTATCTATATGCTTAATTTTTTTAAAAATAGTGGTAAATTAAAAATATTATAAATTAAATTTATAAATGCAAGGAATATATAGAAAGCATACATTTCATTACCACTTTAAACATAGAAATAAAATTTTACGCCAAATGCGTAAAAGTTGGCAGGTATGATAATGTATTAAAGGAAAACGAAACCTTTTCACAAATGCATTGATGTGATTCAACTCATATCAACAGAATTAGAGTTTGGTTGAAGATTGAGATTTCATACGACTTTATATTAGTGAAATAGTTTGAATCAAATGGAAAATTATTATTCATTCACTGAATAAAAAATTCATTAAAATTAGAAAAATTATTATAAAAACTGATTATATATCCATTTTCTAAATAAATCAGATTTGTTTGTTTTTTTTTTTTTTTTTTTTTTTTTTGTTTTTTTTGAGAAATTTATTTCTGTAGAATTGAACGACAATGTATTAAAACTGATTCAAACTTGTTATAATATGACATTTCATAGAAAAAATATTGCTTCGAAAAAAAACATTTATTTCCCATCACATATGTTCTAAATAGCTCTATAGAATTTTCCTTTGAAATCCAACACGTTGGCTTTGTCCCAAACAATACTTGACGTCGTCTTTCTTCTCTTTTTGGAAAAGATCAAAAGATGATTATTTTTTAGAAGTTCTTTCTTAGAAACGATCAAAATACCATTACAACAACCAATGAAACTGCCGGAAAAAAATACCAGATAAATACGTGAAACTCTCTTTTCTTGAGGAGAGTTATGAAATAAAGTTAGAAATGTTTCTTTTTGTATTATATCTAAATCAAGGTTATGATGTACCTTTAGAGTGTTTCAAAACAGCAAAACATCTATTATCTATTAAGAACAAGTTTTATGTAGATATTTCCATACTTACCTCTTTCTCTATTTTTATCTTAAATGATTCCTTAAGTATTTTACATTTGAAATGGGTTTCCTTGCTTAAATTGTTGCATAATTTTGATATTTTTTAATTATTCACTCAATTATTATAGGCTTCAAAAAATCTTTAAAGAAAGACTATCTATACGTGTAATTTTTTATACTTTTTATAAATGTCTTTTTTTTTTACTTAGGGTGTGTTCCGTTCGAGGTTTGTGTTTCGAACAATATTTTGTTGACAAACCTCCAGTCGTTTGTTTCCAAGAAGCAGAATATAGTAAAGAACGATTAAAAACAAGCTCTGGAGGTTAAATAAGTAATCCCAAGGAACTATGTCTTAAGACATTACTTGGACATTACTTCATTCTCCTCAAAAATATACAAATTGGAAATAACAGTCGACGAGTTTTAAGAGCTCAAAAAGTCATTCTCAACCAGAGGCTAACATGCTCTCAACATGATTACAATAATCATGTTGAGAATATGGCAGCCTCTGGTCCTTGCACAATTTTAAAGTCTGGCCCTTTTCATTCTACTATTATTGAGAAAGAATAACGAGAAGCAACTAAAAGCAGTAAAACATATTTTGCGGTGCTCTCTAACCTCGGGCACGCCGTGTTCGTAAAGAGGACAGAGTATCTACATTGTAAAAACGCTTCGTGCATATAAACAGCAAAAAATGGTTTCAACACCAAAGTGGTGTTTCACTAAGTGTTCAGCTACACCAAAGCCAAAGATAGTTCCTGGTGTAATGAAACCCCTATAATGTTCTTTTACAAAGTAGTCACCACCATGAGTATTATTCAGTAACTCTAAAATCTATAATTATAGTAAGACATGATGCACACAATAATAAGTAAAGTCACTTTTACGATACAATCTAAAGCAATAATCATAAATTTAAGATGCATATATACAATATTTCTTAAAATAAAGTTAGTTTGTTAATCGAACATACACAGTGCACAGACTTTTAAACTAAAGCGAAAACGAAAAAGAGGACGTTCAATATTACATAACTATGTTTTCGGAAATTTTAAACCCCTCTCCCTGTCTCAGCAAAATAAGAAATTGCAAACCCAGTCGCATGTTATTCTAAGACCCTCTTTCTGTTGTTTGCTTTGACTTTTACTATGATAAGCTAATTTTTGAAATAAATTTAAATAAAACATGTAACTAGGCATGAAACTGAATTGTTATTTCATTTATTTTATGTCATTTTGAGTAAAATATTCCTTATAAAATTTTTACGATTTCTTTCGATGTTCAAAAGTTTTGACCTCTAATACTTAGTAAAAAAAAAAAATTGCAACCTTTTCTTATCTCAAATTTACCATTAATTAAAAATATAAGACTTTCAAGAGTTTAAGAGTCTTCACAAATTTTTTTTACATCTTTTTGCATTAAATGAATAGAAAATAAGAGGATTTCAATGTCGCACACAAGCATTACTCATACGCTTCTGTCCCCTGGAAGGAAACAATGTGGAAATCACAGAACCCTTCCCCCAGTAGGTGCTTTCGCAATATTTAAACAGCCACAAATTAAATATTTAGTTATCTTTTGAAGACAATGCAGTAGTTTTGTCTTTGTAAGCAACTGCGTTTTATCGAAACTGCAAGAAATTGTGCTCACGATGATTTCTCGCTGCGGTTTATTGTAATTACCATGAATTTTGTTACCGAGACGAATTGTCCCCACGACGCATTGGGAGCAATACGAATTGTCAAAGCAATGAGTTGTGCTCAAGACCGATTCTCACACCGAATTTTGTTCAATACGAATTGGCAAAGCGATGAGTTGTGCCCACAACGAATTATCACACTGAAATGTGTTTAATACGAATTATCATCGTGATGAGTTGTGCCCACGATGAATTGTCACACCACATTGTGCTCAGTACGAATTGTCAAAGCGATGAGTTGTGCCCACGACGAATTGTCACACCGCATTGTGCTCAATAAGAATTGTCAAAGCGATGAGTTGTGCCCACAAAGAATTGTCACATTGAATTGTGCTCAATACGAATTGTCAGGACGATGAGTTGTTCCCACGACGAATTGACAAGTTTTGCCCACAATGAAGAGTTGACGTCGAACCATATGCCTAACATAGCAAACTGAGAAATGCACTCTTGATAAAAGCAAGTTCCGAAGAATTTATAGCTCTTTAAAGAATCTTTTTATTCTAGAAATGCGTGTTTCAGAAAATGGAAATGTGTGTTGTAGAAAACGGGCACAACTCGAAATGCGTTTTTTCAATGTTCAACCCGAATTTAGCAACTAAAAGAGGAATTTCATAGCTACATTTTCAAACAGTAAGTAAACTTTTGAGTTGGTTACATTAAAGCTGTAACTTTTAAGGTATCTCTTCATATTCAGTACATTAAACGATAAGGTGGTATTAAAAAAAAGTCTAATTTCGGGTGATATCAACTTATTACCACTCTTTATAAATTTATTGGACGACCTTGTAAAAAGAAACGTTGTAAAAAAAAAGACAAAAACATTTACTGAAATGGTTTAGGCAAATGAACCACATAACCACGAATTTATTTATATCCGTTAGTTTATTCTCCGAAAAAACAACAATTTTCGTAACAGAAGTCAAATCAAATGCTATGTCCAGTTTCTTAATTTGCTGAGCCCATTTTCCTTATCACGCATTTGGAGCTGTGACCATTTTCTTAAACACGCATTTGGAGCTGTGACCATTTTCTTAAACACGCATTTAGAGCGATGACCATTTTCCCCATCACGTATTTGGAGCTGTGAACATTTTCTTAAACACGCATTTGGCGCTGCATCTAGAAAAAAAATCTCATCGACAAACTTCTAATTTCCAAATCAATATCATTTGCGAACTTTCCCGTATTTAATAGACACAAAGTATACAACGTGTAAATTATGTTATTTTGAACTGAATGCATTCATTTGCAACAACAATTTTACTGCAGTTTTCGTGACTCACTTTTTTTTTCTTTTTTGCTTGGACAAATGAAACACCGTGCATTATTCCATATGAACTCTCATTCATTTAAGAATTATATCTTGTTATTCTAATCCGTTAGACTATCTTGTCTGAAATAAATAATTGAAAATGTATAAGTCAAATGCGTTCTTAAACTAAAATGTAAATAACTAATGGAATGATGCTAATTTTCAAATGGTTGAAAATATTGAATCAAATGTGTTTCTCAAGTAATTTATTGATATGTTATTCAATTTGCTAGGAAACCACTTTTGTGTTTTATAATGATTCTAAAGCCAGATTTAACTTATTGAAATATTCATTTCTAAAAATTTTAAGAAATAGAGATGATTTAAAACTTCGTCGATTTCATTTATTTCTTTTTCAAACGTTTAATCTAATGTTTGTGATTAAAACTGTGTTCAAGAATAAGACCGTTATTAGATTTTCATCTCATTAATTAGTCATTCTTTTAATTAATTCTGTGCAACAATAGCGAAATTTCCGTCTTACTCATTTTACTAATTAGTTTTTAAGTGGAATTGAATTAAATTTGAAATATTTATATTAGCTTTGTTATCTAGTGTTTGATAAGCGAACGATAATTTAATTAACATTAATTACTTTGTTAAGTGAATTAAAATATGATATTTATCATGGTTTAATTATAATTTACTTAAGATTTATTTGAATTCCTTATTTCTTTTAATCTTCCACGAGATTTTTAAAATTACGATTTTCTAAAACAGCCTTTTATTTTAGTTCACTGTGCAAAATTTATTCTTCTTTATGAAAATTGTACCAAAACAAAAATCTGAATTAAAAAATTTTACTGAATTTATTTTTTAAAAATTGGCATTTAAAGAAATATTAAATATATATTTTGGAAAAAATGCTAATTAATGTCAATGGTTTATGTTACTCAAATTAATGTGCTATACACTTAATTAATATGTCCTGTTGAAACATCCAAATGTTTTTCTAGATTATTTAGATTATCTTATAAAGACAATTTGTGACTTTCAAAATGTGACAAAATCTATTTCAAAAAAACATATAAAACAATAGTTGAATGGCAATACTTATACATTGAACGTCTCTTCAATTTGTCTCTCTCTAATATACTCAGACAATGAATCTGGGAAATAGACATTGTCCATCCCTCACCTCAATCACCAGATTTCGCGAAATGTTAGTAACCAACTGCGAGTTAGCGATAAAGATTGTATTAAAGAGTACAGAAAGATACACAAAAAAACTATCAGACAGAATCATTTTTGTTCTATTGATCTGATTTTAATTCGCTAAAATCCTATCTTAATAATTTTAAAGGTTGATTTGGAACACGCTAATATCCTAATTAGTTATCGTGAAATGGGATGACTTCTTGACAGAGTTGCGTTTTCTGCCTTTCAATGGCTTCTAGTGATGTCAAGAGTAAAATTAATTATTCCAGAGCTTTTTTTTGTCACACCAGTATAAGATTGTGAAATAAATGCCTTTTCTCTTATGAGTTATATGTGTTGACCTGCGAATAGTTTCTTTTGATTATATTTCTCTTATTATTTACGTTAAAAAATTTCCAAATCTCCTCTTGAACACATATTTGAGGTATTATCATCGCAAATATTCAAGTTCCTAGTAAAATGAAAGCAACATATTTATTTTAATATAACCTTAATATTATTTTATTTATTTTATGTGTCTGATGACTAAGTATATTGCATTTTGAATGGTGACTTTATGCTAATTTTTAAATGTATGTTAATCTTTAATGAGGACAGTCATCATGACGAACACTTAAGTCTATAATGTTTGTTCTGACGTCATAATTCCAGTAAAAGAAGTTCAGATAACTAAAATGGTCTAAACCAGGGGTTCCCAACCTTTTTGTACCTAAGAGCAAATACCAGAATATCGGTCGAATGGTGGGCACCATTTATTTATTCAAGATAAATTTATAGTTAATAGACATGGGTAATAATACACACTACATATAATGCACAAAAAATAAAATTTTAAAAATTAGCTTAACATAGGAATATAAATTAGTATTAATATTCTTGTGTAAAATAAATGATTACTAAAATGCTTTAAAAACATACGAAGTATAAAAAAATTTTATAAAATATATAAAATACAGTAAATAAAATATAAATACCTTGGCATTTCATTTCACTGGCCAGCGCTTCATAATTGGGAGAATATGATGAAATACCTGCTCGCAAGCAGTGTCGTCAAGGTCTTCATCTGTAAGTCGGGATCTATATTGTTATTTTATGATATTTATTGTCAAAAGCCATGATTTACACAAGTATAATGAACCAAAAAACGACTTTATTTTACATGCTGCTCTTTGTAAGAATGGTGTATTTCTGACAACTATATCCAGAATTTCTTATCTGATATAATTGTTTTGAGGATAATGTCATTCTGAAGATCCAAAATTTCTATCTCCACTTCTTCTCGCCTTACTTGTAGAAATTCTGAAATGTATGTTGTTATTACGGTTAAGTTTATTTGAAAGGTGATCTAAAGCTCGATGATACTAAATTGTTGAAAACGCTTTTCAAATTGATCTTGAAGCAATTGGAAGTTTATGACAAATGTTGATAAGTCAACACTGCCACCTATCATTTTTTACATGTTTGGCAAATGCTCAAGGAGATTTCATTTTCAAATGTGATATCCACGAAACTAGCTTAGCTCTGAATGAGTTTATAGCCCCTATCATTCTTGCTATATGTCTGCCCTTTCCATGCATTTCCAAGCTTAAATTATTTAGTTTTTCCATTATGTCCGTTCGGAACGATAAATCTGCTATCCAAAGAGGATCTCTTAGTTCTGAAAATATTTGATTTTGGCTGCAAGATAGTTAAATGTAGAAATCTATCAAGTACTTTGCCTTTACTGAGCTATCGTATTTGTGTGTGTATTTGCATAGCATTTTATGGGAAAACCGAAAACTGAAATATTTTATCATTGGGCACAAGCAGCGGGCCCACCTAGACTGAGCGACGGGCGCCATGGTGCCCGCGGGCATAGGGTTGGTGACCCCTAGTCTAAACTAATGATGACTCACTGAGAACTAATAGAGTGTGTATTATGTTATTGTTCACATCAGCAAACTGTAGAGGAGAATATTGTAACTTCGCCCAATTTTAATTTTTTTCTCCGGAAAGAAATAATTATTTTGTGGAAATTGCATTATAAGTTTTTACATCGACAAGAATTTTTCTGAATTTTTCATGTTTTTTAAAGTAAGGAATATCGGTCCGAAGTACACGACTGTGCAATACCATTCTATATTACGCCTTGTTAATATTCATGCACAGTTAAAACTTATTTTTCCATGTTCCAAAATGAAAATTTATAGTAAACGTAATACCAAATATTATATTATTGAAATGTTCATAAAATGTATAGCTTTTCTAACAACGTAAAAGTTTTTACATATTGGGGATGGAATAGTCCAATGAGAAATATAATTGTGCTACTTCGCCTTGTTGCACATACCTTGGATTTTTCCGAAGTACAATACTGAGACTGGTCTATAGGTACGAAATACACACACTTTTTGGAATTTGTTAAGCCTAACCAAAATAAATTATATAATTTTTCTTTTAAAAATTTGGCAAGGTTGTATTGCAGAAAATTAAATTTTGTCACCTATCTGCCTAGTATTGTTTTCAAACCAAACTGATTGGAACTCCATTAGAAAATCAAACAGTGCCTTCGAGCACGTGTTTGCAAAAAACTTCCGTAACCCTACATATATTGCCTTTTCTCACAGGCATATACCAAATGTAGAATTCGTCAGTGTACATTCAGCCCAAGATGCAACACTCTTCAGCTATGTATTGAAATCCAAGCCCATCGAAAAAATATTTATGTCTATTCAGTACATTTTTATGTCTTATTACGTAATTTAAAATATCGTCTGCGCTAATTAATAATCATATTTGAGATTAGGCCCTTGAACCATTAAAACTACCTTTAGTTCGTTAAACTCTGATCGTTAAATCAAAAGTTATTCATACTTTCATTCCTTTCTTTTCTTGCACACTTTACAACATTCTCCCTTACAGTTGTTGAAGCGAATGGCTTAAGGTCAAAAAGTGCGGGTGAAATTTCTGATGTTACAAAATAAATCGATTAAATTCCCACTTACATTAGAAATTTCTAGTAACTTGCGTGATTACTAATTTTAATGCTGTGTTATAAATATTAATATAGTTAATGGCAATAATAGAATCAATAACAATGATCAATTTACTTATAATTTGAAAAAAAAATAATTTTATTTCAGTCTGTTTTTTTTTTCTACCAAAATAGAACTTCCAAAAAATTAGATTTCGAAAATATTTTTAGATATTTTAAAAATTTCCTTTCTATATTCGATAATAAAAAAGTGTAAACAATATATTCGAATTATGCTTAAGTTGGTTTTTAAGCAACGACTTAGATGTCACAAAGTTTCGTCATTCAAAACTGCGATACAGTAAACATGTTACCTTAATATCTTGATTAAAAGCAAAACAAAAATGTTCATTTTTCTCGTTTTGACATTTCATTTTACTGATCTGAATATTAACATGAATTAACCACAACAAAAAATTAACGCATAGATTCCGGTAGAACAAAACAACCTCTTTTGAAAATCGGCATCAATTTCGATCAAAATTACAAAATCACTCTCTTTTATTTCAAGTATACCATTTTTATGCCCCTCACCCTATTATAAAAGCATACATTTCGTTCGCTTTGTTAACATTGTTCCAAATAGCAGAAAGTTTCAAGAAAATTCTCATTTTGTGTTTATCTTAACTATCATAAATCATTTTAAAATGAATCGCCATTCGTAAACAGTAAAACCAAATCCTTGTAAAAAAAGAAGGAATAAAATTTCCATCTACCTATTTTCGATAAAACGGCAAAAAAGAAAAAAAAGTTAATACAGAAACCTAAAGTCATATTTTCTTTAGACCAAATCGGGTACAATTTAGAGTTCTATTTTATTCTGAAAACAAATGTCAAAATGTAAGTGATTCAAATTGTTTTTTTCTAAACACCACAACGCTAGATGTCATTGTTGCCAACATGGGATGCATAATACTGAAATTGAAGAGAAAAATATTTTTTGAAAATGGCAGAGGGATTTAAGGTTTTACTTAGTCTACTTCTTAACAGCAGAAACAAAAAGTTTTCGTTATTTTAAAACAGCTGATAAATTTATTTGGTATAATAAGAAATATTAAACGAAATAATATTAATATGAATAGAGACCTGTTAAATTGAAAATATGTTAATCTCCTATCTAAACTCATCTGAACGAACAAGTACAAAATTAGAGAAAACAATTTATAAGTTGACCTTTTATCTAAATGGACCATCAAAGTTTATCCAAAATGCCGTTAACATACATAATTAAATTTCTTACAATTTTATGTAATTAATCATTGATTAAAAAAATCTAATTCGGTAATTAGTGATTAAAAATTCTCATGTTTTTATTATAAATTATAATTAATAATTTTATGATACGGTATATAAAAATGAAATTTGAATTAAAATATTAATTAATAAATAACTTTATCATTCTATCTAACAATTATTTTCAGTATTCATTTACAATAGTGATTGTTAAGCGTAATTTGTAATAAAATGCAATATATAATTTTATAACGATAGTTAAAAAGTTCTTTATTTAATTGTAAAATAATAATCTACAATACTCTTTAACACACCATTTCACTTATAAATAATCTTTTTCAACATTAATTCAGCACTGACAGTAGGCCTACTTTTCACATCCTGCATGAAACTGTCAGATCGGGCTCTCTGCATTCAGAGGTATGTTTGCGGCATCTAAGACCGTTCTAAAGTTGAAACCTGAATGAATATGGGGTTCGATACCAGAAATATTAAGTTTGGTCAACCAATCATTTTCAACAGAGAACCTGCTGACAAAGAACCTGTTGAAAAAGATTGGTTGACCAAACTTAATATTTCTGGTATCGAACCCCATATTCATTCAGGTCTCAACTATATAATGGTCTTAAATGCCGCAAACATACCCCTGATTGCGAAGAGCCCGATCTGACAGTTTCAAGCAGGATGTGAAAAGTAGGCCTACTGTCAGTGCTGAATTAATGTACGGCTAATGTTAGGTATTTTTTGCCTTACAGTTTGCGAAAATTGGTTACTTTGTGGACTGAAAAATTCAGAAGTTATCAGGAAATGAGTAAATGAAATATTCAGTTTGGTGTGTTTGTATTGTATTTATCTGTTGTAATAAATCCACAGTGAGACTTCTTTCTTAAAATGTGTCAAAGCTTTAAAATTAATAGAAGCACTTAATAGAGAACAGACTAAAGTGCAGGATAAAAATTGCGTTTTAAAGACATTTTTACTTTATAGGGATTAAATTTTACTGATTCTCAATTTATTATGCATATAACACTATTTATCAGTAACGGCATTTAGCTCTATCGCTATTCTCTCTAATCAATTTTAAAACTTCTAGTCTTAAGAGGATCCTCTCAAATGTTCGTTCTATCCCGCCCCCTTCTTCAAAATATAATTTAAATTGCAGGCAGTAACTTTTTCCCTTAATACAAAGAATAAAATTGAAATATAACTCAAGATAAGCTAGAAATCAATTAAAAATGTATCGATTTGGAAACTCTAATTGTTCAGATGGAAGGAAATTATTCGGGCGAAATCTAGAACAGATAGTAAATAACGTTTAAATTCAAGTGCTCAAAACAATAATTTTCAATAAAATAATAGATACTTAACGTATTTTATCATAAGAGTTTTCCTATTGCATTCATTTCTCTTTAAGTAGTTTGCAGCTGCTTATAGTGCCCCTCTTATCATAACAGAATTATCCCCATTAAAATTATTTAATGTGGAGTAACCTTCATGTGCCTGACTTCATCAACAATTATTCTAATTGTTTGTAGAAGTTAGGAGTGTTTAAAAATGTTATCCTAGCATTGTGTTAAACAAAAACAAAATGCTTTATCATACAATTTTAAGTTAATTATAAAAGCATTTAATCCGTATTAATAAAGAAATAAAAACTCCGATATTCTTATCTATTGTATTCTAAGCACTTTATGAGCTGTTTCATTTTTAATCAGTTTAAACAAGTCATAGGTTAGTTAAAATGTTTTATTTTCCAATTCTTCGAATTTCTCTTTATATTGCGTTAAATTTCCTTCCTAAAAGTTATCAAAGTATGTATTCAGATCCAGACAAAAAAATGAATTTGATTTAATGATTCTAAATTCATTTTTACTCTTATTGTCCTCAATAAAAATTCATTGCTGTTATGAAACATAATTAATTGTACCGAGCTATATACAAATTCTGTTTTTGAAATTAGCTCTGAAATGACAACGATTCTTCTAAGAGACAGCTCGAACATTGAAATAGAAAATTGGAATTCTAATTCCTCCATTTTTGCGTATTCACTAAGTGTTTAGCAGAATAGTTGCAAATGTCACATAAAAAGGAAGACATATCATCCTAAATTGTGAGTTATCCAATTGCAGGTCTAACGAAACCAAATGAAAGAAATGAGCCAAGTCAGGCATCTTGAACTAATAGGATTTTGTAAATGGTAACATCGGAGCAATTGGCGAAAATAAACTAATGCAAGAAGTCAAGTGGATCCGGACAATGTTTAATTCCTTTGGGGACATGCTCGCCATCACGTCAGAAGTAGATGGAATGGCGTAATTCCAAAGAAGGAAAAAAAATCTATTCTATCAGTACTTTATTTGCCCCAGCCTAATGGATGCATTTGATGAAGCACTCTAAGGATAGGCAAATTCGGGAAATCGTAATGGAACACTCTAAGAAATTTCCGTGAAATTCCGTGAATTGGTTTTTGATTTATTCAGCCAACTACCTGTTATGAGAAAAAATCCCTGTGTCCGTTATCGTAATGAGCTTCAACAAAATTATTAAAATCCACCGTAAATTTATACGGTTATTATATAAAGCTTTTTAACTCAATTTGGGTTGTACTCTTTTATCTATGGTGATTACAGCATCAAACAAAGGACACAAAATTCCTGGGTTTAAACCCAACCTATTTTTTGGTCATAAAGTTTTACGGGCGTTTATTTATTATAACGGTAAATGACTAGAGCATTCTTTTTTGCCGATCGGTAGCAGTAATCTAGAGATGAAATTTCTTAGAGTGCAGTGGTTTAAATCGATGAGAAGCAGTTATGCAGTGATTGATGACACATTGATAAATGAATATTTATATAATAGTATTGTTTGTATTCGAAGATGGAACCGAATACAGGGTCAAGTATGTCACAATTTAGAGTTCCAAAGTTAGTCAAGCATGTCACAATTTAGTAGGAGACTCCTTCTATTAACTGCAATATAGCAATTTAAAGGATCATTTCACTTGTGAACGTAACTTAGAATGATGAAGATTACATAGAATGATTACAAAGAGTCATTATTTGACTAGAAACAATTGGTAAAAGTCGTAAGATTAACTAGTGTTGCGATGTTAGTTCTTGATTAAATTAACCAAATTAATTAACTGTAATAACGTATCTGCAATAAATATCAATGATAGTTATGAATTGGTTCAGTATATAAGAGATAAACATATCAGGTTGATATTAATAGCTTTCACATGAATGTTAGATATTATATGAAGATGATTAATTAACAATGTTTAATAAAATACCAGATGATATAATATACAATATATAGTCGTTTGCCAATAAAGTAACAAGTTAAATGATACAGAAATTCATTTTGAGAATAATCAAGTTTTAAAAAGCACATTATTACAATGTGTATTATTTTAAAACGCGTAGAAACGCGTTGTGTTATTAAAAAGGAGAATGGAAAATTATTAAAGAATCGCAACTATAATGAAATTTCAAGTCAAACAGTTGAGAACCAGAATAGAAAATCAAACATAAACAGACCAAAGTTAAAAAGAAAACAAACAATTTAAATCGTTTCATGGGACCCGAAGGATGGTTATATTTTTAAAAACTTGTTTTTGTCTTATACATAAAGAAAATTTCAATATTTCATTTGTTATTGATAATTATATCATTACAATGATCGTTAAAAAAATTAAATCAGAAGTTTTCGCTTAGTTTGGACAAAATTAAGATTGTTTTTTCCTATAAAATACCTTTTTTTTTTCATTTATCTCCCCTCTTACATTTCATTTCATAAGTAACTTGTTCAAAAACTTGACATGAGCTTCTGACAGTGATAACAGGGGAAAAACATATAATGGGGGAAAACAAAACAATAATAAGTAATAACGACTTGAACCTTTGCTAAAGAGCTTTCAAAGTCGTTTGTTTCACTTGGTCAAACAAACAAAACAGAGTGCCAAACGAATCTTTTGATTTTCGGCCCGGAGATCACTTCTAACGCAGGGAGATTGCTTTAGTTGTACCCAAACTGTTGTGACATCTAGCATAAAGGTCTAGTCTCCAAAATGGACAACATGATACAGTCCATGGGATTGAGATATGGTGAATAAGATGGCCGTTCTGCAACTGTGATGAAATCTGTAAAAGGGTTTTTGTACCACCCATATGTCATTTTGGCCTTGTAAGCCGGAAAGGAGTATTCTTGAAACACATGGACGAAGAGCTGTTTGGCTAAGAAAATATCGCAGATTCGAGGATGTCTCGTCAGTATACTTCATCATTAATCTGCGAAAACAAGGGGAGTCTAACCAGTGGCGTTTAACTCCACGCCAAACCAAGAGTTTTTTTTGCGTTGTTCAATGATGAGAAGTATTACCAGACCAGATTCTATTAATTTATTGGTATTGCACCTGATTCATCAGTGATCTCGTCGGTAAGGAAAATCTGTCCCCATCGCTACTAACCGACATCGGAGTGCAAAGCATCTTTGGAGTAACACGCTTATTCTTTTCTGTAAGGAGTGACATTTTATGAAGTTTGTACGACTTGAGGCTGAGCTCTTTTAATATTTTCCGCGTTGATATATCATTGGTTATGGTCGCACGTGCGATTTGTTGAATGGTGACTCTTGATTTTCGTTCTACCCACTTTTTGACGATCCCATACGAATGAAAGTTGCGTTGTTTTACCTTCTAAAACGATCATCCTTGTTTCTTGGAACAGTGAATGGAAGCAGTTTATTGAAACAATTTTGCACTGAATTTTCTTCATTTGACAAAACAGCCCCAAAATAGTATAACGTTTCTTCGACGTCCAAAAGAAACAATATAAGTAAACACTACTATAATGAAAATAAGTAAATAAATACTAGTTGAAAATCAACGCTAAAAAATAGTGAAATCAAAATAGAACGTACGCATAGCATTGCTATTTACAACTTTGCTACTTATATTATAGCTACTTATATTATTATGTGGCTTTAGATAAGCTTAAAGAATATTTATTTGTCCCTAAGACGCCAGGCAGGTATAATTTTCTTTTCGGTTTTCTTTTTTTTCTGTATATATTTTTGTGTATTGTGTAATAGTACAGGATTATTCATAATTCTCTCCGGTGTTTCGAAGCGTTATAGTAAAAACACGAAGACGAATATGGCAAGAAAGAATGTATGAAATTATTCCGAAAATATTCAAGTTTTAATTTATGCAGTTGCCGGTAGATGATACCATGACATGGATGATACATAGACAGTAGCATGTTGAGTAGAGTATGGTAGGAAATGAACTATCGCATTGATGTATGCCGTGTGACCAAAGGTTCACACATAGAACACCTGTAATGTATGTAAGTAAAACTTGAATAGTTTCGGAATAATTTAATATGTTTCTTTTTNTGTTATAGATGGAGGGGGGTCATAATGTAATGGCTCTTCGGTGTATATTATAGCTACTTATATTATTATGTGCCTTTAGACAAGTTTAGAGAATATTCTGTTTGTACTTAAGACGCCATGCAGATATAATTCTTTTTTCTTTTCTTTTTTTTGTGTATATTTATTTAAAATTTATAGAGAAATGTAGAAGTATTTTAATTTTTAAATAATTTACTTTACTTATCTAATAGAAAGTTTTCAAAAATTAATCATTGCCATTTAAAGAAAATCACTTTTCAGTTTCCTTAAATATAAACTATCGATAAAAATTTTTAGCCACTTCTTTAGATCTATTTAATTTTAGGATATTCTTTGTTAGATTATTTTTATGTCTTTAACTTAGGAAGCAAACAGTACAAAACGAAATAAATAGGAAATGAAAATATAATGAAATGTAAGAGCAAATTATATTTTTCTGAACTTTGTTAGTGTATAGTTTATATATTTAAAAATATATTAAAGCAATTAATCATATTTAATATAGCAAATGCATCAGAGAAGTTACACTTTTGAAATTCAATTTGCATTGTTTATTCATAAGCTAATAAAATATTTTGAGCGAAGAAAATGGGAAACACGAAATCGTATCAAAAAATTACGGAATGAGGAAAACGTGTTTTAAATTCACGCAACATTTCTTAGAAGAGTCTCTCTTCTCCAGAGCAGAGACGAATGGATAATTTATGAAGTCAAAACTGTTTTCAAGAAAATATTTTGAAAGAGAGTGATGTATCGCCGGTGGTTTGAAAAGCACTTTTGTAATTTCATTCTGAAAGAAAACTTTGTTCGCGTTTTGTTCATGAAAAATAGTCAACATTTTCAGCATTAAAACTTCTTCTTTCAGTCAGATTTGTTCAACATTTCTTAATGAAATGTGAATTTAATTTTTTTGAAAATTTTTAAATACGTTTTAGTAACAGTTGATTTGTTAACTTTAAATTAACACAGTTCACGAACATATTCTGAGCTCACAAACCATAATTAGGTTGTAACGGTACATAATATACATTGAAGCAATTTAACAACAAAGAATAATTTTGTTCTTTAGCATTTCATCAATAAAAACAAAATATGAAAAATTTGGTTCATTTAAAGTTAACTGAAATTAAACAAAACTAACGTTTTAAATATTTAAGAAGTTATTATTTATTTTTACGTCTTCTAAGAAGAACTATTAAAAAATAAAAACAAAAGTAAAAAATTCAAAAAGAAGATAACTTTTTTAATGTACTTTCAGTAAAGAATCGTGTAAGTACTGTACTATTGTATTAAAATATAAAGCTTTTAATTGAATTATAATTGTACTTGCCAACCAATCTTGTACAACAAATAAACTTTTATAGCAGCCTATCCAAATACACAGTACAGCTATAAATATTCTAATTCTTCAACTTCTTCTCTAATCCTAACACCTTAGTTAGTTTTAAACAATGTATTAAACAATTTATTTTCGCCGTCTTGTATTACCGATGCAGAAATATTTTCAACTCAATTTTAACTATTTTCAAGAGATGCCTGCGATGTTGTCAAAGTTCTTTATGTACTGAATTTTAGTAATAATTTAAAATCTGGCTGACAGCCACTAAATCACATAAACCACAGTAAATATGAGTTCGGGGCATATCACGGTAGGCAGTTGCAATATTAAAAATATTATGATATAAAATAGAAAACTCATTCCAATGCTTCATTACATCCTGTACTACTTCCTCACCCACCTCTGCAGTCATAACTTGAGTATCGTATAATGTTTATGTGCTATTGCTCACCACAGTTGGTATTATGTGCTTATATTCCATCACCAATAATTGGTATGATTGTATGCGCCATCACAGAACCGTGTTTTTGCTAAAAATTTACAAAATAAGTTAAAATAAATACATAGCGTATAACAAACTATTCAGCACTATTTAAGTTATTGCAACCTAACAAAATGTGTCTAAATAACTACTGAACGTATAACAAATTTATGTTTAACACTGCTAAAACTATTACTTAAAGCAACTTAACAAAATAATAGCTATTGTGCTGCCAATAATAATAATAATGACAATAGATCGAAAAATACCCGAGTTTATGGTTCCACCTAAGTAATNTGTACTCGTATTCCCAGGGGTACTTATACATCTATTGTTAATTTTACAAAATTATCCCATGGTATTAAAAAAAATTTTGTTTTAAGATTTGATTTTTCCATCTATACAATCCTTAATATCAGTCAAAAATGAGTAAAAAATATTTATTCTCACAGTATATTCTTTATAGTTTGAAACAAAACAAATTATGTGCAACAGAACATCGAACAACGCATTTGGTAAATAATGCTGTTCAAGTTACATATAAAAAAAGTATGTCTGATTACTTCTTGGGGCCCTTCAAATTGTCAAAATTAAATCAAAATTGAACCAAAAATTATAAATTTCATCTTTACGATAAAATTTGAATTATAAAAAACATTAAGTAATAAGCTTTTTTTTAAATATAGATATTTAAAAATAATAATTGTTACAAATTGATAACAAATGCTGAAATATTATGTGTCTGACATCAGAATAAGCGAATTTTTTTCCTGAATTGAGGTTAATAGTGGAAGGATATCACAAATCCACTACTTGGATATGTTCTTCATCGCCACAAATGTTTTTCTTCTCTTCCTTTTTTTAATGCAGTTGGCTAGAAAATATTAGTAATAATAATAATATAATATTCAATTGCGTTTTTAATAATTAAATATATTTTTGAAAGAGTCAGAGTTTAGTAATATTTTTTTAAGGATAGAGAATAACTATTTTTAAATTAAAAGTTTACCTCCTTCATGATTAAATAAACTTATTTAAAATATCATCACTCAAAAAAAATTTTTTTTATTTGTACACTAAAATGAAAAAGAGACACACGGAAAAAAATAGTTAGAAAGTAAATTGTGCTCAAAAGAAATATAATCTATTAGTTCCTTTGATAATTAATTAAATTAAATTTTTAATAATACTAAGTAGTTATTATTAGTAGTAATTTAATATTCATAGTAATTAAGTAACATTCTGCTTTGTGAGCTAGATGTTTATTTTTTAATTTATGTTTTTAATAAATATCTTTTGTTTGTATTCTGTTAAAACGATTTAAAAAGTCTTAAGTTAATACTTTTTCTCGCTTATTTAAATCATTAATTATGTACTAAAAAATGAAATTAAAAAAAGAAAAAATTTAATCTAAAACGTTCATTTAATATTAAAAATACAAAACCATTGCATATTATATTGCTAAAATCTCTAATTATCTAATTAAAGAAATCTTAAGTAATTCAAATAAATAAAGTTTGATTGTTACTCCAAGAATTCTTTATAATTTTTTATTAACTTCTAATTGTCATAATTCTCTTTCAAATATTACAGGAGAAATTTGGAATAACAAAATAAAAATATTATATTTGTTTAGATAATTATGTATAATTAAATATATGATATTATTACCATTTGAATTTTAAATACGGCACCAGTTTTATAAATTATTAGCATTTTATGTGCATTGGAAGTTTATTTTATATAAATGTTAAAGCATTGCTATATTTTGAGAATGCTTAATTTGTAATTTGTTTTCCTACTTCAATAAATATTGGCTTGGAAAAACATTGACTTTCGAAAATATGCGTCATTTTTTTTTTCATAATTATGTGCCACTTCATATCCTCCTGAAAATTATTTTTGTTTCTTGAAAGTGACTACAGCTAACAATGCTCGCGTTTTTTCAATTAAATTTTCAGCCATAAATGTTACTGTTTGTAGAACCCTTCGTATCTTGGGTTATCATGAGCGTGTAGGCATAAATCTTTGGCTTCTAACAACCTCCTCCTTTGGCTCCTTCCAAAAAATCAAATTACAATATTTACTTAGATCGTGTCTTATCCAAATAGTAGATTACTATACAATCAACGAATCTGAGGAAAATAGTTCAACAATGATTGCAACCTAAAATCTGAACCAAACAGCGTCATATTTTTTGGATCAATGTACGATTGCAACATCGTGTACTTTAGGATCAAACAAGTATTAACCCTTTTATTGCGTTTATATATAGAGAGATATATTAAAATAAGTTCTGAAATTACTTATTTTTTTTAATTACTTATTTTTTTTTCAAATCTGCATTTAATTTAGAGTTTAAATACATAAAATGTTTTTGTAAAAGAGTTTGTTTTTTTTTTAATGTAAAACTGGATCATAAAAAGATATTGCTTAGAAAATTGAAAAATAAACATACGAAAGCAAAATTTTGAAAAACAATCTCAATTGAATTATGATTTACTTGTATTAAATGAAATGCAAAGATAAAACGTAAATGCCAATGGAAATTTGTAAAATACTTACAAAACATTTGTTTCAAATGAAGATAAACTTCGAAACACGGCGCAGGGCCTTACCTCGCAATCTTTGCACCAAATCTAATTTTTTTTTCTATGAGTAGCTAGCAGCACATTTTGAAAAGAGCACCCGCAATGCTGCAAAATGCCAGACAACAAATTTGAAGGAACGAGGTTCGAGTAAGGAGAATGGCGAATGAGAAATCATGAGTTCGAAAGACCATTGGAAAGGGGAGAAAGTAATTCAGAAGCAAAAGTTAAAGTTTTTTTAGTTCGGGAAAAAAAGGTGTTTTTTCTTTTTTCTGTCCTGTCTTTATTTCCGGGTCCAACAATGGATTGATCGTAACGACACGGTTCTCAGTAGAACACCGAAGTCAAACATCCCTATCTGCAGTCAGTAAGCGGGCGGGTGACCACTTTGATCAGCTTACAAAGAGAGGGAGGGTGCTCGGTATCGGTCCTCGTTATCTACCGTAAAGTGCTCGACTTCGCGCACTGGTCGTCGGGCTATCAAAGCTGAGGAGCCATTCCCTCTGCAGAGGATCAAAATTGTGATGGCATGTCTCCGGATCATCCTCGGGGATGTTTCCCAAACCGTCGCCAATAGTACATTATGCAGCTCTAGTAAGTCGTAATTAAAATACCTATGTACCATACCTACCTTTATCTTTCGGTTTTTTTCGTACATTTAAAACTAAACTAGTTATAAATTGTAAGTGTAAGTTTTATGATTTTTTCTGATCCTCATTATGCAAGTGTTTCTGATTGGATATTAGAAGTATATGCCTAATTGTATAAGACAAGCCGAGATTAAATTTGTGTGGAGGGAGAAACATAAGTTCTGTCATTGATTTTGTCTTCCAGAAAATTATGTGCTGTTCATTTTGAGTTATTTTATTTCTTGCTCAATAATTTTCTTTCTTTTTTTGCTCACTACGTTTAAGCGTTTATGCTTATGAGTGCTCATTTGCTTGATATTAAATTTTTTTTTTCTTTTTGCCCATTATAAAAAGAGAAAGAAGAACTTTTTGTCGCTATATAAGGAAAACATATAGAACGAAGTCGTTCGTAAGAAGATATTACTGTTAAAAGAATGATTAATATGTAGCTTGAGTGAAAGAAAAAAAATCATCTCATTCTTAAATATTAAGTTGTTTTGAATTTTCGTTTGTACTCGTATTCCCAGGGGTAAAAATAATCTAAAATACATTGAGTTCTTAAAATTTTTATTTCTTGTTAAGGAATGTATGGGTTTTTTGGATGTGTTATTGTTCAACCAAACATTTACTAAAATACTTAACGCATATAAATAATATATTAAATGTATTTTAAAATCAAACTAAACTATTGCATAAGCACGTGCTAAAAGAAAATATTTTCCTCCGTGTGTCTCGAAAAAAAATTTTAAGTTATGACCAAGAATAGTTAAATTGTATTCTTTCTTTGACTCATTGTATCGTTCTATGGAAGAACTCTTATTCATCGTAAAATAAAAGAACATTTCCCAGTCTTTTATACTAAAAGAAACCTTTTTATCACTGAAAAAATAAATACAAAAAAATAATGAAAGGTAAGAAAGCTTTTACAAATAACAAGATATCTTAGATTTTTTAACCGATACAATTTATTTAGCATCACTTTTACACTAAATATCTGTGCTTAAAGGATAAAAAATATAGAACATATATCTCAATCGAATTTAAAAGAATAAATTTCATTCCTCTTTTATGACTGTACTCATTTTTAGGAATAAAATTTTACTCATTGCTAAAGAAAACATTCAAGAGTTTATTTAATAATAGAAGAAGAATTTATTATTTTATTTAATAAATAGCTATATATTTGTTCTTCGTAAGGGCGCGTACACAAATGATAAAGCTAAAATAATTCCACAAAAAATTATTTATTATTNAAACATTCAAGAGTTTATTTAATAATAGAAGAAGAATTTATTATATTATTTAATACATAGCTATATATTTGTTCTTCGTAAGGGCGCGTACACAAATGATAAAGCTAAAATAATTCCATAAAAAAATTTTTATTATTAATTGGTGACCTTCCCAGCGGCTTTACGTTATTAGATTAAGCGAAACTAGTATTTATTAGTTCATCGCATCAAAATAAAGATTAACTGTATTCATTATCATCTGGCATAATGTTGTTTCTCGAGTTAATTCATGATATTTAAAATTTACAACAATCATGCTACTTTCTTCTGTACTTTATATCTTCGGGGGGTCGTAAAAAACTCATTTCTGCAGTATCTAACATGAAAGGCATTGCTCATAAAATACGTTTTACTTATATAAAAGTAAATTCGATACCCATCAAAACTACACCAATTATCATAATGCCAGTAGTGCTTATTACCAAAATTAATTTAGCTTGCTCTACCAGAAGAAGATAAAACATAAAATCACGTGTGACCTATGACGTCAGCGCCAGCGGATCGTCAATAAACAAAATGGCACGTTCGAATTTTTCCACATAAATTACAATGTTAATTAGCGTGAAGTTAATTAAATACAGCACTGCCGTTTCACACATTGAGTTTGTTGAAAGATAATTCTTTCTTAGATTTATTACTTTCTTAGATATATGCATTTTATTGTAACACGTGATATAGTTTTGTTTTGTGTACCTGGCAACATCGATGCATAATTAATTTGCTTATGTTCTACATGACTTCGTCCATGTCTTTGTGTTAAGTACGTTATATATGGTCAAAGAATTGAAATCATTATGAAAGAATCTTTGTGAGGGATTACAGAATGTATCACTTGAGAGAATTGATACTTGACGGGGTAAGGTAACTCGAAATTGAATGGAAAGAACAGTTGCTAACATAAACAAAGCCGCGTTTTAACAACCAATCAGACTCGAGATATCCACACTACGTGTCTTGTAGATTTCCCATTGTCGTAGCATCTAGTGGGCTGCGCCCCCTTCTCACTAACGCTTGCCAACCCCCGAAAGTTGCTACGCAATCTTATATGGTTTGCTTCGCAAACAAAGCTCGCTTCGCTCGCTACTAACTTAGGTACATAGCAGATGCACAAAATGCTAAGAATTCAAAACAATCATTCAATTCAATATAACAACTTTTTTTTCAAAAAAAAAATTACATCTTTTTAGTAAATACTAAGTCATTAAAATAAATTTGAATTCAGATAAATGACATGCAATTCGTTAAACCTACTAGAAATGTGCTATAGTATAAAATCTTAAAGCGTAACAGCACGACTGAGACTCATTTTTCAATGAATAGTTAATAACAATAATAATACAAATAAATTCGTGATATAAATCAAAAATCGCCAAATAAATTCGTAATATAAAAATTCGTGAAAAAAAGCGCTTTCGACAAAATACTAAAATAGAGATCTATCGACAAAGACTACTCACTCCTGCCTAGCTTAAGGTTATTTCAGTTTCCGTTTTTAAAAGCGCTATATGTTGAGCCACCTCAGCTAGTTTTGGCATGTGACATTTTTAGCGGCAATCATTGGTCGATTTTCTAGCGTTGCCATTCGGGGAGTTGTAATGAGGCTTTTTTGTCGCCATGTAAGAGAAATATATATATAGATGTTTAGATTTAAATCTGGTAATATCTAATCACTCATTTTCTTATTATATAATTTTATATATTCCTTGTGTGATTTTTGACATTAAATCAAGCGTGACCTTATAAAATAAAAATCCTGAGAGAGAAATAGAATATTCTACAACAATGAAGAGACATCATTCAAGTATTAGGAAAAATAAGTGTAAAATATCAGATTGCAAACATGTCTCTAACATAAACCAAAATTTTGACCTCATAGTAACGTCCTAATACAAATGTTTTTTGATTTAATTATTTATTAGGAGCTCTTTTGATATACTTGAAGCAATAATCTAAGAAGACAAAATAACTGTGTTATAGAAATATGTGCGCAAACTAAAAGAAAACTTACATGCCTTCATTTTTAATTTTTAGAATCGGTATAACTCGCTCTCAAAATAATTACGAACCTGAATATATTTAACCAGAGTAATTACATTGTTTCAGACAAATCGAAAATATTTTTCTTCTTTTTTTTTACAAAAAAAGACAGGATTATGGTGTAAAAATCTGTCTATGAAAATGTTTTATTTAAAAACCTTAAGGTTCCGTCGCTAACCTTGCGATTTTTATGAACCAAACTTTTCTTCGGAGACACAAAGTAGAGTTCGCAATTTAGAAGTTTTGTCCTTTTTTACGACAGGATGGGTTTTGAGTAATCTTGAGTTTCCTTCTCCATTTCCTTTTGCACGTAATCCTTAACTATAAAGAGATATATTTCCTTTCCGAGTCTTCTTCAACATGCTAAAAGGAAAGAAAGTTTTACTGCAGTCTGCATTCATAAAATTTATTAACGCACTTTAGTACGGAAACAAATAAAATTTTAAAGCTAAGCAAGCTTAAATTTTTCTTTCCTTTCTCAAAGCTGTCTACGGATATCCTGTTTAGTTTAAATCTTTCTTTTAGCTTAATTTTCATTGGTATTAGGATGTCCCATTCACTTAATGCGATTAAACAACCAGAATTTCAGCCACTTCAACTAGGCTCACAGTCAACGAGAATCGAGTAGGGTTCGAAAATTAAAAGCTATGCGAAGATATAAGGATCCATATTTTTATTTTTCCAAAATGGTTGCCTGATAATTTGCTAGGAATAAAGCGGGTGGTGAAGCCACTTAGTTGCTTTCCGCTGAATATATACTTCTCTCAGTTTCATAACCGGCTGACACCACAATACTACAAAGCATTAAAAGTGTCTTCCACTCTTCGTGTGGTGACCCTGGAGTACGAAACTCGAGTATAGATGGCAGCACCACAGAGCTGCTCACTTTCTCCCACGATGTATAGCATCAATTAGATAAACTAATTGAGCCGCATACCGCAGTTCACTTTACAAAATACATTACCTAGCATAACGTAACTACAATACCCAATTAAATTTCATTTTTACGGTGTTGAACCAATGTTATTTGTAAATGGTTACAAAACCGCATATTTTTGTATTCAATGTTTTTTAACTATACCAGTTGTAAGTAGTTTCCAACCCGTAAAGATGAAGAAGTTTTCTAACCGAAAAGTTATAATTAAGGATAATTGGATGGACCAACTACGGTCGGTGTTAATTACCATATTCTTAAACACACATCTCGAATTGTGACGAGGGTAAAAAACTCACGATACTTTAATCCTTAACTGAATTACATTTTTGTAAAATTACCGCTAATTATTTCAACTAGTGGGCTGCGCCCCCTGCTCGCTAACGCTCGCCAACCCCGAAAATTGCTACACAATCTTATATGGTTAGCTTCGCAAACCAAGCTCGCTTCACTCGCTACTAACTTAGGTACATTACAAATACACAAAATTCTAGGAATTCAAAACAATCATTCAAATCCATATTACAACTTTTTTTTAAAAAAAATTACATCTTTTTCGTAAATACTGAGTCATTAAAATAAATATGAATTCAAATAAATGACATGTAATTCGTTAAACCTATTAGAAATGTGCTATTGTATAAAATCTTAAAGCTTAACAGCACGACTGAGACTCATTTTTCAATGAATAACTAATAACAATAATNATACTTTACTCCTTAACTGAATCACATATTTTTTAAATTACCGCTAATGATTTCAATGCTGCAAACATACTTTGATTGAACAAATGTGGGTAAGAGACCCAATCGTGTCTATTAAATTGTGATTCAACGATTGCTCCTATTTCGCAAGCTATGTTTATAATTTTAATGACCGTGTTTGGATCTCACTAATATGTAAAATAACTATTTCAATCAAATTTATGAGCAAATTATATCAGCTGCCTGTGATCCAGATTTTTTTTCCTTTAATAAGTTCTTTCTCGTCCATGCAGCTGCAGCCGATAATTTCTTCGTATTCCAATGGATAATATTCGGCTTCATATCGCCAAATGAAGTAGAATTGTTACTCAAAACGATTGATTGTCATAACCGTTGTTCTTTTTACCATTGTTCGATGAAATACGTACCAAATATCGAGGAAATCGATTAATCGATTAAGACACGAGAGTTATGAGCTCTCATTTTTCTTTTACTTTCCCATTTGTTGCTTTAATGCATGTGCACTGATTATTCGAACGATTTCTTTTTTTTTTCTCACAAATATTAACATCCTTCGTGGTAGACAGTAGTCACTATGGATAACACTTTAAGATTGCACTATCAAAAAATTCAGTGAATTTACAGTACATCTGCCATTTCAACTATTCTTTATACTATACTAATTAATGTCATTTTAATTTACAATTTAAGGTTGCGTAAAATGATTAAAACATAAAACCTAATTTAGATAATATAAAATAAAACCGAAATTTAGGAATTGCAAGAAAATTAAATGAATCACACTTTTTGAAACTTCAAAAACGCATAAAGTAAAAGCAAAAAGAACTTGATATTGGAGCAAAGCAACCCCGGTGTTGGTTACTTATAAGAAAATAAAGTGCTTTGGAAAATTTGTTATTAATTTTTCGAATATTTTGTTTAATTTCAGCATTTATTTTTCTAAATAACACCAAAAATATTAAAATTTTCAGTATTTGTATAATCATTAAAATTCCAGATACTGTGAAAGTTATTATTATCTAAGTAGCAAGCGATTTCTGAAGCAAAAGCTATTTCAGAAAAGATTTGGAAGTGTTTTTTACTTATGTTATTATAAGAATTAGCTTTTTTTCTTACTTGCTTGCTATTCACTTTTTTGAAGTAGGTTGGAATAATCTCAGAAATAAATTCATCCACTTTTGAAAATTTTTCACATACTCAACAAAGGCAGTCCACCTCTATCACAATATCAAGTGTGTTAACATGGATTACATGCTTCATTGTTATCCTAATTGTTTTCATAAACCTACGAAGCGAGCAAAAACTTTCAATCATAGTTAAATTTGGTGAAATTTATTGAAATTGAGAGCAACTATCCCACTGTCAAAAACTGAAAATTTAGGTAAAAAGCATAGTTTAAAAAATAAGGTTTTGAAAACTACAATCATAACTCTAAACAATTTTTGAACTAAATGATTGACTGCTATGAAAAGTGTAAAATGAGGATAAATACTGCAATTTTATTTTTTATTTTTTCCAGTTCTAAAAAAATTAAACCATTGTGAACTGGAAACCCACATTTGTGCAAAACATCACAGCTCAGGATTAACTTGAAAGAAGTGCAAAAACTCAAAAGAAAGGTTACTTCTTTGAACCAAATAAACGCCAACCAAGTAAAATACAATAAAAGAGCATAAATAAAAGCATATCTATAAATATTGATACAGTGAGCCGCCAATTCGGACACAAAGATCACAAATTGGTCTACTTTCGTTAAGTTAGCACTGACTTTGGCAATTTTGAAACTTAAGCTGGGACCCTTATAAACGAGATCCATATTTTAGAAGTTATCCTCTACGCCAGACATTTTGTTTATTTCACTCATTCATTAATTCCCTTCTTTAGTCACTCATTTAATAAATCATAATAACTCATTTAGTCACTCATTTAATATATCATAGAATTATTAATAAAAAAATGTAATAGTTTCGTTGTCTTACTGGAATCCAAGACTTGGCGACACATTTAGATAAATAAGGACAACATTCGTTCTTGAAAAAGAAACAACTATATGACGTTGCAAGGGCATTGGATTTGATTGGACCACGAAAAATGACGCGTCTTGTGCTAACATTCCCTTAACAAATCAAATGTGAGATAAAGAATTTATACTTTTGTTTCACTGTCGAAGAAAATCGTAGGCAAAGGACGATATTTATTATTCTTCCAGTTTCTTTAAATACGAACAGAAAGACGTATATTTGTTACGATTTTTAGATATCATTTTTATTTATTCTTATTACTTGTTAATTGATTATTATTGATAATAACTGTTATTTGTTTATTATCATTTACAATTTATGATTTGAATTTGTTATAAATCGCATTATTTAATTATTGTTTTGGGAATGTCTACTGGACCTAAGAATTTGCCCTCTGCTTGGCGAGGTTGATATACATTCGCGCTGGGAACTTGACATTCATTTGGCGTACACTAAGATGCAAACTGGCTCTTTTCATAGGGATAATGGATTTTTCTTAATTTGCGACAGAATATAGTTAATCAAATTAGGGCTGTAAGGACAGAGTTGGAGTGGAAATCGAAGAAATTTTTGCAGGAGTTAGTGTTGGAGTCAAAAATATTTGCTCGACTCCTATTAGTGACAGGTTGTTAGGTCCTAAAATAAAAAAGAGGTGTTTCTTCACATAATAATTATATAGTCAAATAGTTATACATAAATATTATGGCAATTATTTAAATTATAGCTAATCTCGAACTTAATGTATCGCATTTAAAGGAAATATTTGAAATTTTTTGGTGGATTCATTGAATTATTGGCTTAATTGAATTT
Organism: Parasteatoda tepidariorum; assembly: GCF_043381705.1. Taxonomy (NCBI): domain Eukaryota; kingdom Metazoa; phylum Arthropoda; class Arachnida; order Araneae; family Theridiidae; genus Parasteatoda; species Parasteatoda tepidariorum. The sequence goes on from NC_092204.1 coordinate 28,812,958, forward strand.
TTATAACAATAAATAAATTGCTGATAAGTTATCCTCTTGATTCCCAGATTCCAAGACCAAATACTTTTTGATAAGATAAAAAATTTAATTTAATAGATGTGCAAAAATATATAAAGTATTATTTTTAATAGTTTATCTAGTTCATGAATATCCACTAAACAAGCATGTTATTATAAGATGTTTATGCAAGTTTGCGCATGAGATATCCACCTCTTTTCTTTCAATGATTTTGCTCAATTTCAATATTTCGTGCAATTAAATTTATTTCCTTAGTTTCGAAAATTTTAAACAGGTATCGAACATTTCAACATATCGACTCCACATGATCAGAGAAAATTTAAAATACTAATTAAAAACATAAATAACAAGCTTTACAACAGATATATTACTATATTCAACCTTAATTTAATTAATTTCTATCCTGGATTTTAATTCGCGTTTCTGCGTACAATAATCACAAAGAGTAGATTCAATTCAATGTTTAAAAGTAGATTAACTGAGATCTCTAACAGAAAGGAACAAATTGGATTAGACACAATTATCATTCTTCTCAAACCTAAAAAGGCTGATTTTTTTTCCTGACATATTATTAAATCCTAATTTAGTTTAAACAGAAGAGGACTTATTATCTCACAATCATTTTAATCTCACCTATGATCCAATGTTTATTCTTCTTAAGCCACGAATACAAACATTGTGTTTTGCATAGTTGTCTTCTGACTTCTTGAACGATTCATATTATTCGAAACTATTGAATTGAAACGTCGTTCGCTTTGTTGGGATGAGGCTGGTGAATTCAGTAAATAACAAATACAATTTTCTACGCTATTTTCGGGCTTTCATTTCCGATTATAACGTGATTAGATGTGTAAGATATTGGATAAATATTGTATTAAAATGACTCCAGCTGCAAATTCAAAGAGTTCGACGTCAGACATTCAATTAAGAATCGACGGAATTGGAATGTTTATTTTAGTGAAATCTTGTTCTGTTAAATAATCCGAGATAAAAGATTACGAAACAACAAAAGCTATAAATTTGTATTTTTGTTGCAAAGATGATAGATTACAATGTAGCCGTACAGGCATTGTTTTAATAAAAGAATGGATAAAAGTTATACGAAGAAAACGATTCTCGCTTCTCTCTTTTTTGTACTGTTATACGAGAAGTAAATAAAAATGTCCTTTTGTATAGTATATTGCTCTCTTAAGAAACAGAAAATTTCATTTACATAACAACAATCCTGTCTGAGAGCTAGTGATTTTTAACTCGTTATGAGCATATAGCTTTTGTATCGTTACTGTTGGGATTTTGACAGAAATTTATAGTAAAAACGGATTTATCATAATATGCCGTATCGAAGTTTTATCGTATGTAATTTCATAATTTATCTATCACGTTTAATTAGCTCCATTTAAATCTTGAATCATTTTACCATAGTGTCCGAACTTTAGATCAGAAAAAAATTATTAACTTCTGTTTTTCATTTTGTTTAAAAAAAAGATTTTGTTTGAAACTTTTACTGGTCTTATATCATAAAAAGCCCCAATTTTCTCTATGAAACGCCCATAGTTTCTACAGTAAAAGATGTGTGTCTAGTCCTTAGTGAGTAATTTGTTGCAAATATTTATTAAAAACCTATTTGTGCTTAGCTTCTTCTTTAAATAACAATTGCTTTTTTCACAGAAGGAAAAGTAGTGCCAACAATGATTCATTGCTAAGATTAATTTTTCAGAAACATGCTAGCGTAATATATTAATAATATAAATGTTTATATTGGAGTAAGGCACATTACTTTTTTAAAGTTGCTATCTAGGCAAGTGAGGTATCGCTACCAATGTATATCAGTACTCCAAATCAAATAAGAATAAAATCAAGTTATCTGATTTAATAATTTGGCAGTTCTAAAATTTAAAAGTTCTTGAATAAATGTTCTTTTAACACTCCATTTATAACTGTTCTGTTTCATCAATGAAAATTTTCGATCGATCATCCTCTCCGTCTCCGTTGACATCATTATTATTTACATTTGTAAATGCCATCACATATAATTGAAACATCATAAAATGCAAATTATCTGATTGAATTGCTTTTAATTATTGCCATTTTTTTCTCAGTGGAGAAAAACGATTGCTATTATTTCGATCAACTGCAATTCCTGTGTCGCAAGAGCGTTTTCGAGCAATTTTTTGCGGTAGTTCAGGATCCGATTGCGCTTACGATTGACTTACCTGTTTCGTTGCCGATAATTTACATCATGTGACATACCTATAAGCTGCACAGAAAGAATACACCTGCACAGAAAGAATACGCATCACCCACGACGAATTGTGCTCACGATGAATTGTAAGAACGACGAATTCTGCTCACGATGAATTGTGCTCAACAAATTCACGCGACACCATATGTTTTCGGCTTAACAAGGAATTATTAGCCGAACTTAATAAGGGGCACCTAAACCTGCTTATGTACTTGTGGCAATAAATAAATAAATGCAACCAAAGTTGTGGGATTCAAGCAGAATACCTCCAGGCTTCTATTTTAAGATGTTAAGACAGCCTGGTGCATAATATTTAAGTTATTAATTTAGTTCAGCCTTTTTCAAGCATTTTAATGTTTACAAATACGCCGACCAAACTGTGTAGTGGTCTGAAAGCTGTCCTCACATCACATGGGTCCTGGATCCAAATCCCGGGCAAGGCATGGATGTTCTTTCATTCTCTGTACTATCAATCCTTACAGAGGGCGCAACGTAGACCCGTAATATGGTGCTCTTGAAAGAGTGGTCAACAAATCTACTCTAATTATGCCTGAATGACGAGTGTCAATCGGATGGGAGTTAGAAAAAAAAGATTTTTTAAAATACGTATTTCTCATAGCTTTAAAAGTTGATAGATATTAGCTTATAGCTCACATAGAAATAACAGACCGAAAACAAAATTTATAAGGGAAAAAATTGATCTAAGGTTTAACTTTGTATTTATTAATTCTAGAAAAATCTACTCTAGCATTCATTTCTGTACATTTCTTGGAAGCCTATTCTTGATTTCTGCAGTGAGATTTCATTTGCGATACAACATTTCTCAGAGGAGTCTTTATTAAGTAGGGATTCGAAAGAGGATCAGAGGAAGGGAAGAAAATCAGAGAATTGGAGCATTCATTCAGCTCCACTGAACAACAACTTGTCCACTCGATAGAATTGGTCATTCATTCGTCTGAGAAGTGTGATTGGACTGCTACACAGAAACGGTTTCGCTGAAAGGTGCCCTTCTACCGAAGAGCATCAAAGATAATTGAAATGATCCCAAAAAAAAACTCAAACTTCTTTCCAAGGGAATAAATTAGAAACATTGTAAAAATAAATAAATTAATTAATTAGACATTCGCACCTATCCTCATGTGTCTTAAAAAGGCAAATATTTCTTTCAGACCACTTAGTCTTAAGTTCTAATAATGTCGGTAAGCCTTTAAATATGGACACAGCTGGAAATGCTTGTTTATGAAAATGGTCACTAGAAAAAATAATCCTTTTCGGTTTTCAATCCAAATTTTACAACTAAACACGGAATTACTTTTCCTAAGGATAATTATTACAACGGGAACGATTGAGGCTAGCATATTCCAAATGTCTATTCTCATGCAATGTCTTCGTATTAATCGAAGTTAGTTTTAAAAGCTCTGAATTCTTACAATGCAAATTTACTACCACTATTAAAACTTTCAACATCCGCGGCTATCTTGTAAAAACAGCTGTTCATTTTTGAAGTGCTTTCAAAAAAAGACCAATTTAATAAAATGTACCAAAGGCTTTATGTAAATAGACGATGTCATGTTACGAATTTATTTGGATTCATAAACAATGTTCGCATTGTGCTTTTAAAAAAAGAACAGAAGAGAGGTTGAAGAAACGGAATTAATTCTGTTTTCTTGAATAGCTATGTCCATTTTCGTAAACACGCATTTCGAGCTTTGTTCAGAGTTGTGACTCTTGAACCCTTAAGATTAAGTGCTAGTACCTGAAAATCCGATCATTAAAAATCAAAAATTATTCTGGATGTTTCCGTTTATGTATTTATTTATTTATTTATTTTAAGCACTGAACGTCTAAGGAATAAAGCTCAAGGGCATTAAATTATACAACTGTTGGCAACCCAACCAATTCTGGCATCCAGGACTGGAAGAAGACTCGAAATATTACTTATTCTTCGAACCATTTTATTGTACAACTAGTGCAATACTTAACTCCTAAGTGATGATTTTGAAGGCACTTTATGTATTCACTGCACAAATTAATAAACTAAATATATATATATATATATAGTGGTGTGTAATATAAGTTTAAATGGATAAAAAAAATAAAACACTAAACAAACCACTTCCACTGCTATCTACCACTCCCAACAAAATATTTTCTAAAGTGGAAGAAAATTTAAAAATTTAAACTTCGATTTTTTTAAAATTTAGCTCTCATTTTGAAAGATTTACAGCAAGATGCTTTATAAATTTCATTTCATTTCATTTATTAACAGAAAATTGGGTACCTGGGCCGCGCAGCGGCCCCTATCCCATACATCATGAATTAAACATTGTGTGATAACATTTTGATTTTGCAACATTATGGTATGCAATGAACTTTATAAATTTGATTGGCGCATGTTTGATATAAACTTTTAAATTATTTATACGTAGTGGTGGACAAAATAACTTTAAATCAAATTTACCAGTTCGAGAAAAATACACGTAGGCCTAAATTTTGCTACCACTAATAAAAATTGCCCATAACGTGGAGCAACTTGGTATCTCCTCACTAAGAATGCTCACTTACCTGATATTTAGTATTGGGTATATTAATGTAGCAAATGAAAGTTATGGATCTTATGATGTATTATAATGGCAATTTAAAATAGAAAAAAAAAGTTTTCGATTTTTNTATATATATATATATATAAGCAAATGAATATATATGCCGATAAATGTGTCCAATTTTATACATTAAATAGTTCTATCTAAATTAAGAATACAACTTTCGATGCAGATTTTAAATTTGAAAAAAACTTTAAGTTTGAAACCTTTTAAACACTTCTATGCAACATCTTATTAACTTCACGCAGTTTTAAACAGAATAACAGAATAGAGAAATGTTTAAAATTGAATAATTCCTGAAACGCAAATGAGAAGTAAAAATGAGTTTTGTTTCATTTTATGTTTGTGTATTTGAAATTGTCTTTGACATCTCCATATTTCATCTTAGGTAATTTAAGTATGTTTGAACATCGAAACACTGTTTCGGAAAAAAGAGGCACTACAAAGGGATGACGAAAAAAATCACTTGCCTAGATCATGCTAACAACATTTCCTAGAAATCTATAAATTTAGGAATTTTCAAAAATAAAATATTTTAATCCCGTTAAAAATATTCTCTTCATTTAATATCATTTTTCAATTTTTTTATCTTATTTGTATATTTGTAATGATGCTTACAAATCATCATTCAGTATTTTCCATTCTGATAAAAATGAACTTTTTAGAAACCTATAACAACTGATTTTTTTCGAATTAACTTTCGAACAAAAAAAGTTAATCCGTTTAAATACCTATTACTAAATATCATTCTTTTTCACTTACAATAAAACATTTAATTGGTGAAAATGCGTTAAAACATTTTTGTGGAAGAAAGAACAAATATTGAATAACATTTTTTATTTGCTTTATTTTAAGGTCGTTATATAAATTGATAAAAATACTTGAAATTTTATAGCGAAAGAAGTGTATTTTTTATTCTTTCACTTATTTTTAAGGAAATATAATAGCTTCTCAGTTTTCCTGCTATTTCGGAGCTACTAATCCACTTTCGCTAGAGCATTTTCACTTTCTTTTGCCATGACTTATTTCGAAAACATTAATTATTTATACAAAAGGATTAAACATAAATATTGGATGCTTTTAACATTTTTTACGATAACAGATTTTTGGTTCTTTTATTGTCATTTTTCATTTACGCATGAAATATCTTTTTTTCTTTCGTATCATTAAACACCTTTTTTTCTGCCCTTAAAATGAGTTAAATCAGATATTTTTAAAGATAACAGATTTCAAAAGTAAAATAAATAGCGAACCTGTGCTCCAACAGAGAAAAATAGCTCTCTGAAAGTAAAAATAAAACATGTTTTTAAAAATATTCCACTTTAGAGAACATGTATTTAGATATTATTTTTATAAACTTAAAAAGTATCTGACATCATTATTCTCCAAATTCCCTTCCAATAAAGTGGATTAAATTTTATTTTACATTTGACCAATTTAAAACCTTTAGGAAAAATTCAAAAAAGATTTTTAAAAAATTTACGAAGGAGTATTTTAAGGAATGTTTAGACAATTTATTTTCATGAGAAAAAAATTTAAATAAACGTGCATTTTTATTCTTAAGAGAATCAAAATGTTGAGAGTTGTTGCATGCATTCTCATTCTTTACTTGAAGTTCTTAGCGAGGAATAAATTAATTAGCTTAAAATATCGTGCGAGCAAAGTAATTAAGAGAATAATCAACCGCTTTAATGAAGTTTAAATTTAAACATTATGTAATTCCTTTTTGGAACGCGATAAAGTAAAAGAGTACATAACTTAAAAAATGGAAAAGAGTGTGGATATTTTTCTCAAATTTGTCAAAAAAATACCCTATTAAGTATAATTTTTAACTGGTGAAGTATTTTTTACCAATAATTTGGACGTTTTACTGCACTCTGGCTTATATCTGAACTTAGGTTGTTTAGTTTTCCACATTTTTTTTTTAAAAAAAAGAGGTTGTTTTCGTTAGTTTTGCCTCATAACTCAATGTGGACAAGCTATGGGTGGACGATTTTGATAACTTTTTAAATAGTCATTTAGTAGAACTGAGAAAAGTATTCCTATATGGTCAAAACGAAACTAATTTAAAACTAAGCCTATTAAAGAATAAATATTGACTCAGCATTTCACTAAAAAGAAGTTTTTCTTTTTTATGAAACGATGAATTATAATTTAATAAATTAAAAGTTAAATTTAACTTTAATTTAAAACGAGCATAGTGCATGTATAGAGAAGTATAGCATGTAAAGAAGTATGTTTTTTAGAATATAATTTGTTATTCCCTCCACATAAGCAGTGTTTAACTTTAAATATTCAAAACATCTTTAGAGGCTTTGAATAAGTATTTTTTTACATTATGTCCTGTTACATTTTATTAATTTATAGTAAATTTTCCATTGGCTGCAGCTGGTAGAAAATTAACTATACCATGGTGCACACAGAGCAGATGACCAATTCAGCTAAATCTTTCATTTAAAAAATGATTAGCAACGTTGCATTTTCCTGTTTAAACCTATCTAATATGCTTACATCAATATTGTTTTCCCTAACTTAGACCAGTCTATGTTACTAATGCAGACCAGTCCATTCTTTTGATGTCAGTGTCTCTTTTCCTTGTACAGACCAGTCCATTCTACTGATATCAATGTGTCATTTTCCCGTATAGACCAGTCCATTCTACTGATATCAGTGTTCCATTTCTCCGTACAGACCAGTCCATTATACTGATATCAGTGTTCCATTTCCCTTTACAGACCAGTCCATTATACTGATTTAGACCAATACAGTGTATTGACCTACGTATATCGTGACCAGTCCATTGTACTGATCTACTCTACTGATATCAGTGTTCTATGTCCCCTTACAGATCAGTACATTTCATTTTTTTATTGATTTCTATTGATCATTTTTTGAAGGGCATCTATATTTTTTCTTAAGAATTGATCATCATAACAAAATCTAAAAACAATTTCCTGTCTACCATATAATGCACAACAAATAAAAAAAACTTGACTTGCATAAAGTTGTTAATTCTTATTGAGTGCGTGTTGTAAAGTCATTTCAATTTATTTATATCGATTTGATAACATTGTAATTTAAAAATGAAAAATAAAACTTAAGTATCTAACTTATAAATAAAATAAATCCACTTAAAGCATGTCCATCACACTATACCAGGCACCATGTGTCTACAGTAGCACAACGAAGACATACGTTTGCTTAAACCTGGTAATTGAAACTATACAGAGCGAAAGTCAATATTAAAATAGGTAAAAATCAGTATCTTTCATTACATATAATCCCCTTTAGTTGAAATTCTGCAAATAAAATATATTAATAAAAGAGTGAAATAAAATTCGACAGTTACTTGGCAAGTTAGAAAAATTCTTTTACAAATATTTACTAAAGTGTGATTATGAAATGATCACATGAACGTGTACACACCAGTGTTGCCAATTTACGATATCTCACAAAGAAGATTTGAGCAATAAATCAAAAAATTATTTCATATGTTCACTTTAGCTCCACGTCCACACTAACCCCCTTTCCCCTACCATAAAAACATTTTTTCTGTTACGTTGGAAAACAAATTCTATATACATAAATTACTATAATTTATGAGTTTTCTTAAATGTTTACCACATTCCAATATAAAAAATTAATGCTCTTATAAGCGTATTAAATCATTCATTTTTTATGCAGAGTTGGGGGGTTTTTTATGTAGAGTTGGGAAACAAATTCTTTAAAAATTACTGTAATTTATGAGTTTTCTTAAATGTTTACCGCATTCCAATATAAGAAAATTAATGCTTTTATAAGCGTATTAAATCATTCATTTTTTATGCAGAGTTGGGAAACAAATTCTTTAAAAATTACTGTAATTTATGAGTTTTCTTAAGTGTTTACCACATTCCAATATAAAAAAAATTAATGCTTTTATAAGCGTATTAAATCATTCCTTTTTTATGCAGAGTTGGGAAACAAATTCTTTAAAAATTACTGTAATTTTTTAGTTTTCTTAAGTGTTTACCACATTCCAATATAAAAAAATTAATGCTTTTATAAGCGTATTAAATCATTCATTTTTTATGCAGAGTTGGGAAACAAATTCTTTAAAAATTACTGTAAATTATTAATTTTATTGAATGTTTACCACATTCCAATATAAAAAATGAATGCTTTAATAGGCCCATTCATTGTTATTTTTTTCACGTTAAATCAAAGAAAATGATTTTTTTCTTCCTATTTATTCATGTTAATTTTTTGGTGACGTCCCAATTCAAGCGTTCCCAGTTGAGGGGGAAATTGTTTCCTTTCTAGAGGGGAGACTAGTTTGATAAGCCCATTTGTGACAGTAATTTAATTTCTGACGATATTAACTAGTTTAGATTTAGAATAAATTTCGTTTCCATTTCACTACATGTACCTCCTTCTTTCCCCCATTTACAGTTTATCGTGCATCCTGGTAATACCACAAGGAGGTGGCCAACATCAGTTTCCCAACATTTTGCAAGAAGCTAAAATGAAAAGACAGAAAACGCAAATTATTTAAAAAAATTTAACCTACAGATTATATGCGAAATTTAATACAATTTAATACTTAAAAAAATAAGAGAATATTTTATTTTTAAGTAGTTAGTAGGATAATTTTTTTAAACGGTAGAAGGATAATTTTTTTGAACGTTATTGTTCTTTTTTTCTTACTATAGATTAAGCATGCGGAAAACATCAGGAACTTTTTTTAACGGTTAACTGCTATTGCTTGGTATTCTTTACGATAATGTTTTTTTTATTTTGGGTTGACTGCCACAGCCCAGTATAATAATAGTTTTATTATATGTTGAATAATATTACTTTATATAAACTTATTTTAATTTCTACATACTTTTTTTTTTAATTTCTACTTTTAGGTTGTGTTAAAATAAATATCACCATGCATAAATACAACGCTTTTGCAATTCTTTTTTCCACAATTTTATTGGCTATTGAAAATCTTTTTTTACACGATTTTAATATTTCGCCGCCTCTAAAAAATCATATCATCATCAATCTATCAACTTAAAATCTTTGAATGATAATCATCGTATTCCTTATTGTTTAAACATGTCACCTTATATGGTTTAGATAAGTTGAGCTAAAATTTCAGTCATTATTTTTTGCAGCCGATATCGGAAATTTTAGAAAACTTTTTCTAATCATAGTTTCACTCATGCCTGTGCGACGAAAGGCCATTCTCCAGGTGGGCATTGAAGAAAAAACAGTTTCACTTCCACCCAGGAATGCTTCAGGGAATATTTCTGCCCCTATCATTTCCCTCCATAAATTATAAACAAAAAAATTTTACAAATTATTTTTTCTTTTAAATTGCTTTTTTTTCACTCATTTTCTGAACAGAATCTGTTGAATATGGGTTAAGAAATTGCAAAAATGCTAAACGAATTGTTTTCATTTATTTATTTATTTATTTATTTATTTATTTATTTATTNTGAATTAGATTTATTTATTCATTTATTTATTTATTTATTTATTTATTTATTTATTTATTTATCTATTTATTTATTTATTCATTTATTTATCTATCCATTTATTTACTTATTTGCGTATTTATCTATCCAACTATTTACTAATTTATTTATCCATTTATTTATTTATTTGCTACTATTTAATTAGGAAAATCACCTCAAAACTCCCTCCTAGCTTCAACTGCTCATATTTTCGTTTTTTTTTCACCTCTCTAGCTCTTCATTGGTAGGTTGATGGTAAAAATAATCTTCTTTCTTTGCTTTTTCCAAATCAAATTTATGGTCTCAAAATTATCACAAGGTGTTGTTAGAATGTATCAGAAGAGTTGCCAGGAAATAGCTGGCAATGGGATCCTACTTGAATTCAGGAGGTCATTTTACAGAAGAATGTGAAAAAATGGTGTTAGGGCTCCAAAAAGAAATTTCTTATTGAAATGTAGTATAATTTCTTAAAAGTTTCAGTTAGCTTCAAAATCGCTTCCTTGCTTCACTCATGTCTTTGACTTTAAGTCATAATCAACATTTTTTAGAAATAAATCCCTTTCTTTAGAAATATATATGTATATATA